>NW_026892593.1:1200000-1742500 GCF_033815535.1 Pezoporus flaviventris
ACTGGCAGGAAGTTTACATGCTGCCAGTGTGATATATTCAGCACAAAATGCACATCTAACTCAGGTGACCACTTTCTTCCATTACTAACATTGGGATGCACAGAAGCATTGTTCAGTGTAAAACAGCTCATGTGAGTAAGAGAATGCAATTAAATTAACTTGAGCTAGGCACCCATGCAAGCTTTTCCTGTGGCAGAGAAATAGGTATTACAGAGTATCATTGCCTAAAAGGATTTATTTGTAAAGTCTTGCATAAGACAGGGAGAAGCATACATATTCCACTCGATGATGCAAATGTTGTTGAATGTTATTCCTGAGAAGCCAGTGATACTCAGAAAAAACTAGGAATTATCCCTCATTTTGAAGCACATTTCTGGAGCAAATCCAAACCATCAGCTGGATTTTTATGACTCCTGCAGGACTCTGAAAAATCCCACATTCATCCCTAGGACTTTTTACTCACAAAGAGATAGCACTATAAGAGAGAAAAAAAAAAATAAAAGGTTAGAAAATGGCTTATTGTGGCCTGCAGAGTAGTGCAATCTACTACGTTATTCCTCTGACCTGCAACTTTGCAGAATTCCAGTGCTGGCAAAACACCATCTGGAGGATCACAACTACAATGTTAAGACTCAGAGACGCTTGTATTTTTTTTTTCACTCATAATGGAAAAGCTGGTAGAAAATGCTGGACATCAGGGGTAGTAGGTAAGATTTAGGACATGGATGAAACACAATCATCTGGAGTTTTATTTCATTCCATAGCACTTGAAAGCCCAGGTTTCTTTTAAGAAATGGCAGAGGTTAGGTGAGTAACTGCCAGAGTAATGTTTTAAAAGTAGAACTATAGCTTCTAAACCACTTCATTGTCTCGAAAGCTCTTTCCTGGCTGTGTATTGTCCAGCAACTCCTGGGACAGTTTTCAGCACCTGCTCCCTCTTGGTGCCTGCTGGGCTGACATCCACAGAGTCTTGTCCTTCTCCTCTGAATCTGCCTTGGGCAGTGCAGTTGCTCAGCCTGCATGCCCCAAAGGAATCTTCTGGAAGCTTTTGCCATCTCTCTGGCTGGAGATCTTTATTTTATAATGCTTAGAAATTCACATGCACAACTCACATTTTTCTTTAGAAATGCAATTAAATAAACTCCCAACATTATTTAAGTACTATGGAAGGAAGAAAAAATATTTGGATAAACATGTCTCTTCTTGAAGAAAGGACACAAGACTGTGGTTTAAAGATGCAGGAAATCAAATTCAGTGCTCCCCAATAACAAAACAATCAGTGGTCACATGATTCAAACCTAACATAAACCCAGTCTGACACTTCTAACTTGGCAAAATGCTTTTGGTTTGTTGACATCATGCTTTTGGGTTTTGTTCTGTATCATAGAATCACAGAATGGTTTGGACTGGAAGGGACCTTAAAGATCATCCAGTTCCAACCCCCCTGCCATGGGCATGGACACCTTCCACCAGAGCAGGTTGCTCCAAGCCTCATCCAACCTGGCCTTGAACACTGCCAGGGATGGGGCAGCCACAGCTTCTCTGGACAACCTGTGCTAGCACCTCAGCACCCTCTCAGTCAAGAATTTCTTCAAAGTATCTAATCTAAATCCACTCCCTTCCAGCTTAAAGCCATTCCCCTCATCCTATCACTACAAGCCCTTGTAAACAGCCCCTCTCCAGATTTATTGTAGGCACCCTTTAGGTACCGTAAGGCTGCTCTAAGGTCTCCCTGGAGCCTTCTCTTCTCCAGGCTATCAGGTATCACCTGTTCTGTAGTAAGCAGCAAGAGCACTGCTAGCAAAAGCAACTCTTTATCATATCCTCTCAATTCAGCAAAAATCCAGGATATGTCTGCTCTTCATTTGGATCACTGGTACTGCTCGGTGATCCTGCCACGTGCAATGGCAGCATTTCCGACGACGGGACCACAGCTCAAGTGCAATCAAGAAAAAGCCAGTAGCTGCAGCTCTCATCAATGGGGTTTTAACCAAGGGGTTTTCATGAGTATCAAGAGACGTGTTCTGCTTGATGCAGCAACACAAAGTCAAGGCAGAAAAAGGCCGTGTCAGGAAACAGAAATTAAATCCAGGAAACCCTTCAAATCTCCATCTAAATGAAGGGCTCATGTGTAGTTGTTTGACCATGTAAAATTACGTAATTCCTAGTTTCTATAAATGTGAGGGAACGACAGACAATACAAAAATAATCACACCATATCTGCTAGGCAGGAGGAAGCTCATATAGCAGTCCACCCCCAGACGTGTCTGGGGAAAGAAAAAAGCTTCACTTATATTACTATCATTATTTAAAAATAATATGCAAGCCTGGCACTTTGAATTTTTATAGCGGTGCTTTTCTGTAAAAATTAAAAGGAATATTTAATCGCCACAGCAACAGTCTCCTACTAGGACATGGCTGTGTCACAAATCATTTTAGTGGTGAGATTCGAGGTCTTTTGGTCAAAAGGTCGTAAGGAATTGGCTGTAGTAATGACAGAAATCCGACCTGTCACAGCCGGGTTCGGGAGTCTACGGTGCAAATTCTCGTAGATTTGATCAAGGGCTGTCAGTGCCCCTGAGAGCTTCCCTCGATTTTAACTCTTTAATTCCTAGCTTTCGCACGTGTGGGTGCCAGCCGGGAATGGGGAAGGAGCTCGTTTTAATACCCCATCCACGCAGCAGGAGCCGCTGGCCGAGGCGAGGGCCGGGCAGGACGGCTGCACACGGCAGCCAACGCCTCTCCCCGCGTTCCGGGCGCCTGGAGGGGCCCAAACTCAAGACCCGTCCATACGTGAGGACACGGCGGCCCCGGGGCGCGCGTTTCACGGCCCGCAGGCGCTGACACGCGGGTCACCGCCACAGCCGCACCCGCAGCCTCCCGCCCCTCTCCGCCCGCGGTGAGGGCACGGCGGCGCGAAGAGCGGCTCCCTGCGGCCTGCTCCCGGTGCAGCGACGGCAACAGCCCCTGTCCCGCCCCGTCCGTCCCGCGCCACCTGGCCCCGCCGTGCCACAGGGGCCGCACGAGGATCGCCCGCGGGCCTTCCATTGTGCGGCCGCTGGCTTGGGCGGTCCTACCTGCCAGCGGCGGGGCGGGCCGGGGCCGGGCTCCTATCCGCACCTCCCCATCCCGCAATCCCCCCCGCCCGTCCCCCTCCCTCCGGTCCCCGGCTAAACCGGAGCTAGCCCGCCCCACCCCGCGCCCTCCCTCCCGTCCCCAAGCCGCCGGAGCTCTGCCGTCTCCCCTCCCCCGTCTTCCCTTCTTCCCTCCCGCCGCGCAGCCGCCGCCCCTCCGCTGCTGCCCGCCGGAGCAGCCGACTTCCCCCCGAGCGCGGGTCGCTGCCGCCACCGCCTCCTCGCCCTGCCATGAGCCGCCCCCCGCTGCCGCAGCGCTGAGCGGGGAGCGCGGAGCCATGCCGGGCTGGAAGAAGAACATCCCCATCTGCCTGCAAGCCGAGCCGGAGCGAGGTGAGCGCGGAGCACGGGTGGCGGCAGACGCCGCGAGGGAAGGAGGGCGGGCGAGGGAGACCCTCCCCTCGCCTTCCCCATCCCCGGGGCAAGGCGGTAGCCGTCCCGCGGTGGGACGGGCTGGCGGCCCCGCGCCTTCCATCTTGCTCCGCCGCCGCGGCGGGAGCGGGGGGCGCGGGGTAGCGGGAGGAGGGGGAGGTGGGCACCCGGGGTTGGGGGGACGACACCGGGCCGGGCCCCGCAGCAACTAACTTTTCTCCGGGTACCGCCGCCCGCGCTCCCCCCCCCCGCGTCCCGGACCAGGCTCCTGAAGCCGGAGGGCATGAGCCGGGAAGGAAGGGAAGGAGCTTCGAAGTGAAACTTCCGCGCGTGTGGCTCAACCCCCGGACCGCCACTCGTGGCCGAGGCGCGGGGCTGGACCTGTCCCATCCTTTCCCGGGGGGCGCCGGCACTGCGGAGCCGCGAGCCCCGTCCGCAAACTGGTGGCGATCGCGCCTTGGCGTCGAGCGTTGCCCGCGGGAGCTGCCCCGCCGGTCCCGCCGAGGAGTGGTCTCGGGTCACTCAGCCGTGGTCGGTACCGGCAGAAGGCAGGTAGTTTGTGGTCGCTTTTCAGAATAAACCCTCTGCTTATTCTAATAACAAGGTAACTTTGGTGTTTCTTCAAAGAGGGTTTCTGGCGTGGGAAAATGGCATGTTACTGCTGTCCTCAGCCTGTGAGTCAAAGGAGAAAAGGCTAGTACACCGGTTACGCTTGTGAACTCTTAGGTATGCGCGTCATATCTTTGATACACAGGTCATTAATTCCACGGTAGCATATGGAGACCTGGAGAAGAACGTCTGGTTTTGGTTGCTGCGGTATTGGATAGATAGCTGTACAGCTAGGGACAAAAATTCCCCGACTGTTAAAAAGCAGGAGGTTTTGTGTGCTGTGTGGAGGAAGTATTGTAGCTTTGTGTTGGAAGTGCAGGTCTGTGGCAGAACTGCTGCCCTGCTTCTGACTGGTAAATGCTATCCCTAATGGGAAGTTCATCGCAAGCGTATGACATCATAAAAATAGTTGCTGAAATGGGAGCGGGTATTTCGGCTGTGAAAAACGAGGTTTTTAGTCTTTTGCCTTACTAGATACCATCATTACTAAAATCTGTCGTAATATTTCTTAATGTCAGGAATCTGTGGAGCTGCGGAATTGCAGAAATAGGATGGATGACAGTTGCCAAAATATGTTGGATGCTTTTACAGATGAGAAAACTTTAGAAAGGGTCTAATCTAGCTATGTCAGAAACTGGAAAGATTTTCTCATTTCGTTCTGCATAAAGGTTGTCATGAGCTGTAGCATGTGGTCACAGTAATGGTTTTGCTCTGATGGGTTTAATGCCACTTAGAATGCTGATCTGTTAGCAGTTCTTGTTTATTCTTATTTTGTCTTTAATCTCTTTCATCTTCATTGTGAAGCTGGATAGCTTTATGTGTTAACAGTCTTATCACTGATGCTTTTTTTTTTTATTGTATTCCTATTGCATAAATAAAAAGGCTCTTCCCTGCCTAAAGTAAATTATTACCTTCTAAAGTATGTTGCATTGTATATTGCTCAATTTTAGCTAGTAATTTAGCAGGATTCCAGTTACTGGAGCTTTTCTGCTTTAGGCTTGGAAAAATATGAAATGGTCAAAATAGTGAATCAGTGTTGAATGTAATAGTCCTTGAGCATGAAGAATAGATGAAATAAAGCTTTCAAACTAGCCAGAAAAATGGCCTATGCAGTAATGAAATGAAGGTGCATCTTTAGCTAATGTAGGAGTTTAGTATGGCATTGAGTTAAAAGGCAGTTAGAGATACAGTTAAATTCTGGTTCAGAGCCAGTTGTGCTAACATCCCCCCCTTCTGTTTCTAGAAAATATTTCCATTCAGTTACTCTGCAGAACACTTTTTGTACATCCTGCTATCAGCAGACTCTGGCAAATGTAAATGCTGTTATTTTATACTAACATGGTAGCCGGTCGTTTCTGTGATTTAGATATGGAATAATATTGGATGTGAAATGTTTAGTGATATAAATTTTACTTATGTCACATATACAAGTGCACTCATATATAGGATATAAAATATACATTTATCCATCCATCCCAAACACATGTTTATATTGGATAAATAGTACTTATATAGGATATAAGAATAAGAAACATTTAATGTGTGTGTATTTTCTTTGATTTTTATGTACCTATAATCTGATTGCTTAAACCAGTGTTTTCCTCTAGCGAGAGCAGTTAGGCTTTATTCAACCCCACGAACACCAGCAGGACTGACTAGTATTGATTTTGCTATATAACAACGTGAAACTGCTCCGTTAATTTAGTGCTGAAGTTTCTTGGTGGTGAGTACTCCCAAAGCAGACTGTAAAAAAAGAAAAAGGAAAAAAAATAACCTAACCAAAAGACCTCAACCCACACCAGAAGAAATCCAAACCCAACCACAAACCAAATTAAACCACTTGTTTTAAGTGAGTAGCTTAATAATTGGGGTTCATCCATGTGCCTCTTGCTGGCTTTCCCTTTCAGTCTCAGCTTTACTGTCTCCGCAGTCCATACCCACCCTTCCCTGTCATAATAAACTGTTACTGTGCAGCTTTACTTTCAAGTCTAGTTGTAGCAGTAGGTTTGAACTGGAAGAGAAGTCATCACTGAAGGTGCTGGGAAAAGCAGGAAGGCAAAGGTTTCCCTATGGTGAGCTGCAAGTGCTTAATACAGACTGTCTTTCTCCAGGCTTTTTCCCCTCTTTCCCCATAGGCTTCCTTTAGCCTCTGTGTCCTGTGCGTGCACCTGTATAGAGCTGATCAGTCCTCTGTGTCCTCAGCTGCGGAAAGGATAGAAGTTGTGGGTGCTGAGATGTGAGGCTTCAGAGGTGGGAGGTGGGTGGACTTGTCGGAGAGGATGTGAGGGCTGTGTGGAAATTTCCCTGTATTCCTGAGACACTGCAGCAATAAGGGTTCACTAGGTGCTGATACTCTCATCTTGTCTAAACCAATGCAGCGTTGCTTTGGGGAGCACCTCAAGGCTGTTGTGTCTTCCCTGGTGCTCAGTTCACTGGTATGGCAGGAACTGGATGGTGGGATCTGAACTGAACTGAACTATTGCAGCGGCCTGTTTCAGGTGTGAGGACTCAAAAAACTATCTGAAGAACTGCGTTGTTTCAATATCAGAAGCTGTTGGGATATTGCAAATGCTGATACTCTTGTGCAGACACAGCAGGTTTGCTCCAAGCAAGATTATTTTAGTATATTGGTATCCTTGATTCCCCCTTCCTTGCTTCAGAGTCCCCTTTCCGTGCTGAATGCCTACCTCAGCCTGTTGCTCCTACAAGTCATGCGCTGGAATGGAGGTTATCCAAAAACTTGACAGAACCAGGATTTTGCTAATGGAAATTGGCTGTTCTAACTGAAATGAAGTAGCAGAGAAATAGTCAACACTGTTGGTTCACCTTGGCAATAATTGATACCTTGAGTGAAGGAGAATAACCTAGGGTAATGTTTCAAGCATTGGAGTGTGCCTGTGCACGTAGGGTTTAGCATTTGTGAGAGTGCTGCTTTGTGCAGAAGGTTTTTTTCCAAGGGGTGGCAATCAGTGGTATTTCAACAAGTATTTTTAGATGTCTTCACTGTGGAAATTATGTGGAATACTTACGTCAACTGAAAAATCACATTGTGCTGTTCTTTAGAGGCTGAGACCATATTTAAAATAGGAAGTGGATAGCTGCTTTTTTGTGCACACTGCAGCAGTTACTGGGTTTCTACTGCCTGCTCTGTAATCGAGCAGTGCTCTGCAGTGGCTGTGTCACTTCTGTTCTCCCACCACCATGATTATCACAAGGAGTCCTCTCCTTTAGGGGACAGGAATCATGCTCTGTGTTGAGTAGAACAAATGTAACGTATGCCTGATGCAGTAAACCTTGTCATTTCAAAAGTGACACGTGAAGACTTACCAGTATTAGACAGTGCGATTAAAATTCAGGTCATGCTTCCCCCTCCCCAATTTTCTGCCTAAGATGCTAAATCAAATCTTGTTATAAACCGCCTAAAACACTTTTTGAGGTGACATCTAAGCAAATACTTTGAGAAGAAAAATGTTCCTGGAATTAATTTTGTTCAATATTCCTTCCAATCAAGTTAAATGGAAGTATTTTATGGAACTCCTGTTTCAACTTTATAGCTGATCAGGTTTGACAGGAGTATGAAAAATAGTATTTGTATATCTTGTATGTTCACTATGGAACTGCTTGAGATCCCTTAATGTACATGGTTATTAATTTTAAGAATGCATCTAAGTATACTTTGGTCTTGATTTAAAAAAAAAGTATTATGCCTTTCATAGTTGTTTTGCCTCTATGCTTAACATGGTAGCCCAGTTATATTGAGGAAGAAGGGAAGACTGTCTTTGGTTTCTGCTCTTCTGTCTTCACAGTTCCCGACAGTTAAAGTAGGTGAACTTTAGGAATTTTAAAGACAACATTAGGAAATGTTTTAAAGCCCAGGACTCAAGGATAAAAAAATATGCAAGTATTTTGTGACTCTTGCCTCGAATACAAAACTAGTGTGTTCTCATGGAGGATGTTCCGACAGCAAGCATCTGTCCCTGAGGTTATTGCTGCGTGAGCTTGTCTGCTTATCTTAAACTGGAAGAGAATCGGTTTCTCAGATAAGGGAGAGCTATGGGCTTGTTACTGCACTTAATAGTATTATTGTGGGTTAGCAATACACATCTGATCAAATGAGGTGGCCTTAACAGAGGATTTGCTTCATACTCTTTCCAGGTGCATGTTAAAAATTAGCTTAGATTTTCAACACAAAAGGCTGAGCATGACTGTTCGTTGTATTTTAAGCTCTGGCCTGTTAAGGCCAGAGGAATCTCTTGCTTCTTGAGCTTAAGTGGGTCCTCAGAAAACGAAGAAAGTGAGAGGTAGAGACCTAGGATTGGAAACCTTGTGCAAAGGCTTTCTCTTTGCCTCTATCTGTTTTCTCACTTGTGTCACATGCCTCCTGAAAAGTTAAAGTATAAACCGTATGGCAGAAAACCTTTTGTGACGAGACTTACTGTGGAGTTCAGACGGGTTATCTAGTGCATGAACAATTGGGACTTTTGGTCAGTTATACTGTGCAAAGCATGCTGTAGTTGCTTACATTTAAGGTGAAGACCATGTGAGTAACAGTGGTAAGGACAAAAATAGAAGGAAACATCACTCTATCTGACTGCAGAAATAACATCAGAAGCTGGCTAAACTAGCTGCCTTCTGGTCCTCCAGTAGCATCTGAAACTATAACTAAACTTTGAATTGGAAAACACTAATAATAAGACATATTGATAACAAAATACTAATTACAGATGGTCTATATCTTGCCTTTGTCAGGGCTTCTGTCTCTTTTCACCTCAGTCTAACTGAACCGCATCTTGGACAGTTGGTCTTTATTTGCTAAATGGAACACTGGTAAAGACCATTTGCCAGCTGGGATAAGATGACACTCTAGAGCTGATTTTCATCAGCATGCAAAGAACACAGGTGCTGTCAGTTTTTTCATTCTCTTAAAACCAGCTGGGACCAGGAAAGCTCTAACATGGGTAGAAAAGAGGCAGCAATTGCTCCCTGGTGTCCTCTTAGCATCAAAGGAACTGAGAATAAGCAAAAAGCATCTATATCTCCTGTGATCTGTGCAGCCAAATTAACAGCATTTTATGACCTGAAGTATTAAAATAATTTGATGAATGTTACAGATTCTTCATGAAGATATGGTCTTCAGTGATTGCGACATGTAGAATTTGGAGCACTAGCAATATTTGGCAAAGATGGGCACAGTTGTTTTTGCAGGTATCTGGGAGCCATGTAGGGTATAAGCTCTAAACACAAGTTTTTGATCAGAGCTTCCTCTGCCCTGAAATATTAGACATAACCTGAAACACAGAAGCTTCAGTGTTAGATCCTTTAGTAATTTAGGTGTAGGCAACTTTTCTTGAATCTCAGCACATATCTATATCCCTATTATGTGTTGTTTTTTGTTTGATTCGAAATTACCAAAGCAGCCACTGCTCAGGGTTCTCCGTGAAGAGCTGCCAGGACTGTTGAGTTCAAGTGGCTGCAGTAGGCATTGCTCATATCTGAGCCCTGTTTAATCATGCTGGTGCTTTTGAAAAAGGATGTGCTGAGTCAGCAGTTGTGTATAAGGGTCTTATGATTGTGGGTGTGAAATTCTGTGTTGTTTGGATGTTTTTCACAAGCCATTTGGGTGGCATTCAAGCACATAGAAATGTCAAGAATACTGACCGTCCTGACTTATGCAAGAACAGCCTAACAAGATGTGTCAGCATCCTGTGTGGGTGAGGGCACGGTGATCACCTGCTTTGCGATTCAGTCCGGCAAGATGAGTGTGACACCCTGTAAAATTCAGGGTAAAATAGTAACATTTGTGTTGCATGCAAGTAATCTTGATTATTGAATCACTGCACTGATTTTTTCCTTCCTTCTTCATGCTGGGGCAGACTGTGCTGGGTGACTGGGTAACACAAACCATTCTGGCTTGTCCTTTGGTACAGGGTGGCCAGATTTTATGGCTCTGAATGATGCTGATGATCTAATGCTTGGTTGGTTTTTGTGTGGGTTTTTCTTTTTTTTCCTTTTCTTAGCCATGATCAGTGCTAATTGTGCTTTTTGCTAATCACAAGTTAGAAGCAATGCTCTTTGCTTATTATTGAAATATTTGGAGAGAACATGTGAAGGGGAAAAACCAGGTAAGTAGGTGCTGACAGCTTGGATACTGAGACATTTCACATGGAGTGGTGTTGTCTTCTCTCCTTGGAAATTACCACAGGAATCAAGAAAAGCAGGCAGGACTGACCCTCAAGAAGATCTCAATCTTCTGGTTTTTTTTATACCTTATTTTATGCCTTGCTGTCAGTGCAAAATGCCACCGAAAAGATTCTGCAGGGAAAGCTGCAGAGAATATTTTAATAGCTTTACCACCCTCTTTACACACTGGAATCCCACAGACATTTAGGGAGTTCCAGAGTTGTCTCACCGAAGTTTAAGCCTTCTCTCGAAATAACATAGCTTCTTTATTCCTTGAAATGTGAAGATAGAAATGCGATGATGGCAGTTAAAAATAGCAGTCAATGAAACGTACTCATAATTATTTTTTCTTTACCAGTGGGATGAGACTGAATGTTAATGGCGCCATTTTGGGAGATGCTAATTGAATGTTTTGTAACTGAACACAAACGTTTCCTTATTAGCAGACAGTATTTTGACACTATAAAGTATTGCCAGAACGTACCCTCCCATTAACTGTCCTTCCTAGGAAGGCAAACACTATGTAAAATGCTTATTTTTTTCTACCGAGCACTACTGAGTAGTGTAGCATTTTTTTCCTGAGGCAGTTTCATGGTAGGTGATTGTACAATGAGATGTGATCTCTCTGTCCCCCACTGTAATGTATGAATTGGAACCAGCACATTTACATTTAACCAACAAAATGAAGAATGTATCGGTGACTGGAGCATGTGTTTTAAGTGAGCCAGTTCCAGCATGATTTCTCATGTTTCAAGCTTTTTGTTTCTATGGATATCAATTAGCGAGGCAGAAGCAGTGACATCTACAGTTGCCTGTGATGGAGACCAGGTGTTCCACAGTCCACTTCTTGTTTGTCAGGTTAGCTGCTTCTACAGTGGGACAGTATTCCTGAGAACAATCTTTGGAAGCAAAAAGGAACAGTAACTGGCACTTTTTTTTTGTGTGTGTGTGTGTGTTGTAGTAACAGCTAGCCTCATGCCATATCCTTTTCCAGTGATCAAAAATGTCTGTGGGATCAATGTGTTCTGCATAGGTATGAAGAAAGAAGGTGTATTGAGTCCTTGGGTTAGTGACAGCGTGTAGTTCAGAGCAATGATGTTTGCTAACAGAAAGCCTTATTGAAAGTTGTTATTAAATTAGGAGTAACACACCTTTGGACTATTTGGATTATATTATTCTTTTCTATTTGAATTATCATCTCTGTGAACCAGATACTGTGTCCTTTGTACTGCTGTGGCAAAGAGGAGCTTCCCCTGCTGCTGCTGCCTTTCACTATGATTACCAGCTCCTTTTCACTACATATCAGTAGCTGGTGCTCACAGGTGCTGTGTCTCCTGAAAGGAATTTTTGGCATCTGAGTAAAGCAAAGGATGGTTCCAATAAGCGAGTTGCATCAAGCTGGCTGCTACACTCTGCATTCTCAAAATCTGTTTTTAGCATTGCTAACTGACAAGATTTTGTCCTCACTTGTACCCACACTCCTTATGACAGGGTTGGGACCTGAGTTTGAGATGAGGCTGTTGCGGAATAAACACACGGTTTTACTACTCTGACAAAAAGTTAATTTCAGTGGCATTTTCAGTGAAGTGCTTGGGTTGTTTTTGCGTTAGGAATGGATTATTTATACAACAGCTGGGCAGAAAGTAGAGTGGTAGTCACACAGAAAATACTCTGGGGAGTGAAATTCACTGCCTGGTAAATGGATGCAACTCTGCTGGATTCTGGAGGTTAATTCGCTTGTGCCAGCAAATTTACTGAGTCCTTTTAGCGATTAGTGGAGGCTGTTTGTTATTCCAAGGCTTCTTCTGAAAAGTCAGAAAAAAACCAAAAATATGTTGCCGCCTTCATGTGTATCTGCTAGTTTTATTTGTATTTGTATGTTTTCTGGTGGGTTTGTATTTGTCACAATGTTTTTGAATGCAGTGAGAAGATTTGAGCCCGAGTCTTTTCAAAATATCTGAGGTGTTTGATAAAACTTCCCATTTTGTGAGGAAACCTGTAATTTACTTCTTTTTTGGTAATACTAACCTTTCCCAAACCAAATAAACAATATATATGATATAGGCTTTAAGTGACCTGTGTTGCAAAAGGTTCTACAAACATGATGATTTCGCAGGACCTAGAAATTGTGTTCCCCTTTTTAAAGAAATGTATTTTGAAATGATAATTTCTAGCGCTTTTAACTTCACCTCTTGTAGGACTGTTTGCAAAATGTGCAGGAGCCAGATAAACTTGCAGGATTTGCATGTCAAAAGTGAAGCAGTTGATTAAAAGCTTTCAGCTGGGGTGTGGGTGGCTGTGTGGAGAGGGGAGGGAAAGAATGAAATGGATAGTGTGTAAGGATATTTCAGTAGCTTTATACTTGCCGATCTTGTGAGTGAATAACTTAATTCAGGAATGTTAGTGGTAGAACACCCCCCTCACCCCCGGCCCCAACGCAGTGTTAAAACACAGCTGGTGTCTTGTGTGTTCACATTTGCTTACTGAACAAACACATCTTGTAACTTAAGTTTCATGTTATCTTTATTTGAATGTTATAAGGCTTCAGTATTCCCGAGCTTTCCTGTCATTTCAGCTGCTGGCAAAAATGAGGCATTAACTCAGGATTTTCTTATGGCTCTCTCGTTTCGAGTGCACTAGCCCTAAAATTTTTGAGATTTCCTATCTATTTAAGGTGTTGCTGAATCTGCGGACGCGTGAAAGCCTGTGCTTGTGCCACTATTTGCTTAAAAAAAAACCCCAAAAGAATGAATAGTATGTATTGTATTAGTTCAGCATTCTGCTTAATCACATTTTAGATGTGTTTGCTGCTATTTGCTTAAATATTTGGTGTGAACTGACCTTGCTTTTCAGAATACTTTAATGTGAAAACGGTCTTAATTTTCAGATGACTTGCCTTCTGTCATTAAATTGTTCAAACTGAAGAGGAAGGTACAGCTGCTGGCTCTGTATTCTATTTTAGTCAAAGATCAGGTTACTGGTAAGTAGTGTCAGAAGCCATATTCCTGCACATATGTTTCTTTTCTGTGAAGGGATTGAAGTAATTTTAAATAACACAGCCTGTGAGAATTTTAGGATGACCTCAGGTAGGTGACTTAAATATAGGAAACATCCTTGTAGTTGAGTTGTGGGGTCCCAAGTCATCTGAAAAACTTGTCTTTAATATTTTTGATTTTCCCAGCTTAGAATATAGATCAGGCTTGTGTTGACATTTCCTTCCTTTTCCATCATTCCTTGTGGTTTTTGAGGTCTAACCAGGGTTGGCAGTACTTTTTTCTGACCCCTTTTTTGTAACTAGGCATATTTAATTTTCCTGTAACTGCAAAGAAAGAAGTCAGCGTAAAAAGAAAGCAGTAGCATGGTGGGCCTGTTCATTCAAACTGAACAACTCTTGGCTGGTTAGGCTGATACTGTGAAGGAAAAGAACCTTTAATTGACTTGTTTCAAGTGTTGTTTATTATTTCCTTAGTGCTAGCTGCCTGTAATAATTACATGAAGTGTCTTTTTGTAATTTGTTTAGTTTTGCTTTAAATTATTAAAATGAAAATTCTATATGTTTATGTGAAACTTCTAAATGTTCAACTGGCAAATTCTGGATTTTATGTAGTTACATGAAAGTACTGTAATTTTCTGGGGAGTTTATACTGAATTGTAGCTTATTCCTTCACAATTAGGATGCCCAGGGTTGCACACACACACACACACACACACACAGTATGTTAGAGATTGGAAGGGACCTCGAAAGATCATCTAGTCCAATCCCCCTACCGGAGCAGGAACACCTAGATAATGTTACACAGGAATGCGTCCACATTTAAGGGTTTGCGGAGTTAAAGGTAAGCATTTTAATTGTACTTAAAAAATACACCTTTTGTGGCATGCTGTGCTAGTAAAATACACTACGCAGGGAGCATAAGTGAAGGTCTGTCCATGGGGTTGTGTTGAAGTCGTGGTTTGTGGCGGTATTCTTTAAACAGAACAATTTTTAGGCTATTGTAATGATTTTGGGTGTTCAAGTTCAAACACATTAATTATCTTATTTGCATGTGGATTCCAGTTGATAATCAAATATTAATCATTTGCCTCAATCGATAGCACACTAAGGACTAAAAGAAAAACAAAAACTTATCATGAATTGATAATATGTCAGAGATCTGTTTGTCAGCAGATCATGCGCATGAAGGGCTTGAGCCAGCAAACTGTCCTGCATGGAGTCCCTAATCCAGGAAAGTATTTAATATACACATGTTTTTCTGGATAAGATTATAACACTTAGTAAACTGTCAAGCTCTAACTGTGTGAGTGGACAATGCACATGTTCCCAGTATATTTGATACTAATCTTAACAGATCTCAAAGTCGAGGGCGTTGAAACCTTTGCTGCTTGTGTATGGATACTTGAGAATGAATGACCGTTTTGAAGTCAGTGTGCTTAAATTTAGGCTTATAACTTACATGCTTCAGTGTATCAAAGACTAATCCTAGAAAGAAACTTTATTTTCTTTCATTAAAGATCATTCTTGTAATATGTGCTAATACTGTTTTGTGGGGAGAGGGAATGCCAGTAAAAGGTATTTAAACATCATAAATTTCCCTTTCTTTTTATTAAAAGCCTTTTTTTCCCCCAGAGAATATATAAAATGTATTTGTCTTTAGTCCTTTGCTTATTCTTCATATTCTTTATTGGAAGAAAAGTTAAATGTGTGTAACTGCAAGATGCTTCATATTTTTTCTTCTGGTGGAAAAACATCTTTTTCACTCAACGAAAAATGTTGCATCATGAATGAAAGTAATGTGCAATAAAGGTATACTCAGAACTGGCAGTTTTATCACCAAAGGTGACTTATGCCGTTTACCTGAATAGGTCTAAAATCCCACTACATTTCCAGAGGTGCCTGATTCATTGTCACAGAAATGCTGTTATGTATCATAGTAGGAGGAATAATCTTTGTAAGAGTGAAAACACTGATAGTTACTTGTTTCCAAGTTTATTTTTTGTGTGGATCCTAAAAAACCACAATGTACGTGTTTGATATAATAACCCTGGAAACAGAAGTGACCACTGTACAAAATAGGGTAGCATCTTGGCTGAAATCAATGAGAGCTTTTTGTTGAATCTGATGAAAGTAGGCATTCAGTGTATTACCTGTGTTGTTGTTATTTGGGACAGCCACAATTTTGGCTTTTTTTTTTTTTTTTATAAGAAAGCTAGCATGCTGCTTTCAGAATCATCTGTTGAGAAAGGGGAATTTAAACACTGGGGCTGTTACTGTGAACTGGCATTAAAAGCAGCAATGCTGCTATTGTGCTTTGTACTTTCATTCCCAGGCAGTATAAAATACATATGCTTCTGAATAATCCTTACTACTTTGATTTTGTATTCCAGTCTCTGTTTTTGTGAACTTCAGATGTGTTGTCTGTGCTTTGAAAATGCTTTGCCAGCTGGGAGGTGTTGCTGAAATCTAAGTAATTATAGAAATATTAAAATTTCCACAGAAAGTCATGAAACACTCCCAAACAAATCTTAATGTTTTCTGCTTTGTCCAGCAGAAGAGAGAACTTCTGGTTCATTAACTCATCAGTAGGGTTCATCATCTTCAGCAGTGGTTTATAAAACTTAGTCTTCCTTCGTTAAAGCAAGGTAAAGCAAGGTAGATATTATCTTGTGAAAAAATTGGGATGGAGGTGTGGTTGGTGCAAGATCACAGCAGACATCTGCTTTGCAATTTGAGCTCTCTCATGTCGTCGTCTTCAAACACTGGAACACTGTGGTCTGTAGTCTTTCCTGTGTACAGGAGTCCTACAAGATTTCATTTAATAGTTCATTAGAAAATACGACTAAAACAAAAAGAGGCACTTTGTTCCAGGAGAAAAGTTGCACATAAGTGAATACAATACTTAGGAAGGGTTGCCAAGTCCACTTGCTCATCCTTTGAAGCAGGAAGCCAGTGTCGAATGGGAACTTCATTTCTAGGTTGTCATACACGGAGTAGGCTGATTAATAATAAAAAAGCTGAATAAACCCAATATTATTCTGCAGTGTGACACTGCCATAAATCTCTACTAGTGCTGTATAGCTTTCCAGTCAGTTAAAATCCTGCTATATTCTGTGTTAGCAGGAAATACCCATATGTCTCTAAACAGAGTTTGGTATTGCAATGGTAAGGAATATTGGTGTATGTCATAAACTATATAAATATTTGTATATGCTAGTTTCCTGTTCTCCTGGTGCATCTCAATGTATTTATTGAAGGTTTCCCTGAAAAAAGTCCTTTACAAACATCTTTTGAACATAAATGTTCAATCTGAGGAGACAGAAGCATTATTTTAATAATGAAAATGTCATCTTTCTCCTTGAACTGAGGTGCTGCATAAAAAGCAGACAAGAACAAAAGGGCCATTGCTTATTTGATCTTCCAGGAGCAAGTTTGATTTGCCCTTGCAGAGTTTGGGGGCTGATAATCTATGAGACTTGTTGCTCAGAAGAGAGGAGACAATTTTTTCCTTTGAGTGTAAAAAACCCAGGAATTTATTTTAACTTTTATCAAAAGTCTCCTGTGCTAATACCAAAATGTACAATGCCAAGGTACATAAGCATGTGCAGAACAGTATTAAGCTGGACTTGGCAGTTAGGTTTACTGATACACTTGATGCTCTTAGGGGTCTTTCCCAACCTATAAGATGCTAAGTTCATTTGTAAGAAACCAATTTAGTTGCTGATCTTTACCCCTCCTCCTGATGTCCAAGTAATTTGGACTATACTGGAGACAGTTTCTGAGATTGGCCTCAGACACCTTTAGGTTTTACTGATGATGTTGTGTTTTTTTTTTTCTGAGAGGTGTGCTTTACTTAGCTTCTAGGGTCGTCTTTTTGATGGTGATGGACTTGGATTCCCTGGTGGCTTCACCAGTACTGTGTAACACAGAGTGTTTGCCATTCATTTTCTCTGACCTGAGCAGGTACCACACTTTCCACACGAACACCCTTCAGTTTTCCTTAAACTATGGGTATCATCTGGTATAGTAAAGAGAAGTAAGTAGTTTTTTATATTAGGTTCTCCATTCAGCTGTCAGCATTGTGTTCTACTTCTTCCTGATACTGAGTTTGGAATATGGTTTATTTTATGATATAATTGATCTCTTCTGTGGTATTTCAAGGTTGCAATGAATTAAGGCAGTTATGGGAAGAATTAGGATATTCAAGGCAAAGTACGAGTTCAGTGAATACACTGATAAGCAAAGAGATAGCATATATTGCCATGGAAGCCTTACTAAACTGGCAATGGTGAGAACTTCAGACTGATTAATGTTTCCTTGTGAGATGTTTTATTAAACAAAAAATGAAAAAAAAAATTGTAAAAATGTGATATAGCAAATAGATTGTGCTGTGGTGTTCAGAGATGTGAGGTAATATTTGCCCATTCAAGAAAATACTAACAAAATACTGCTTTGATTAAAGAAAAGAACAACTAAAGGGTCTAGTGGTTCCTTCATCTGCTTCTTTACACACAGTATAGGCTGTGTAAGCATAATTTGAGATTCAGAACATGATTTGTTTTGGAAAAAGCATTTCTAATTTTTATTCATTAAAAGTCAAATTAGTATTTTTAAACTTGGAAATAAGCAAAAATTTATTGGGTGAAGTTGTTTGAAACTGCTTTAATTATGTCTTATGTCATTGTGCAGATGTTTTAATTTCTTCTGTGGCAAAGTATTTAATAAACATATTCAAAATGTGGCTTTATATTTTATTATTTCTAGTTATATTAAAATGAGGTTATTCTTAGAACAAAAAGTTATTCCAGTTACCTGAGTTACGCTGTCTAAGCCCCTAGTTTATCTAATATTTTCTATTTTCATTTGTTATATTAACCTTGATGTCTTCACATGTTATTAGTCTTGTTGAATGGCCTAATAACATTTAATTGTTTATTTCCTTACTAAACTTCAGCTATTGCAATGCATCTCCTTTTTTAAAATCTTGGTTGATTTCTGTTTTAACAGAAAGAAAATCAGTGAGAAAATGTTCAAAGAGGAGCACTGTTTTTCATGTTCATTGGGGCAGAGGTCCTTCTCGTCTGATTTGTTTGTGACCATATTTAGTGTTTCCTGATTCAATGCAATAAACTCTGTATCAGTGAGATGCAGGGTAACCTTCCTCTTGGGGATATTTGCTAGAAACTTATTATAGTCCTGCAGTTTGAGAATTGCTATTACATTTGAAGCTTCTGTTTCATAGAATCACAGAATAGTTAGGGTTGGAAAGGACCTTAAGATCATCCAGTTCCAACCTCCCTGCCATGGGCAGGGACACCTCACACTAAACCATATCACCCAAGGCCTCTTCCAGCCTGCTCTTGAACACTGCCAGGGATGGAGCATTCACAGCCTCCCTGGGCAGCCCATTCCAGTGCCTCACCACCCTTACAGGAAAGAATTTCATCCTTATATCCAATCTGAACTTCCTGAAGTTTTAACCTGTTACCCCTTGTCCTGTCACTACAGTCCCTAATGAAGAGTCCCTCCCCAGCATCCCTATAGGCCCCCTTCAGATACTGGAAGGCTGCTATGAGGTCTCCACGCAGCCTTCTCTTCTCCAGGCTGAACAGCCCCAACTTTCTCAGCCTGTCTTCATACGGGAGGTGCTCCAGTCCCCTGATCATCATCGTGGTCCTCCTCTGGATTTGTTCCAGCAGTTCCATGTCCTTTTTATGTTGAGGACACCAGAACTGCACACAATATTCCAGGTGAGGTCTCACAAGAGCAGAGTAGCTTATACTTTATTGCTTACTATTATAAAGTGGGTATGCTTGACATATCTCTACAGATGCCTGATTTAATCCTGTAATCAGTCGTCTAACTAGTCTTGCATGGAAATGAAATTCACAGGCTAATTTTGCATTGTGTGAAACTTAGGAAACCTGGCGACCTCTGACTGAGATTAAGGGCTCTTGGTTCCAGGTTCCTTGCCATTGAGTTGGAAGTTATTCCAGTTAGAGCTATAACTCAGGCTGTGGGTTTCTAAGCTCTGTGGCTGCAAATATGGCAGCCCTGAAAGCCCACATAATTTCAAGTTCTAAAGCAGGAGTTCTGGAGACCATTTTCACTATCCACTCTGCATGGTGAAATATCATAAAACCACAGATCCTGCAGCTCAGCATAAGAATGACCAGATTCCATATATGGTTTGGGGTTTATAATAATATTTTCTATATGTTGAGGTCATTTATTTATTCATTTACATTTTTGACAAATCAGTCATTATTTGGAAACTTTAAAACCCTCCTTGTGAGGATCAATAATAAATCAGGTTAATATCACTGGCAACATGTAGATGTACTGTTTGAATTCAGAAGTGTAAGTTTATTGCCACTGTAGAGAGAATGCTATAAAGGAAAATGCCATCTGATGGTATAGAAAAGTGTACATCATTAATTATGAGAAAGTTAACTTCTAGGAAGAAGACCATGTACAAAAGGCCATTACTGCTCTAAAAGCTGGAACAGTTGGAATTGTCTGCTTGGTTGTCTCTCTGGAAGTGGGATGGATGATTTGATGTGCTTTTCAGTGACTTCTAGAGGAAGACTGTGAAGTGGTACGGTCATCATGCTCTTAAGTCAACCTGCATGTGTTATGGGGGCAGCAGAAGTGTGCACAGCTTTTGCAAAGCCACTTTTTTGTCATGTCTTTAATTGCAGGTTAACTGCTATGAAGAATGCGTGTGTTTAGTAGCAGACAGAACTGAACTGCTCTGACAGTGTTCCTGCTTTGTGTCTTGCTTTGGAGCAGCAGGGGGCCAGTGCTGTGGCAGACAAAGTATAAAAAGTTTAAGATTTTTTTTTGTCAGTACTTATTTATGAAAATAAATAATAAATCAATATCGTAGCTTGTATATATTTGATTTTACTCCCCTGGCTTTCTCTCTAGCCTGGTTTGTAGCATGAAGGAGCATGCCCGGCAGTACTTGGCAATGAGCTCTTTGTTGCAGCAACTTAATGAGTGTCATCATTGTAGTTTGCACTCAGCAAGAGGAGGAATTTCCAGCAATAGCTACAAAGCTCCTCAGACCGTTTTGACTGTTGATTTACTTGAGGTATCAGAAAGCTTTTTCCACTTGAGATTCTGTGTGTTTGACTTCCTGGGGCTTTTCCCCTGCTTCCTCCTTCCTGCTCCCTAATAGCAAAGGGTTTCTGAACCACTCCCCTTTTTCCATCTCACCTGTTCTCCTTTTTTCTTTTTCTGTCTCTTAATCCTTTTTTCACCTATTTTATACCATCTTTTATTCTTGTTTCTTCAGGTCTTCCTTATTATTGATTTATCTCTTTAGACATGTGTTATAAATAAGTTGCACTGAAATGATGGTGAAGACAAGCTAAATAAGATGTATGCTTGTTATCTTGGCATAATTTAGGACTTTTTTCCCCACCAGTACACAAATAACTGAGGGTATGGGCAAAGTGCTGAGTCTACATAGAATCCAGAGAAAAATGCCAAAAGGGACAGAAAAGGTAATTCTGTTTAGTGTTATTCAGCCCATGGTTCATAAATCACTGCTGGTCCATAAATGGCTATGTATGGTCCTTGAAACAGTTATAAAATGCCTCAGGCACACACATGCTCCCACATGCTCAGCAGGATTGTGTCCGAATATGTGGGCAGGCACAGTGAGCAGCTGGCTCCCAGTTACTGTCCAAGCCTTATTAAAATGTTTATTGCCATCCTGCATTTATTAAAGCACTGTTGTTGTAACCAAATATTCAGCATCCCTGTTCTCAACTTCCTATAATGCCAATGCAATAGTTAAGCCTTGAGCTTTCTTGCTTGAGGAAGTTGCTGTCTATGGCTTGCAGTCCAGATCTCCTTCTGCAGTGAGTTACAGGCTGATTTCCTTGCAGCACTGCTTGTAGAATAGTTTTAGACCCCTTAGTCCTGTAATCCCAAATATTAAACGTTTTCTTTGTAGCCTTGTGTTTCAGTTCAGTTGATACCTGGCTAATAAATATTTTTCTTACCCTGGTGATAGTTTTCCTATGTTTTTCATGTTTCTATTCTGTCAAGCTGTTGTTGGTGATCACGGTAATCACTGTATTGTGTGTTCTAACACCTGCCTTCTGTATCTGAGTGTAAAACTTTTATGAGTAATCCTTAAAGGACAAGTCCAGGTTTATCCTTGTAGCCCTGGAATATGGCATACTTAATGAGATTAGGACTAATACTTTCATATGGGCATGCATCAGAAATCTGAGAAATTAATGTGCTAAATTCTTTCTAATGAACATACCTAAATACCTTCTTCTGTGATTGGTTTAGTGCTGTAGCTAAATCTATGTCATTTTCCAAGACAAATTTGTGATGCAAATTTCAAGTCCTTACCCTAAAGCATGTAAATGGGAGAATATTCTAAAGAAAAGGTACTGGCTATTTTGGAAAATAAGACTTCAGGTATATTCACTTATTTCAAGTGTGATAAAATCCTTCCAATTCTCTGACCCATTTGGTTGAAACAAGAGCGGTAGGAGCAGCAATCACCCAGAGGCAATTAATTAGCACAGATTTCAGTCCAGTTAAGATCTGGCAAAGAAACGGATACCTGCAGAAGTCCTATGCTGTGAGTAAGTAGCAACTGTAAAATAGGTAGTACTAATAATGAAAGAATTGCAGGAGAAAGTAGTACCTGCAGAGTGGCTAGAAGCTGATTTTCACTTGAAGTGATATCATAGGGAGTGAGGTCAACTGGTACAAATTCTACTGTCTGCTTTTTTTTTCCCACATGGTAAGGAATAGAAGTCAACCCCTCTTCCAAGAAGAGGAGGAATTTAACAATATTAAGAAAACTACCAGGAACAAATCCAGGTATCCATTGGTTTTATCCTTTCAAGGAGAAAGAGTTGTCTAATGCAAAACCTGCTTTCTGATAAAGGCCAAAAATGTAATTAAAATTCTTGACATCCAAAATGAACATGAGCTGATAAAGTGCCTTTTTAGTAAATATTTCCCCTTAGGACTCTCAAAGGAACCTGGCATTATCCTCCACTCTGTTTCTGGAGGATATAATTAAAATGGGAGCTTCTGAATAAAACAGGCAATGTGTGAAACCTTACAGGTTTGAGGAAGAAAAATCTGTTTCATATTCATTTCCCCAATGTACACGGAACAGAGGCTTTGCTCACAAATGAAACTGTTATACCAACTGCATGAAGGGGGAAATTTGTTCTAGGAAATAAATAGATAGAAGTTCTCAGGAGAAATTCTGTGGTATCAGCTGTGCTCCAGGCATCATGAAGTTCTGTGTAGGTTTGTCAGGGCTCTGAGCCTGAAAAGGTTCAGGTCTTCAGGAGGTCTTCAGAGGCTAAGGTCTTCAGGACCACAGCCACCAAATGAATGTGCCTTGGCCTACTTGTTCAAGTGGGCTTCACAAATTGGTGCTTTGTAAACAAATGTGATCTTGGAGGTGCATTTTCACACATGCTCTTGAATGTGTCAAGGTGATGTACCACAGAGCAGGACAGGATTCTATGGCTTGGTCCCAACAAGTAGCAGAGTCCATTGGCAGTGAACTTGGGTCACCATGGGGGGTTGAATTTTGGTATTGGCTTTATTGGGAGTAAAATTTTTAAAACCTTCAGTGTAATATTCAACCATGCTTTGAGAGAGAGGGGGAACCCCATAGAGAAGTTCCAACAAATTCCGTATATATTGGAGCCTGAGTAAAGCAGGGGAGGTGCAAATGAATGCATCTTTAAGGTAGACATTAAAGTAATGCTTTAATTGACAGGCTGACACCTGCGTGAGTGGGATAATAGTCAGCATATGCATAGCTGGTCACAGCATGTGCTGGTTTCCCCTGTGGGGATGTTAAGAGGGATGTGGAGATGTGCTTTGAGTGTGATAGGGGGAAAGAGAGTCAATAGGAGGGAGAGGGGCAGAGAGGAGTGTGTGGGATTTAAGAAGCAAATTTCTTCATCAGTGAGGAAGCAAACTCCTCTGTTGCTGCTGCTCTTGGTATAGCTGATTGTGTCCTACAGCTGCTGTCCTGCTGTGTCAGTTGTACTTTCTGTCTTTATCACTGTTGCCAAGGCAGACTTTGCCTTTGTTGTGGGTCTCTGGGAGGAAGGTGTCTTTCCTGTTTTGATTTTGGTCTTTTTTCTTCTCTGTTTTTTAGTTTAGCTGCTTTTTAGAAGCAATCTGCTCCAATCTGTGTTTGGGTTTTGTTACAGACCATTTGTCATGGAACAGAACAGGTTCTCTCATGTCCCTTCTAGCTTCTGATCTGTCAACCACTGTTGAAGACGGCATGTTCTATCTTTGTCGCTATAGTCCCAGGCTAATGGGGATGGGTGGCCCATTCCAGGCTTGGGTTCCCTTAACAGATTTGTCTTTGGATGGTAAGTCCATGGACAAGCTTCCTCAAAATATTGACGAAATTAATGGATTCTGCAAAAATACTAGTTTTTAAATCCCGGTACAGCTTTAATGAATGTATGCAAAGTAAGATGTATGAGAGGTCTGTCTGATCTGTCAGTCATTGATGTGTAGGGTTTCTGAGCTCTCTGGAAAGTCTACCCAATGTCTAGTACAGAGTTCTCTTCTGGGCTTCAAATCCTTGAACTGAAAAGGGAATATCTAAAATTGTCAAAAGAAACAGTTGCCCCCAAAGAAATTTAATGTCATGCAAAGCATTTAATTTCCCTCAATGTCTACTGAAAAATGAAAATAAAAGGAATTTGTCATTTAAATCTGAACATGATATGAGAAATTTCAGATCACCACTTAAAATCCAGCAAAGCAAGAGTCACATAAAGGCAGTGTAAGTTTTAATCATTGGCACCGGTATCAACTAGAATAAGTACATATACAAATGTTACAACAGGAAAGGTCTTAGTGTCTCGCTAGGAGTAGATTGACTTCTCCTGCTGCCTGAGGAGCTGATACTCATGGCATCGGTCCTGGTTCCCAGAGGGAGAGCTGAGATAGAGTTGGTTTTGTCATTTTGCAGAAAGTAGATGAGCAAAGAGGATGTGTATTTTTATAGCAGCATTAATGGAACTTGCAGAATGCTGGTTGATAGGTTCTAGTAGCATGCTTGACAGTATTGAGTATGAATTACATGCAAAGCTAGCATACCTTGACCTGATGTGGTTGTTTCAAATAGTGCTTTTTTGGAAAATGATCCATCAAATTGTCTAGAAACTTAGGGGCCCGCTGGGAAGTCAAAACAAGCAAGAACTTGGTAATGGATGAAACTTGGGGTTAAAAAAACATCCGTTTTCTTTTTCTGTAGTTTTTTTTCATCCTAACTATGATTTGAAAGTGCTTTATAATGTTGCAAAGCAAAACTTTTCAGGGTGCTCTTTACATGCTTTACTCTGATGTATGATTGTTAGGCAGTTTGACCTTTATGGAGGAAAAAACATACACAATGTGTCAGATTCTTCAGGAAATCTTGTTTGTTAAAATAATGTCTTAGATTCTAAACTCTCTATGAGGCGGCCCATTTGTTTTTCTCAGTTACTGCTTATTTTGTGCAACACATGTTTTGAAAGAAAGCTGTTCATAAAACATAGCCTTCAGAAGCTAGAAGAGCTACAAAAGGAAAAAAACCAACAACTTCTTGTATAACTCCTACCTGATTTTTTAAAATCTCTAATTTTGTCAATTTATTAGATGAGCAAAAAAGAAAATATAGAAAGAGCTGTGAAAATGCTGCTCTTAAAAACTGATTTAGCATTTCTGAAAAGCATAATTAATATTTAGATTATTAAGCACTTTGAAAAACACACTGTCTGACAGCAGATGTGCACTGCATCTAGTAACGTTTTATATTAACAGGTATAGTGAGTAGGCTAAGGGCTCAGCACAGATTGTATTAATTTCCTCATGATTTTTAAGCACTTTTAGCATGTATTTTTTGCTTATATAAGAAGCATCATAAGCCTTGTCTGTCTTAAATTTTCTCTGAGTATTTGGAGTGCTTTCCTCTGCCTGCTGGTATTGAGCACTGTTACAATCCTGGGGGAGGATGCTGCTCAAGAATACAGCTAATTTAGACTATATGTGGGTATATTTATGTGAGGGCTGGCTGCTGGCTTTAGGTTTGGCTGTCATCCTTGGTTACTGCTGGTAGTTTGAGACTAGGCAAGCTGCAAACTCAGCTGGACTTGGGTTTGCATTCATAGACTGCAACAGGATCGCTGTGCGCTTGGACCAGCAGCCAACTGTTTAGCTTGTGCACAGTTTACACAGCAAGTTATTTGGCTGTATTAGGTTTTATTTTTGTAGTCACTAAATGACAGGTTCTGTTTCTAACATTTGGATCTCTCCTTTGGTCAGGCTTTCTTCTACCATTCTCTTCCAAATCTGCTTTCCTGTGCTTCTGCTGGGCTTGCATTCACTTGTCAGTCTTGGCTTATGCTAGGATCTGCTTTAGAAATGCAAATTCTAATTCTTCTCCTTTCCTCAGGAAAAATAGCTTTAATGAAATCAATGTTTTTAATTTTTGTAATTTACATCATAATATTAAAGGCAACACATGACAATAATATCAGACTAATTCTTCCCTTTGTAGTTCCCTTGCAGTAAGGGCAAGACTAATAAAGTTGCTCTTCTGGTAGCTTCCATTTTAAGCAATCAAAGATAATCTGTATGTCACTGAACAAGAAAAATACAGATCTTTTAGACACAATTGTTCCAGGGCAGGTTTATTTCCAGTCATGCTTCTATTTGACTGGTATCAGCCACTAACATGTTGCAAAGTTCATGCAGAATATTCTGTGGAAATGAAAGGCAGAAACATATCTAATTGATATTAGATGGTCCCTTTGTATCTTAAGCTGACTGGCTGGGTGTGCTGAATTGTTTTTAATTACAGCCATGTAAATCACATTGTTGCTGTTGCATTCTTTCATTGTGATTTGAGAGCGATATATATCTAACTTGGAAAGAGGAGGTTTTAGTGGTATCTGCAGAACTGATGCCGTTCTCCCACTGCACACATGGAATTTATCAGGAGCTCCATGTAAGAGTAACAGCTTATTAAAACACTAGCTTGTGCTACACATTAGTAAGATTTATTCTTGCATGTTCTGAAATCAGATGCTTGCCATTTATCAGGACTAACCTAATCTCAAAGATAGAATGGTTCATCAATTCCTAGATTTCTCTATTATCACACTTAATGCTAGAGACTGCAGATGAATTGATACTTTTGTATGTGCATTTCAATTTTTTCTTTATTTTTAATTAAACTCACAGTTCTGATAGTTTATTAGTTGTTGAGCATACACCTGTCTGAAGTTTAGTGCCAGAACTACAAGATAAAACGGGGGGTTGATTATATAGATACACATGCACGCACACAGAGTTATGTGTATATGAATATGTAAATTATTGGCAAAAACCTGCCATTTCGCAGTTGCAATTTTTATTTTTTTAGCTGGAAACAAAAATCGATTGGAAACTCAGTGCCAGCTAAGCTGTATTTGCATTTTATGATGACCTGAGCATGCTGTGTTCTAAAGGAATGACACTGCATCAAGGCTTTCAGTGTGGTTTATTAGCTGAGTCTCGCTTCTAACTGTATTTCCAGGGCTTCCTGTGCTGTGCTTTGATGTACTTGTGTTTTCCGCTTCTCCCTTCTCCCCATATATATTGTAAAAAAATGAATATCTTCACTACTAGTTTGGATGAAGTAAATACTTTGTTGCCTGCAACCAGATTCTGTTCCTCTTGCATCTTTTGTTTGAGCTTTTAAAGATGACCTACTATTACTAAGCATCTGAGAAGCAAGCAGAAGTCTAGATGAAGATTGTGTAGAGAGTGCCCAAACCAAGTGCAGTGTTGTTGAGGTCCATCTATATGTTCCCTCATCATGCTGAAAGTCCTATTTGTCATTTCAGGAGAACTACAGATTACCACATCTTGGGTTTCTGTGTTTCTACTAATGGTGTGTGGTATTCTGTTTCCCTGTGTTTGCATCAGAGAAGTTTGGAAGATTGTTTGTTCCAGGGGTAGGCTCTAGGTTTGTACGTATCAAGAATCCAGCTTCTGCGAAGCTCTGGCAGCTCTGAGCCTGGAAGTTAATTATTCCCAGTTGTTCGTCAAATCATAAGGATGGTGAGCTTCACTCTGATATTTCACTGTATCAGAGGCTTTTCTTTAGTCAGGATATAGACAGAGCATTTTGTCCTGCTTTTCTTTAAAAATAAATCAGATTCAAAGTTTCATGAAGGATATCCTTGCTTATCTTTTGTATTTTAAATATGTCTAATGCAATTTTGCCTTTAATTTTTGGAAGTGGGAAGAGATTACATTTATTAAGGTCTCTTATTGTCTTTTCAAGCAGTAGAGCTCTTACTTGACTAGACTCAATGTCTATTCATTGGAAGTTGTTGTCAATTAGCGGCCATTGTCTTGTAGATTCTCACTTTGAAACAGTACCATTACTGGCAATGAGTTTTGTGAGTGTGTGCTTACTGTTTCAAATGCTTCTCTTTTTCTCCTTTTATTTATTGCTTATTTACTTGCAGGCTTTTGAATTGTCTGGCTTCATTGAACTTGAGTTTGGAGTTGCTGATTCTGTGTCTTTGGTCTAGAGTCTGTCCTTTTAAATAACAGTAACAAAATGCTGTCATGATGACTAGGTTGCTCTCTCTAGTGTGGGAGAATCATCTCTGCTGCTTCTGAGAGCTTTGCCTGAGGTAGCCCTGTATAATTGTGACATTTTAGATAATTGTTAGAAGTTTATGCTGTGCTTTCTACCTAAACTGAGAGCTGCTCAAAAATCGGTTGAATTAAATCCCATCTATATTCTCTGCTCTGCTGGTGACATTGTGGTGCAGGATGGGGGTTTTAAGTATGTCTTCTAACAGATGCAGTTTGTGTCATTGTGCCTGTGTTAAGGTGGGGACATTGTGTGGACAAAAGGGTTTATCTCCCAAAACATGGGTGTGAGGAGGTATGGACCAGACCTCCTCTGTCACGCAGGAGGTGCACATCAGATGAGGTAGATGTTTTTGTGGAATTAATGAATCATGATTTTTGGTTTTGCTATCAGTCAGCCTGTATTAATTCAGATATTTAGAGTTAGCTTTTACCTTGCTGTCCAGTAGAAGATGTACTGCAAGGACTACAGGCAGCAGTGAGGTTTCAAATCCCTTGCTGGAAAAATCCAATAGGGCTATAGGAGCTGGATGCTCTGCTATGTAAATGAGAGTGCAGGAGAATTCCCATCCATCTGTGCCTTAGCCTTTCTTTGCTCTTATCAGCTATATGCTTATAGCAAGGCAAGGGGTGCTCGGACTCCATGCTGCTGTTTATTTTCCCATTTCTCATTTCTGCAGCTACCTTTTCCCATTTCTCCAGAGAAGGATGTTGGTTTTCCTTGTCCTGGTGATTCTTGTGCTCGTTGTTTCTTTAACCTTGGTCTGTGAAATGGCCTAGGTGGAAAAAAAGGAACTGCACACTGAAAACAGGGAAGAAACTTCAAACAGATCTGTCTACATAGTAAGAAAAGTATCAGCACTGTGTGGAGCCATCCTCTGTATTATTACTATTGAAAAAAGAACCCAAACCCCAAAACTAACCAAACAACAAAACAAACCCAAAACAAGAACAGAATGTAAGAATCAGTAAAGCCATTCAGACTTGATGTCCATCTAACTGCACGTCCTTTATGATGTTGGGCAAAAGTCACAGGCTCAAGAAGATTACAGCAACAAGACAATGACTTTCCCATCCCTCCTCTCCCACCCTTCAGTGGTATGTGGCTCAGGATGTTTTCCTGAGACAAGGGTGATCTCTGTGTGGTTAGTAATCTGTACTGCATTTCTTTTCCATAAACCTGTTTGGCCTCTCCTTAAGGCTGTAGGGTTTTGGTGTCCACAGTGTCTTGTGTCAGAATCCCATGACATAGATGTAAGTTGTGTGAAGACAACTTATGTTTGTTGTTTACACTCTAGCTCTTGAGCTTCAAGAGATAAAACTGACCCCTGTCTGTCCTGAGTGTGCCACCTATGAGTTTTACTGGCTCCCGTTATATCCTGGCTTCTTCATCCCATTCCTAGCAGAGTTTGAGCTGTTCAGCCATTGATGGAGTGGGGAGAAGAGCACAACAGTAGCGAGCATTCAAGGTGCTGGCACAAAGTGGGTTTATTGGTGGTGTTAAGCTTGTCTCTCTTTTTTTTCTCACCTCTGTGTAACTCGTAATAAACTGTCGGTTTGTTCTGACTGCTAGGCATTTACCTGATGGTTGCCTGAAAACATGTATTTTATACTGGAGGAAAATATGTCATGCCAGGTCCAACAGCCCCAGAGAGGTGAGGCAGCTGCTGCTTCGTGCTGCCAGGTCCAAGTGGTGGTGAGGCTGAAATGTATCCCCAGCAGTCATGGGTATGCACTGTGTGTGTGCATGGCCAACACAGATAATGCAAGCAGATAGACCATTCAGATACAGACAGGTCTGCCTTAGACAGAGGGAGGTCTGTGCATGAGAGTATATGGATACATACGTAGGAGGAGGATCCTTCCAGCAGCTGGGCTCAGACACTTGGTCTGCCCAGTAGCTGCCCCTGGATCCCAGTCTCCCCAGTTGCTGGCATATGGGCCTCCTGGTCCCACAGCCAACACCATCTGTGCTCTTGTCTGCAGAGACAAACAAGCACTCTCAAGCCCAGAGCTGGCCCTTGGAGACCCGCTCTAAACCGTTTGCTTCCAGGCCACATCTCCTGCTTGGTCTTTGCTAGCGCTCCCATACTCATAAACCCAGTACAATCCCAATATCCCCTTCCCCTTCATCCTCTTGTGTGTTCTACACCCTGAGGCAGCACCCTTCCTTAATCCGAAAGGCGATGAGGAGAGCTGTTCCCCGTGACTCATGACTCATGTTTATGGCTCTGTGTCTGAATGCTGGAGCTGAAGTTCTCCTGGGACAGACAGGGTGTTCCTCAGCAGGAGTCCTTGGGTTAGGGTCCTGCCTGCCACTGTGCCTCTACTCCTCCAGGTTTGTGGAGATGGGCTTTGGATGCACTGATGGGCCAGGGAGTGGTCTGGAGGTGTATTATTTATATAAGTGAAATACAGTTATAATCCCAAAATGATAATCCCCAAATTATACTCCCTAAGTGGCCGTGGTCAGATTGGAAGCCAGTATTTCACCTCTGACACCAAGATTGACTTCTCCATGCGCATGACCCTTTGTAAATGTAACTTTTAAGTGGGGTGCTTTTTCCTGACTAATATAAATATGGTCAACAAACCTTGCACCTCATTATTCACCTTTTTTTCCCCTAATTTTATTAAGAACATCTTGAGTAGCATAGGTCTTAACATAGATCTGCAAAACTACTGATGGCCTACCTTTGATGGCTGATGATCACCCATCTTTTCTTATTTTTTAAGTTATTTATCTATGCAAGAGTAAATTAGGCTCTGTTTCTGTTTAACAAACACTGAAGTTTTCTGTCTTTATTTTCAGGATTTTTGTCTGCTGTAGTATTGGGCTTGTCATTGGCAATGATGCTTCTGTCATTTGCTTTTGGAAATTGTTTCATATCCTAATACATTTTTGTCAGAATTTATGTACGCTTCAGTTGTATTCTATCGTTCATAATAATTTACTCAACCCATGTAATTTTCTAAATTAGTCCTGTGATCCTTCAATATGAGGAGGTTCCTATGCACCTCTGTTAAGCAAATGAAATATATTCAACTTTTCTGACTTTTTTTTATCAAGTCAGTGCTTCCCTCATTTTTAAAGACTTCTTTCTAGGATACTCAGTAGAACTGAGCGTCTTGTTTCATGTTTCATCTGTGTTCCTTTCCATTTCCAAGGAAAGTATTTCACGTGAATATTGCACAGTACCCAACTGTGGTTTTTGGACAAGTCTGAGGCTCCCTATTTGGTAAACTATGAGCATTTGCTTTATATATATATATATATATATATATACATATATATATGTATATATATATTATATATATGTATTAATTTATTATAATTTTTTAATATTGGCTCTTGTTTTACTTAGGAAAAAAACCCAGAGGCATAGTACACTAATTGTGAAAAGGCATTGCTTTCTGTTTTAGAAAATTGTTATAGTAACCTTAATAGCCATATAAACAAATCTTTATAAAATTACATAATAATTCATATATTCTTCCTTATTTAACCATAGTAAATTCTACAGATTTTTTCCTTCCTGTTTTTACAAGTGTCTGGCTTGAGAAAAGCAAATATAAAATGATTTATGAGTGTTTTGCATTATCATTTTCTCCTTTATGAGCATACTCACTTCTGATATTTTTCCTGAATTATTTTTGCAGAACTGTTGTTTTCAATTGAAGGTATAATAAAATATGCCTCTCTTGATCACTCCATATCAGATTCATATCTCCAGTCATTCCACTTGACTTTCTTTAGGGTTTAAGAATATTCTTAATTCAAGATTTTTCTGTTCCTGTAGCATGTCTGCTCGCTCCTTTCTCAAGTCCTGCAGACTCCACTGTAGGAACTGCAGCAGGGCAGTGAATCATTTCATGGGCTGATGCACTGCTGCAGTGGCTGGCACCAAAGGCATTGCTGGGTCAAAGTCCTTTGGACAAATAAATGTTCATATAGGACATTTTTCTTTTTTCCTAACCCCAGGCTACTAGTGATCGGTTCCTGTCTGGAGTTTTTGTCATTGGAGATGGGAGGGGAAGTGGTTGCTCTTGGCCAGAATAGAACTGGGGCGTTAACATGTTCTGGTATAGGGATCCTATAATAATGTGCCCAGGGCTCTGGAAATAATTGCTAATTAGCATACTGGCTCTGCTAGGTTGACTGAGTATCTGTCATTTTGTTTTACCAACATAAACTTTGTAGCCCCCTTAGTTTGGTTGCTTACACTGGGACATGTGTGAAGCTGAAGAGGAACAGTATGCCAGATAGAAAATCTGATGCCATATGTGATGTGCTACGTATGGCAAGTGGAAGTGTTCAGACACAACACCTGCATTTCTGGTCACCAGTCTTCATGCCTCTGCCCAGTCCTCCAGAATTGCTAGATTTTGGTTTTATAAGCAAGAACACCTCATTCTGCCACCATGGAGCGTTGGATTTTCTTCAGGATCAAACTTGTCTGTCTCAGCTTTGCATCTTTCAAATATGAAGCTGTTGGCTGCAGTTCCTTTGGAGCTCTGGTCTAAAACATGAAAGCTTGGAAGTTTGTTGTTGTGAATCGACGTAAATGAGGATTTTTGAATCAAATGGTATTTTGCAAATAAAAATGGTTTGTAGAACTGGAAGTGGATTTCTTGCAGCTGTTTTTGTAGGTAGTGCATAGCCTGTGAAAGCAGGAATGAAGGGTCCTGGTTGCCTGTCTCCTTGTGTATTTAGTGAAAAAACACATCCTAGAATGGCAGTTATTGCTTGGAAACTTTGGGCAAGACTGAGCTCTCTCTGCGTTAAGCAGCGTGCTGTATACACAAGAGTCTGTGCTTACAAACTGATTATACAGAGCAGATCAAGAGTAGGCAAGAAGAAGCTCTACTCTTTCTAAAGGTAGATGGCTGAAGCTAAGGGTGACTTAATACTATGTGACTTTAGACTGGGAGCTACAGGAGGGGGGAAGATTAAGTATTCAGTATGGTAGAACATGGATTAATTGTAAACCCATACTTTCATATGACTCTATTATTGGAAAAAAAGGAAAAAAAAAATCCTTTAACTGAAAGTTGATGTTCCTGGAATGTAAAAGCAGTGAAATACTGAATTTCAGGCATCTCATTTAAGAAATATTCTGCCCAAAATCACCTGTAGCAGTACTAAACATGCTTACCAAACAGGAACACTTGTTACAGCCAGCTTAGAGCTTGAGGTGGTGTTCCATGTCTCTGGGCTTGTCAGAAGAGCTGTGCTTTATTCTCAGGGCATCACACAGCCACACAGGGTACAGTATGATCTGTCTCTGGGGAAATCAGTCCACTCATCTCATCAGGAATTGATTCTGGCAAGCGACTGGTATGCTATGACACATTATTGTCCTTCTAATATATTCTCTTTCTCTGTCTCTTTATACATGTGCATATGAAATGTGGATGGTGATGTGTGTTCCTAAACATACTATAAGCTATTGGTATAATTCACAAATAACAAATGAGCATCGGTTATAAAATTGAACTGATCCTTGCAGCAGTAAGAATTTAAGGAAGGAAGCAACAATATGAATCACTTAGCTGGAAAAGAAGAAATATCTAGATGCAAGCTGCATTTGGCGAATGAGTGGAAGTACAGCAATTTGAGTGCAGTATAGACAGAAGCCCAGCTCTGTGCATTATTTTTAAAGTGTTCTGAATTGCTTAGCTGCCACTCTCTTCTAAGGTTTTGGAACGTTGTAAATACCTAAATTTGTATTCACTGGTTTAGGATGCTGCCAAAAGCACTGAAAGAATTGCTGCCCTAAATTAATTAACTTTTGTTTGTTGAATCCGTAGTGTGGAACACAAATGTCAGTTCTATTCAGACAGAAGGGAAGATTCATCTCCAGGCCATAACTGATTTTACCCTGGCCTAACAAGTCATATATTTCCACTTGACCTGAAATAGAGTTTTTTAAAAAAGATCATTGCTTCAGGCCACATATAACCTCATCATTTGCAGCAGTGGAATTTAGTGGATTTCATGTAAACTACTTGAAACTGTTTGATGATACGTCTGACCTAACCACAGGGAGTGGGGGGGAATGCCTGGCCTTAAAATACGAAATGGGAGTCAGCAGGTATGAAATAGTTTTAAATGGCAAAGTCTGCCTGCTGTGCTATACAGCTGCCCCTTTCCTTGCTTTGAGTGCATCACTGCCCTAAGAGTCTAAATCTTGTATTTGAAATACTTCAGCTTTTACATTCAGAAAATCTGTTCAGATTATTCATAGAGATTTTAAAAAGGTCTTAGCTGCAATTTTTCTTTCCTTGTGAATCCTGTAGTGTTTAACATACAGTAGTAGAATAAAGTCTGTGCTTTGCACAGTGATCCCAATAAAATTTTGAAATTTCTGTAAACTATTGTTCAAGTAGTTTTTCCATTAAAAGTAATGTGGTGTCTGTAGAATAATGGGGCCCGCATGACTCTATGAAGATTATTGTTCCCCCTGCTCTAATCAGGACTCAGGTGAGATGAACTGCGTACTTCATGTGAAGAGGTCATACCATCTTAGGAAAGGCTATACTTTGTGCCTCAGCACTTCAGCCTTCATCCTCTGTTGTTTCTGAATCTAATTTTACAAACTATTTTCATTTTGTCCTGTAAGGATGACTCATTCTGCAGCAGTAGTTGTACATATGTATTATTAATTACCTTAAAGTGTTTGTTTAAATATTTCATTTTGTTAATAGTGCAACATGCTGAACTTTGAATTCTGTGCTTATGTGCTATCCTTCATGGGCTGAGCACCAGCAGTGGAAGTTGCGCCAATTATTGCTGCAAGTTGTTTCAGATGAACTGTAAAGACTTATGTGTGTCTTGGTTCCTCCCAGGCTGGCAAGGTTTCTGACATTTTAAGCTACTTTGGAGAAAGTATGTGATGGTTTACATTTCAGAGCACTTGGGTTATGGCAGTGCTATTGGAGTCATGGAGCCTGAAACAGCTGAGTCAACTTGCGCTGCCAAGAAGGAGTATCAGTTGTGTAATGTTAAAATGCCCTCCTTTCTTCATATCTCACAATGTGAAGGAGTGGTATATGTGAACATACTAACCAATGCATATTAATTTTTCCTGCTTTATTTAGTGCAGATTTTTTAAAAGGGTTTAAAATCCTTTGGTGTCTTTACTATTAGTAACTGCTGTTTAAAATATGGCAGCAGTGATGCAGCAAAACACCCAAAGAAGGTATGTTTTGTGGTGTGTTCCTCCAGCTTGCTTTTTTGCATTCGCTTTCTCATTAATGAATTCACAATAACTCAGTTTATTTGGATGAACTTTACATTACCTGTTGTGACTTGAGATTCCTTTTTACTTGTATGTAATTAATATAAAACCTCAAGCTGGAAGTCTGCAGTACAGTGTCTCTTCACAAAAGCCAGCTAACTGTAAAAGCTGATAATGTGTGTAAAGCACGTTAAGCTCCCTGGGTGAAAGGTACCATAGAAATGCAAAGTATTAAGCCAGTAGTTTAATTATAAGATAAGAAGTAATTGAAATTTTCTGACACGGTTGCATGTAGAAGACATTCTGGTGATTTGCTTTGTAATATTTAGGTCAGTGAATTGAGATGTTTTTCTAAATCCTTTATGAATATTCTTTCATTTAAGAGTGTGGCTCGAAGGTGTCTGGTGCATTTATTTGGCTGGCTGATACTGCAGTTTAAAAATACCACATTTCAAGTAAGCAGAGAAGTGCTGTATAGAAACCTTTGAAACACCCAACCTTCATCCTTCAAAGTGACAGTTATTGTGCTATAATAATTGTAGAAGTACTGAATTTGCTTCAATAGATTTTTGGGTTTTTTGAATAGTAAACTGCTCATTTGATGCACAATGCTTCCAGAATTTTAATCTTCGTGTCCCCCTTGTGGTTTATGATTTGGTGCAGATTTCCCTTGAGGTATTTTTCTTTGCCTTATGTATATCTATATAAAGACATTTTATCGCAAGTACTGAATCCCACTTTGTGGCATTTACTGTGCTGTTAGACAGAATGATTCATAATTTGAAATTGGTAATTTTATATGACATTAGGTCCTGAAAACTTCTATACTACTTCTGTCTACAAAAAAAGGTAGCCTGTAACAATTGTATGATATTTTTCACTTAGAAATGTCCAGGACAGATGTTAATTTAATATCGTAATAGTTCTCTCTCTGGCACATCAGTTGTGACTATAGAAATGTGTCAGTTGGCTGCAACTGGAGCATCCTTGTGCCTGTTCCCAAGCTGCCTCCATGGTCAGTAATGTCATGAAGTGAATACAGTATGGCACAGAAGGAGCTATTTGAGGCTGCACTGTGCTCACAGGTGCATGGAGGGAATTCCCTCCTTGGTACCCTGATGCTTTTCTCCTCTTGCAGACATAGTAACACTACAGGATGAGAAGGCAGCCTTGTTTCCAGCCCAGAACTGTCTCCTGTGACTCTGCTGTTGGGGGTTAAAAACTAAATGGACTGCTGCATTCTGTGTGAAGTTGGGCAGTGTTTTAATTAAGTGTTAATTTTTCTTTACTAGAAAAAAGTGCTAAAGGCTTTGAAATATTTTTACTGTCCTCTACCCAGTGCTTTTTCCTGAAGAGAAGAAATTCTCTTTCTTCTTGAATTTGAATTTGAGAACCAGGTGGAGTTCTACTCTTCAAAAGTTGTCTGTACAGCTACAGGGGTTGAAAGATAAATTTAATTATAAAAAGTACTATCCTTAAGTTGTTGGAGTTTGAAGAATTAAACAGACTTGCTTTGTATTTATAATGTGAAAGCCTAGGACTGACTGTGGTGATTTTGTTTAGTATCTTTGTAGCAAAAAGCTGTGGCCTCATTTTTTTCCCTGCTGTGGTCTGATGTGATTGTGCTGATGAGGCATATGCTGTAAGCCTTCCTTAGAGGAATGTTGCATCTTGGTGCCTCTCTTTCAGAGTAGAAAGACTAAAAGGGCCTTAATTCTCTGAATTATGGTCTGCACGCAGGGCATCCTCTGAGGTATGTGGAACAGTTTGCTTGTGGCGTCATACAACTTCTCCCAAGCTCTGGCTCTAAGCACTGATCACAGGTGTGCAATCATAGAATCATAGAATAGTTAGGGGTGGAAAGAGCCTTAAGAGCATCTAGTTCCAACTCCCCTGCCATGAGCAGGGACACCTCACACTTAGACTATGTCTCCCAAGATGAAGTTAAGGGGAAATCTGAAATGTCCCTGAAAGGAAGAAGCTTTTCTGAGAAGAGCCAGCTCACATGGCTCATGGCATCCTGGGAAGCCCCTTTAAAGGCACTGGTTTCCCCTGTCTGTTTCCTATTACTTTTGCTTGATCTTCTTTCTCAGCATCCCTCATCATTCCTTTGCCCTCTGTTTCATCCTGAATTCCAGATAAAAGAATACTGCACCCAGCTTGCTTGATTCCCTCAAGCTCATTGCATTTAGGGTCTCTGTCCGTGCCCATTCATTTCCATGACATTCCCACTCCTGCTGCACTGCAAATCCCTTTCCTGAGGTGGAGGTGGTGGTTGCTGCTAGCAGCCACATTCTCTGTCAGGAATGCTGCAATGCCATGGGAATGAAAACCTTGGCTCTTTAGCGTGGGACACTGGAGCAGGTCACCTACAGCCAGCCCTCATAGTAGGTACAGAGAACGAAGAGGGCATGTCATTGCTGAGTATGGTGTCTGTCAGTGATTTGGTTTTTGGCTTATGTAATGGATTGAAAATACACTTTGTCACAGTATAATCATGAAAATGATTTCGCTTTTAAGGTAGAGTCAAGTGTAAGGATGTGACTGAAGCCCATACTTCCAAGAAGAAATGTATCAGACCTTCAAGTTCCAGATTTAGTCATGATCAAAGAAGGAGTTGACAATGAAGTTTTTATGAGCTAACACAGTACTGTTGCTTGGAAGACAGTCAAACTGTCACCCATATATTGTGCTTTGAATGGCAAATGAATGACATTTGAATTTTCTGTTTACATACTCTTAATTTTGAGGTGGCCCTGCGTCAATTGGAATTCAAGCAGGAGCTGGAATTTTATTGCCTGCATATACAAATGAATACTCTCATGCTTCATGGACCATGAAGTTTGGATTGTATCTACTAAATGAGCATTTGGTTTTTATAAATAATCAGTTTTCTGCTTAATTACAGGACTAGGTTTTCCAGTGCATTTGTTGTGTGATCTATGTGTACGGTGACACTGGTTTTAATTGAATGTGGGAAATAATCGGCTTTCTTCAAACTTTTTAAGTCAATACTGCTTCATCAAACTGTGGCTGATGGACTTAATTTGCTATTTATGGAGTTATTGATTAAATGACTGAGAATTGCTTGAGAGAGAGGTAGTTTACCCAGAAACTTACACTGCTTCTCTTCTTGAATTCACTTGTGAACAGCTTTTTAAATGTTACTGTTGTTTAATAGTTATTAAATTTAAGCTGGGTTTATTATTTCTGTAACATGGTATTCTACTATTTGTAATGGACCCTCTCTCTTTTGACTTCATGTTTGATTAGCTTGCGAAGTAGCTTCCGCTTTTTGCAGAGTACTGGAAAGCTAAAATGGGATGTATTTGCTTTACAGATGTTTCAACTCCAGTTTTTCAAATATTAAACCCAACTTTTTTCTCCAAGATTCAGTTAGGAGTGTTTGCTGAAAGACTGATAGACTGGAAAATGGCTCAGTCTCTTAAAACATTATCATTTGCATTATGGAAGCTCCTTAAAGATTTGCAATGACGTGTGTAGCACTAAAAGATAAGGCAGGATTCAAAACCTTCCTTCCTTGAGGCGAAGCCTGCCAAAAGCCCCCTTTTCCCTTCCTGGAGGGAACCTGCAAGAGTAGCTTCTTCACACCCATCTCAGGTTCCTCATAGTGACACTACTGCACGCTTTTCTCCTCTCTTTTGTAGATGATTGCGTGTGATTATTACATCCCTTGTATATATTTCACTCTTTCTTCTTACATGTTTTTTGGCTTTTCACAGAATCCCAAGGGTTGGAAGGGACCTCAAAAGATCATCTAGTCCAACCCCCCTGCAAGAGCAGGGTAACCTAGAGAACATCACACAGGATGATGGATATTTGCCTTTAGATATCTGTTTACATAAACTAGCTAAATCCAAGTATCATTTAAAATTAGAATTAATAACTACATCCCCTCCTTTTAAATAAACACTAAAACAGAGCCTTATTTTTCTTAAAGGGCTATCATGTCACTTAAAGGTGTGTTTTTAAAAATAAAATATTTCTTTGTATGCCTTGTTAGAATGAAAATTTGAAAATGTATTTTCATTTGGTGAAGAAGCTTCTGTGGCACGTTTGGGGTTCTAGTTTCTTTTAAAGTGCCACCTACTGGTATTCTTGAAATTTCCTTTGGTAAAATTTGCCTCTAGAAAATAAGGCTGTATGTGCTTCTGTTTATTTGAAACCTTGAAAAGAATGAAAATGAAGTATTTTGCAAGTTTCTTATTTGGCTATCCTTGTATCCTGTTACTGATCTGGGTATCCTCCCTGTTTTTCTTTTTAATGAAATATATTTCATTAAAATCCCATGTTTTTCCCAACTGCGGTACTACTGTGTGTACATTCTTTTTCTGTATTTGGCAAACGTGCTCCTGACCTAATGTGCATTTGATCACAAGCCTTGGCTTAAAAAAGAAAGAAAAGCCATTTTTCTGGAGGTTCTTTTTCTAGGGTGATTTTTCTAGTTCAGTTTTAACAGCACATGGAGTTCTTTAGTCCTGAGTTTGCAATCAGGTAGAAGTGGTGATTTTCTGAGGGCTCATGCCAAAACCTCGGAAATCACTGCTAGAGGAGAGTGAATTACACCTCCTCTACTCTGGCCTGGGCTCAGAGGGAAGGAAGGGCTGGTGTCCCCTTCCACTGCTCCTGTACCAACCCCTCCAGTGCAAACCTGTTTGCTTTCACCGCGTTTTGGTAGGCCCATGTGGTTCTAGCAGATCCAAGAAGCCTTGGCCTTGTTTCCTGGTGCTGTTATTCTTTTGACTTAGCAAGGTTTGGTACTTAACCTTCTTTTTTCCCATAGAAGCGTGTGATTTAGGAAAACCTTTGCTGTTTCTCCTAAATAAATAAATATTTCTGTACCCAGAGCTCACAGCATGCACAGTGAAGAAATAATCGGATGAGAAAAAAGTTAAATCTACACTGCTGTATTTTCTTCAGAATGTTTGAGTTTTCTGAAGCGCAGTACCACCATTTTTAGGTCTCAACATGTTTGCCGTTATTACTTCCTCCTTTTTTAAACTTTTTTTTTACTTTCTGCAGTTCTTGGCTTCTGATAAATCACTCTTTCTACTACTAATTCTGACAGCTTTTTGACTGATATCTTTCATCGTTAGTTTCCATCTCTGAGGAGTGAATTTTGCTGGCCCATGCAGAGCTGGGGACAGTTCTCCAGGTGCTGGTGTGCATTTGTTTCCTTACAGGTCCTTCCTGCTGTTTGGACTGTACCTTTTTTTTATCTCTTTCACAGCATTTTCCTTTAGGCAGAACTTTTTGGAGTGGGGAAGAGTAAAAATAAACAAGCTGAAGTGCATGCAACATTTGTAAAAACAACACATTTGACCTCTCTTACTGTCTTGAAGCCCAGTGCTGTGTATGCTTTGAGGCAGCTACTCCTTGGAGAGTGACAAAAATACACCTTGAAGAATGAGACTTTTCCTTCATCTTTTCAGGTATTGTATTAAACCAAAGGAAGAAATCCCTCAGCAAATTTAGACTTTTAAAATTTAAATTTTACAGGCATCTATTTTCGTCTCATCCATCCATAACATTTTTCAAAATCTGTATGATGAGCCATCATCACCCTGTTGTTAAAATGCTTCATTAATACAGGTGCAAGATAAATAAGAAAAGAGAAGATAGCCTTTCATTCATGGTGTGCCATGCTGCATGGAGCTGTTTGAGCACCCAGGGCTAATTGTGCCCAGCAGAGGAGTCGGTGGCCTCTTTTGTGCCATATTTATGGCCAGCATGAACCCAGTGATGAAAGAAAAGCAGGCTGTGGATTGTTCTTTCGCTCTCAGCTTATTTGGAGACAATGTGAATGCTGAATTCTTGAAATGGGGCTCTGAGATGGTAGTGCTCTTTGCCCTTGTTAGCAGGCTATGAGACACAATGACTGAAATATTCTATTCATAAAGATGCATATTTGCTTCTGTAAGGTGTTTAGGGATGTCTTACAGTGTCAGATGCCACTGGATAAGGCTAATGGCATTGCTCTTTCAATATGGTTTCAGAAAATGAGTTTCAAAGGAGTCACGTATGTTCAATGCAAGGAGTGTCTTGGTGGAGACAGCCAGGCCCACGTCTGATGCTGTTGTGGAACCTCTGGGCAGGGCTGGTGGAGCCGTGGTGGCAGTGTGTGTCATCTGCCATAGCTGCTGATGGCTCAGTAGTTGCTGATCACTGCAGGTGGATCCTGGGAGTCTGAGTAATGGGATCTTCTAAAAAGGTGGGAAATGGATTGGAATCTTCTAAAAAGGTGGTAATGGAATCTAATAAAAAGGTGGGAAGAGCTCTCAGCAAATCTGGGTGAGATGGGATTGGGCTGTGGTACAGCAACCCTGGCTAGAAAAGTTCTGCTGAGCTGAGTAAACTTAGTGCCATACTGAGCACAAAGCTGCTCCCTGTTACTTCCTCAGTACCGCAAGACAAATAGTCCAGGTGCCATAGGTCCCTCTCCAGGACCAGTGATGTACCTTGATAAAATTGATACAAAATGGTACAATTTTGTATCATTTTCAAAACTTCAAGCATACAAGTCCTTGGACATTATTTCTACTTGGTTGGTGAAGTCGATAGACACACTGAAGCTGGTTTTGAATTTATATATTCTTTACTTTGTGTACAAATGTACTGTTTTCAGGGAAAGCAATGTACACAGTTACTTTTCAAGTGTCTTTACACTTTTTATTCCATTTTTCTATGCATCAGGTTTATTAGAGCTCTAGATCAAGTTTCTATAAGCATCCAGAAACTTGGCCTGCAAATTTGATATGGCTTTTCTGTATTACATGTGCTTTACTCTTTTCTCCATTGTGTTTTATTCTTTACTCCATCTCTCTGTCTTCACATCTTTCATACACGTACTTCTTAACACTGTCAAATAAATCCTAGCTTTGCTTCTGAGTGATTTCCAGTGTGCTCTATTCTGCCAGCTGCTGAAAACACTGGGGAAAAAAAATCCCCTTGTCTACATCACGCGACGCTGTTATTCAGTACAGGATTAGATTTTGAGCCTGTCAAAATCTATATGATAGGACTTACTAGACTGAAAGAGGTGGTGAGTCTTGGCTAATGAGCTTCTTGGTGAAAAAGCAAATGTGTAAGAGGTAAGTAGCAATCATAAGGTATAACAGTTTGGTCTTTGAGCACCAAAATTAATGAAGCCTGACGTGATTAATTGTCTGCTGGCCCATACATTCCCCCTTGCCAGCATCCTGTCCAGAGCAGAGCAGAAAATCCTCTTCTCCCAGACCCATCCTTAAATCCTGTACCTTGTACCAGAAGTGGCAGGTGCAGCACCTAGTGACACTGCCTGGCAGCTTAATGAGAGATGATGCAGTTCCTCCTCCCCCTTTGCTCTGTGGAGACATTAGTTAGTGATGCTTCCCAGCAGCTGACTTCGTGTTAAATTTGTAGGAGCAGCATTATTTTGAAGGGTATAAAAACCTTCTTAAAATTTGGCTAGAATCAGCCAACAGGCTTGCAGGGTGAGTGGGCAGGTAATGTGATAAAACAAGCTGACTTTCCTTAGGAAACCATATGGGTAATTTAAAGTTTTTTTACATGGAGTTCTTAAATTGAATAATTCAACTTATGCCGCGGTGACAGGGAAAACGTTATAGTACTTGGAGATCCTAACTCATGGGTGTAGTGAAAAATCGTCTCTGGCATGAAAGTTTTACCTTCTAAGTAGGTATTATTTCATCCTTTTTGGTGGTTTTGTTGCTGGTTTAGAATAGCCAATTACATGACTAACAGTGGGGATGCCCTCATATATGAGGATAGAAAATTAGGTAACCTTTAAGGGATGATGTAAAAAAAATCTGCATCCAAACAAACGTCACCTATCCTGTCAATAAGAGAACATTTACTAATTTGCAGCATGTCTCTGTAGCTCATGTGTATTTGGGAGTTCTCTCTGTACTTCTTCATTAGATGAAAATCGTAACGCTGGATGCAGACATCAAATCTGAAGAGCAGAGCTTTGGAAAGCTTCAGAGATTGGCTGGAGTGGAAACCTTGAAGATGCAGCTGAAGCTTCAGAGGGATAGAAAGCCTTCCTGTAACATTTCTGTACTGTGTGTGATAGTCTGATAGAAAATGACATAACCTTCCTTTCATCAGCTAAAAGAAGTCAGCCACAATGAAAATATTTCCCTAGTGGAAGTTGTTTTGTGAAAACAGACTGACAAAAAAAAAAAATTGCTTTCATGTATGTTTATACTCTGCAATATCCTCGGTGTCCTGATTTTCTCAGTTCAGCAATCACAAGAATTATTCTTTCTACTTTGGTACTTAGGGTTAAGTTACTTTACAAATACAAATTCCCTTGGTTTCCATATAGCTATCTTCTTACCTATATGCTAGGACTTAGACTCCCACCCCACAAAACTCCCCAAGCCAACCAACAGACACTACCCTTCTGGTAAGTATCTGTGTATAGAGTAAGAGCTGCAACATACAGATTTATATCAGTCACTTGTCTCCTTGAGGGTTTTGGCTCATGATTTCGTTTGCAAGCTCGTGCTAATTTGCTCTTTTCAGTTAAAGGCATGGCTGCACAAATAACTTCCCTTGGTGGATGCTATCCACAGCTTTATTGTACATTGGCTACGTGATGGTAATTGTGTGAATAGATTTGCCCCATTGGATAAATGAAGGGTAACTGTTGTGCTTCCCAGTGTAGTTGTGGTGATATCTGTCACATGTTGAAAATCATGCCCTAGATTATTCATACTAGGTTGTTCTTTGTAGCTGTAGCACCAGTATATTTTGTAGTGTTCATGCCCTGAGATACTTATGGTCTGTGGGTACTCTGACAGTGTGGAAAACTTGCCATGTAAAGCCTCTCTCTTTGGATGGAGACTACAGTTAGTATATGACACTTTATTTTAACCTTATATGCCCATTGGGCAAGTCAGCCTCACTTGTTTTTGCTTTCTTCTTTGAGGGTAAAGCAGTTTTCATCTCCTGGGACATGAAGTCAGCTTCTGGAAGCTTACATTAACAGCCAAATCCAAACTATAGTTGAAGTGGAACAAAATAACATGTTTATAAACTACAGAGAACAAATACAAGGAGAAAAAAAAAATAAGCTCAAAGTGTTCCTATCTTCTGGTTGGATTAAGTTACTGTAGCAGTATTGGGATATCCAGCTTAGCATTCATTGACCTATAAGAGTAGTTGTGCATGTATGGTGTGAACTTAAGGTGTGCTAGTTACACTAGCTTTTTTGGGTGTGCATCATTTTATTGTGAGTGAAAGTTATCAATACTTAGGGTAGCAGCAGCTGAGAGTCAGAGCTGGAGTGGTTGATGCTGTGGCAGATGCATACAGGTATTTCGGCCGTGGCTTTTAGAACGTCAGAAACAACGAGGATGGTGCTTGAATGAGAACATGAGAAAATTACTTCTAGTTTACCTAAGAATGACATCCTGTGCCATTTGGGAACCGTTCCTTTTCTTTTCTCTTTTTGTAAAGCAGTTGGCTCTGCAACAGTTAGGCTGCTTGTGTTCATACTGTAAGAGTGTGCTTAGCCCTGTTCCAGAGGGAAGGAAGCTACTGAGCAGGTCTGCCTGCCCTGGTCTGAAATAGCGACTTCCTGACCTGTCTGTCCCTACGCAGAGCATACTCTGACTTCTGTCCCCGGGACTGCCTCAAGCTGCACCCTGCAGGATTGCTGTACATCATGTGCAGGGCTGGCTGCTCCATGTACCTGAGGCCAGGCTTTGCTTGTGTGAGCAGACAAGTCCTCAATTGTAAAGGTTTGAGAGTCAGCAAAAGGAGGGGTGTAAAGGTTCTGCCTAACTCTTGTTTTTTCTCTGTTCCTATCTGTCCCATGAGCATTTCTTTTCTCCTCTTACATGGAGGAACAGCTTTCTTCACAATCTTATCACCAACAATATTTGAGATGTGTTGTGTGTTTGGTGGGGCTTTGATTTTATTTGTTTAGTTTTATTTCTCAGGGTCACTTAGGATGACCCTTCTGTTTGTGCACAGTATCTCAGTTGTCATCTAAATCAAGTATTTGTAGTTAAGGCATTTCAGAGAGGTTTGACCTGCTTCAAAATTTGTTTTCCCTTTGGGTTGCCAAAAGCTATAGTTTATCAGTTCACTGGGCTTTGGGCCTGTGTCTGGCTCTGTGTTTGGCTGCCCCCCTTGACCGTGGATTGAATTCTGCAGCCTCTTGCTGGGGCTGTGCAAGCTTTGGCTTTTTATAAAGCACAGACTGGTCCTTGGAAAGTGTGTGTGGGCTTCTCGGGGGCATTTAGTGCCCAGAGGAAACACTTGTGGAATTGCCAAAGCTGGCTGAGAAAATCAAGGCAAGTGTTTTGAACAGTTCACCTGCAGAACTTCTGTTTCCAAGGTTTCTTCCAGCTGTGGTCTTACACTAAGCCATGTGTGATACCGAAGTTGTTGCCCATATGAACTTTAAATACATAGAAGCATAAAAAGCTGTCTAAAATTTCTTTCTTTTATTGACTCCTGCACCTCAAAAATACAATTCTGATTTAAAACTGTAGCTTCATTTGATAAAGCAACTTGTTTAGGTTTGAGAAATTGAATTCTTTTAAGGACAGTGAATGATGAACCAAAAGCTCATCCCTGTGTTGCCTTTCAGGGGTCACTCGTACTGGAGATACAGTCTGTGGATCTCAGCCTGATGATCTGGTAGCGGAACCACTTTCAGCAAGCTTTTACTAACTGACATAATTTCAAGGAGAGATGAGCTCTTCTGTATTGCATTCAGATGAGCAGTATGTATTCAGTTTGCAGAATGCTGGAGGTAGAGAGCAGTGCTTGTTTTCCGCTCGGTAATGTGTGCCTAGAGAAGAAGGGTGGGGGTGTGTGAGAGCAGACTACGGGACAGTATAAATTATCATTCAGTTCTGCTTTGAATCTTTTTTTATTCGTATTATTTCTGCATGTCATATATTCGGTATATGGTAATTACATATTTGGAGATGAAATGTGTTTTAATATCCTGTCTGAGGTTCTCTTTGGAAAAAAAGAAAGAAGATAATATTGTTAGCATTTTGCTGATTTGGTTTCAGGTCTAGGAGTTCGGGATATTGCCATAGAATCAAAGGTAACAGTGCAGGCAACAATGAAACAAAATATTCAGGATTTTCATATACTGCCTTTCCTCTGCATGTTCACTTTATGCAATAAAGCTGAACAGAAATGAAAAAGAGGCTAAAACTTGATTAGCCACTGCAGCACGGTGGAGTCTAAGTTTATTAAGGTATTTAAGGCTGTTTCTCTGCTCAGGTGTGAGAACACGACACCAGTTGGTGTTTGTACTGGAGACATAGTCTTTTGTTCAGTATTTTTGTTTCATTTTAAGCAAAGGTTGATTTTCTTTTAGACAGTCTAATTTTCCATTAATCATAACTTTAGGGTGTTTTCAAAAATACTTTGAATTGAAAGAAACTGCTTTCCTGTAAACTTCAAATGGTTGAAAATAGGATATCATGTATTTCACAAAGCTATTGCTCATTTTCTGACATCATGGGCCAACAGATCTTTCCTGGTCTTCTGTTGTGCTTTACTGTTGCTTGTACAGGCTCGCTCATGGAGTCAGGCATTTTTCCTGGCCTGGTTGGCAGTCACTGATGCTTCACTGTGGGCTTGCATTGGCTGCCCTTGGGGAATGCAAGCTTCCTCCTACCAGTTGCATTAAAGAAAGCTGCAGCTCAGCAGCTTTCTTTCAATAAACTTGAAAAATAAAAATCCAAATTTTCATTTGGTCTCACCAAGATAGTATTTTTCATGTTTGAAACTGTAAAAGTTTGAGGGAAAACTAGACATATGGGAGAAGTAGCTACACCTGCTGAGTCTGCATGGGAAGCTGTTGTTAGAACCCATGCTTTGGTGGGTGCCAAGGAACTTCTTACAGCTAACAGCTTCCAGGCACCTGCCTAAGCTTAAGATTTCCCCCTCTGTTTTTTGGTTGTGGGGTTTTTTTGGTTTGTGTTTTTTGGTGGTGGTTAGTGTTTTGTTGTTGTTTGGTGTTTTTTTGGTTGGTTGGTTGGTTTTTTCCCCTGTTTTTGGCTTGTGGGCTTTTGCTTCCTTCTTAACGTCTAGCCAACACAGAAACACTTTCTTATAACATGATCTCTGCCTCCTTGTCAGGTAAACACATAAATGTCAGGAATGGGAAGTTGTAAAGGGCTAAATATTCGTACCCCACTCAATGTTTCCCAGGATTATCTGTTTTATAACCTTTCAGTAGATTTTGCCTCAAAACCTTACCTATTTTCTGCCTCCTATCTATTTGGATCTGTCGTGGTTTAAACCCAGTCAGGTAATTCGTTCACTCACCTCCCCCCCTTTCTTGCCCTCCCCCTGCTCTCGGAGGGACGGAGAGGAGAATCAAAAGAATGCAACTCCCACGGGTTGAGATAAGAACAGTTTAGTAACTAAGGTATAACACAAATCACTACTGCTACCACCAATGATAATAATGATAAAGGAAATAACAAGGGAACAGAATACAACACCTCACCACCCGCTGACCGATAACTCGCCCCCCAAGCCCGACCAAGCTCCGACCGATACCTCCTCCAACCCTGCAGTCTCCCAGCCCTTCCGGCTAACTCCCAGTTACCTCCTGGGCATGACGTGCTGTGGTATGGAATACCTCTTTGGTCAGTTTGGGTCAGGTGTCCTGTCTCTGCTTCCTCCTGGCTTCCCCTCCCCCCTGGCAGAGCATGAGGCTCACAAAGTCCTTGGCCAAATCAAAACATCTCTATCAGCTCTGTTCCCGAGCCGAAAGTCAAAACACTGCACTGCACCAGCTACCAAGGAGGAGAAACATGACTGCTACTGCTGAACCCAGGACAGGATCCTTTTAAAACTCAGTGTCACTCTTTGCCATTTAATATGTTTAATTTTCACATATAGGTAGTGCGCCAAGTTTAATTGGTCTTCCCTTTCTCCTGCACATGGGTTTCAGTTTCACTGTTCCAATTATCACCTAACTTTACAGAAAAACCCATTCACTCCAGCATTGTTGAGGCAGGCCTGTGCTGGCCTCCTAAGTCTTGCGTTACTATAGACTCCATTCAGTTTTTGTCCTAATGGTCAGAAAGCATCAGATGGCCTTACTGTAGTTTGTTATGCTGTATAGTACCAAAGATTTAGCTCAACTAAGAAAGCAAAGACTGGAATTGATCGGATTCCAATACTATGGTGGCAAACCATACTTAACGGTGAGGTTTTTTTCCTGCTTGTAATAAGGTGAGTGCAGTTGTCTGATTTTTTCATGTCGAACTTATTTATTCGTGTTAAGTTGAATTTGTGACTCTGATGAGAGGTAGCATGTGTAACAGTTTATAGTAAGTAGGTGGAAGACTAAATAATTAATTTTGGGGAAAGTCAGATTTTCACTAGCAGTGAGCCTTGCATATAATTTACTGCAGTACACAAATGTGCAAGAGGTAAATACAGATTTGAATTCTCATTGCTTTGGGTAGGGCAGGCACTAGAGAGCCTTCTCTGAGGCTTGGAGGGAAAGAAATTCTGGATGCTTTGATCAAAAATACCCACCCATCCAAGGTGGGTCCTTTCAGTGGTTGGCTCAGTAGTTCACAGTGTTACCGGTGGAGTATCTGAAAGTGATTAGGAGCCTTTAGGTGATAATGCCAGAGCTAGTACGTGGCATATGCATCTGCTTTCTTTCTCTTTGAAGTGGTGAGATATCAAAGACAAAAAAACCCCAACACATTCCCACTCCAAAAAAAAAAAAAAAAAAGAGGAAAGATAATTTGATAGGTTTAAATGCAAATACTAATTCTGTGATAGAATTAAAAGAGGTTAATTGACACAGTGTTTTCTGTGGTGCTGATAATTATCTTCCACAGATAAATGTAGAGTTACTGGCATATGCATAAAATCCTAAGTTAAACATTTTGGCAGACTTCTGTGTGTTGTGGTGTGAAAGAATAAAAAAGGTGGAGAAAAACAGAACTTACACTCCTGCATAAATTTCATCTTCAGGTCTGTCCTGAGGCTGTCCTCTCTCTTCACCATCCTGAATCCAGTCTCTGATCTGTGGATGCCCTGTGTTAACAGGTCAACTCTGGGGCAGATTTCCCTCCTGCTGCTTTCTGTGCTTTGCTGGAAGGGTTTTACTTTAGAAGAGGGAAGCTCTGAAGCTTTGTTTTTTTTTTTTGTGCAGACCTAGTGACTGCCATTGGTTCCTGGAGAGCCCCAATTCTTCCTAGCCCTGCTGGTGCTGACCGAGAAGGTGCTTTCTCCCATGTATGCCACTACCTGTGGTGGGTCTTCCTGCTCTGTCCAGAGAGAACCTCTACCTTTTGAAGCAACACATGTTGTTGCCCCTCCATGTCTTGAGGCTTCCTGAAATACAGTGAAAGGAGGTGACACCCCAAGGGCTGCTGGCAGAAAGTGTTAGGCCAGCACAAGTTGTCCAGGCAGGAGCAGACTCCTATGTGTGATGCAGGTTAGCAGTGCTGGGCTCAAAAAACACAGAAGGCCAGACCTGGCTGGCATAGTTTTACATCTGCAGCTTTTCAAAGCTGATACTAACCACGGAAAATCCTTCTAGCCTTATTTGCATATTTGAATATAGAGGTTTTGTTTGTGTCTGTTATTCTCCCTGCCCTCTTTTCCTCAAATGATTGAGAAGGTGTCTTATGTGGTGAGGTGAGACACAGCAGACCAAGAGATCTCTACTGAGAACAAGATGGGCATCCTTGAGACAGAGAGTGAAAAAGTCTTGTGAGTTTCATCTATCTCTGGATTATACCATTTTGGTTTTGCTGCTTCTTGGCAGTTTCTTTTTATATTTTATTTGTGAATAATTCTCAATAGTGGCAGTGCAAGTAAAATGTAAGAACTGGTGGGAAAACAGATCTCTGACCTAAGGAAGGCTGTGTCATGCACTTACAAATACAGAAGGAAATTAATGTGCATGGCTTCATAATAAGATATAAAATATATGCAGAGTAGATGAAAATGTATTTTTAAAGCGGAGAAAAGTATTCTGAGTAAATAAAATATGCTTATTTGCCTCTGATAGTAAATTCCTTTAGATGAGCTTTTCTCTGAACCAAACTACAGTAGTTTATATCATTTGTTACCAAATAATGTTCTCCCTTGGTAGAAATCATATCATAAAGTCTCAAATTGGGATAATTTGATACAACTGAACTAGAAATAAATTAAAAATGGCAAATCTGTCATAAGCTGTAAATTTTAATAGAAGCTTAATCTAAGCTTTCATGACTTTGTCAAAACCAATAATGTATCAGCAGCTAGCTGTGCAACTGGGTGTATCATCCTGCAGGACTGCAGAGGTTAACCAGTTTTTAAGACCTAACTGTGAAGTTGTGTACATCTTAGAATGTCTTTACCAGAAGGCTGGTTTTGATCGATTAATGAAAAAGGGCTATTTGTTAATGCTTGTTGGAAAATAATGTTCTTTTACTGCTAATTCAAGAATTCCTTTATTGAAATATGCTACTGAATATGTCGGTGGTGATCGGATAGAATTTGGGCATGCAGCAAGTAACCACCGTATGCTGTTTCTGTCCTGCAAATGTCTGTTGCACTTATTTCAATGTGTGACGTATTTTGTGCCTCCTATTCGAGTGGTCTCACTAAAGGCAGTGCTCATAATACAGGTTTGGAGAGCCAGAATGAATTCCCAAGATTTAAATCAGTCACCCTTCATTTTTTCTCCTTGCACACGCTACTGTCAACTCTCCCTCCAGCTGCAGCACCATTCCTTTCTTCTCCTCCCTGTGCACCTGTAAGAATTACTTCTAATGCAATAAATTCAGTGTCAGTGCACCCGTGTAATAGATAACCCACAGTTTTAGCAGGATGAGACATTCAGCATTGCACCAGCATTCTTGTTTCATAGATCACACGCATAGGGAATCAAAGTTGTTTTGCAACTGATGAAGTATAGAGATGTGGGGGATATCACACCCTTGTAGCAACCAGATTAATAGAAATATATTAACAGAATGTTGTAGATTGATGAAAGTGCTTCATAAGAGCCTTTCTGCCTTAAAATTCAGTACAATCTGTGTGACTTCAGGGAGAATTAGGTTGAGTCAAAAGAATAAACTGACCCCAGTAAATGTTTTTTTTTAGTAAATAATTAATTAAACCTTTTACACTTGGAGCCGCCTCAGAGGAGAAAACAAAAGCATTTTCCAAAGAGACCAAAAAAGGAAAATGAGGTGTCATCATGACTCGAGACTAATTATTTGTGGGGAAGGGGCAGGAAGAGGGGATGGCAGGAATTGAACTTTTGTAACAGGCTAAGTAAATTTGACACTATCCTCTGATCATTGTGGAAGTGTTGTTGGTACCTGGCTCCTACATGGGAAGAGTTTTTAAGGGATTTGTGATTTAGAAAAATAAAATTGTGAATTTATGAATGATCTCCAACTGTTTGCATGTTTGTATTAATAATAAAAAAGGTAGAAAAAGATTGCAGCAGTAAGGATTACACTTTTCTGCTAAAGTAGAAGTAAACAAAACAGTCCCAACTTCTCCTCTCATACTAAGAAACCTTTTGTGTACCACAGGGAGCAGTGCTCATTCATCTCTTTAAACACGTTCCAAACATTGAAACAGCATGCAGTTCATAAATATATAATCATAGAATAGTTTGGGTTGGAAAGGACCTGAAGATCATCTAGTTCCAACCCCCCTGCCATGGGCAGGGACACCTCACACTAAACCATGTCACCCAAGGCTCTGTCCAACCTGGTCTTGAACACTGCCAGGGATGGAGCATTCACAGCTTCCCTGGGCTACCCATTCCAGTGCCTCACCACCCTTACAGTAAAGAATTTTTTCCTTATATCCAATCTAAACTTCCCCTGCTTAAGTTTTAACCCGTTACCCCTTGTCCTGTCACTACAGTCCCTAATGAAGAGTCCCTCCCCAGCATCCCTATAGCCCCCTTCAGATACTGGAAGGCTGCTCTGAGGTCTCCACGCAGCCTTCTCTTCTCCAGCCTGAACAGCCCCAACTTCCTCAGCCTGTCTTCATACGGGAGGTGCTCCAGTCCCCTGATCATCCTTGTGGCACTGTGGTAATTATATGCTGATGTTTTTGTGATGTAGGATGAATTATGGCCATCTTGGTTTCAAAATGAGTCTGTTCTCCTTGAAGCAACTCATATTACACATCTGAGAGATATCTATGAATATTGACTAGAGGCACATTCTATAAGAAGGTTGTAAGAGTTTTTTTTTCCCTCTTGCCCCCAATCATTCAGCAAAGTTTCAATTAGTAACATTGATCCATTTACTTAATGTAAATGAGTAGCAGATATGGTTATCTCTGTTTGTAAAAGTCACTTCAGCTCTGGGTAAGGTGATTTTATGGGAAGAGGTGCTGTTGTATGTATGAGTGTGTGTTTCCCCTGTCGTCCCGTCCCCCCCCCCCCCCCCCGTTAATATTTGACCTGAATCCATAATGTTTCCTTTCTCTCTTTCTTTTAAGGAAAAAAGGCAACCTGAATTTCTTCCAAAATATTGCTTCTAGCGTATTAAACCAGTGATGTAGAATTATTTTCTGGTGGCAACCATGACTTGAGGAAGTGCAAAAAAAATGTAATTCCCTATTGATAGCAATGAAAACAAGTCCTTATTTAAAACAAAATGAGAAACCTTAAATGTATTTTCTTTCCTCTCTTTAAATTAAAAAATGTCTTGGAACCCTTGACTGGAATCTTTGTCTGCTTTGTCTTGCTACATTCTACTTCAGATGGACCAAAATTAACTGGAACTGTCAAAACCTCCATTAAACTAGGAAGGCAGAGATGCATCAATTGAAATTTTAAAGTTTTTTAGTGTCTGCTCTGCAGGATCAGGGATAAGTTCTGGATTGTACATCAGGAAATTAAGTTCTGATTGCTTCAAATGTCTTCGCATTTACTGTTTTAGGAGAAGGAGGATGCCAAGAGCACTCATGCCTGGTGTTTCAGTTCAGGTTTCTCAGGGTTGTCTGCCATGCTGCTTGAAGACTGCACTCTGGCCCTGGTTCAGGAATGCCTCCTAGCATTGTTCTGAGCACCTTCTTGTAAGATAGCCACTATATGGTTGTTGAGTACAATATCCATGCTGGTTCACTCCTTGTGCAACTGGTAAAGGGTCTGCTAGGATGTCATTATGTTGGATTAGCTCAGTTGCTGGTGGTTAGCCTGAAACCAGTGCGAAGGTCAGTCCTGACAGGTAGCATTTCTTGATATATGTTTTAGGAAATCTAAAATCAGAACACTAGAACTTCATAAATCTGCTTATTTCTGGGAGTTTTTCTTTGATAGCTCAAACAAATCTGAATTCTTGTATCTCATGTATTCATATATTCCGTATATGTTATGTTTTGTAATAACTGTTACTGTTCTTACAGTGGCATCCCTGCTTGTATGTGCTGTTGTTGTGAACACTTTAAAATTATATGCTGTCGAATTGGGCATGTTTTCCAGTTATGCTGTGCAGGAGCTGATGTAAAATATTTTTCACAGATCTGGCTCAGAGGCAGAAGAAACACTGGCAGGGTAACAGGCAGGAGAGTGCTCTCTGGACTGGAGTTTTGGCCAGTCAAGGTTATAGAGAAAGGAAAGGTCTGAAAGCAAAGGCAAGCAAGAGCCTGAGATTCTTTGGAGGTACTTTGCCTTTTTGATAGCTTAGCACAGAAGTCAGTTAGAAACATCAAGAGCTAAAGGACTTGGGTTAGTATTTTTTTTTTAAGCAGACTTTATCTTTTTGGGCAGATGGGTTCAGACCATTACAGCTGTGTTTATTTATTTATTTATATATTTTTTAATGCCAACCAGTCATCCTTGGATAAAAAAATGGATTAGAAAAGCTTGCTTTGGATTTAGCTCATGTGATGTCCTTTGTATCTCCCAGATCTCTTCCTGTCTGCCTCCCTACTTCCTATCTCTCCCTGGCTACTTATCCACTGCTTGCAGCCTGTCTTACCCATGGGAAGATTTTCTCGGAGCTGGTTGGGAGCTGCACATGTGCTGTATAGTACGACAAGACAGTATTACAGGTGAAGAAAACAAACCAAACAATGGCTTCTTGAGCCACATCTGTTATTTTTAAATGGTGAAACTGCTGTATTAGCTTGTATTAGCTGGTGATTTGATCAGCATCTTTGTTCTCAGGTGGAAAACATTATTTAACTGAAGTGAAGAAATAGTGATGGAGACAACAAGGCTATAGCAACAGGGATATGTAGAGTTTAAGACACAGTTTTGGGATTAATGAGGATAACCCAGTAATTGTTGACATTGTTTTGTTGATGGTTGATTTTTTTAATTGTAAAACATACAGTAAGTGAAACATGCCCTCCCTGGGTGCTGAGGAGCGGGAAGGGATGATGTGGTATGTACCTGATGTGGTTATTTTTTTACTCCGGACAATGGCAAAACATCCAGTGCTGAGAATTCCTAGGGTAAGCTGTGTCTTTCTAGGTATAAAAGGGCAGTGACACCTACTTACTTTAAAAATGCGGACACCAATCCTGGTGTCAGTATAAGAATAAAAGGCAGGACAGATGTTGCTTTTGCAATAAATTCATAAGGATGCACATACATTTAGTCAAATGATTTGTGAAACAAACTGTAAAATTGATGTATGTCAGACATCTGGCTCATGATTAACTTTTAGTTTGTAGTTGGTGTTTTATACGTGACAGCAAGTAGGTGATTGCGATTGAGAGATTCAAAAACACCAGCAAAAATTACAGGTTTCTGAAATTCTAATGGTAAGGGGATAACTTACCATAATAGATGTTTTCTCCAAGTCTTTAATGATCATCATTTCTAACACATATTTTACGTTTTATTTCAGGCTTGCAAATCTGATAATTCTGAGGTAGGAAGTTAAATACTGAAGTGGAAAAGGATGTAAGTGGCAATGGGCTGCTTGGTGTTTCTTTGTCTATATGAACTTTCTTGAAATTCAGTGAAAATATTGCAGAAACTTACCTGATTTTTCACCTGCTTTGATTATAAATGGTTTAGTCAAAATCTTAACAGTATCTGTATGACTGAGCTGAGCTGCATGCTGGCTGGCCCTGTTCTGGCCTCTTGAGGGACATTGAAGTGGTGGGTTTGGTCTCTTGGTGTCAGCATGAAACATGACAGCTGCAGCCCTTTCCATTGAAAACTTACGTTGATGGCAGGGCCTTACTTTTGTATAAATAAGGTTATGAAAGTTATTTATATAGTGTAGTGATTGAAATGCGTGTTCTGAAAGAAGGAAATTTTACTCAGTGCTTTTCTCAACCCCAGGGACTAACCCTAAGGAAAGATGCTAGATTGTAGCTGGGTCATTCTTATCTCCTGATAATAAAGCTGTGCAGAAAGACACTCAAGATTCATAGACCCAGAGAAAGCATATGTGTGGAAGAGCATGACTTCTCTAATCCAGTGTTCAGCTGGAGAAGAAAAGCCTCCCATTCTGGTCTTCAGGGTTTCATTTATTTGATTTTAGAATCACAGAATAGTTAGGGTTGGAAAGGACCTTAAGATCATCCAGTTCCAACCCCCCTGCCATGGGCAGGGACACCTCACACTAAACCATGCCACCCAAGGCTCTGTCCAACCCTGCCTTACCACCACTAGGGATGGAGCATCCACAACTTCCGTGGGCAGCCCATTCCAATGCCTCACCACCCTTACAGTAAAGGACTTCCTCCTTCTATCCAATATAAACTTCCCCTGTTTTAGTTTGAACCTGTTACCCCTTGTCCTGTCACTACAGTCTCTAATGAAGAGTCCCTCCCCAGCATCCTTATTTTATGTGGCAGTTGGGTGAATTGTATAAATAGTATTGGGAATTATCTCAGGTATTACTTCTTTCAGCAGAGCACTCCTATCAGAAAGCTACAAATTGCTTTGTGTTGTCTCTTTGGCTCCATAAATCCTGTGTTCTTCAAAGTAGATCTGAAAGTGTGATGTGCCTCTTGCCTCCTTTGCTTCCAGTCCGGTCTTGCCTCCTTCCTTCCCTCTGTGGTCACAGTCCTCTTCTGGAACACTTCTCTGCTGAGTTGGGAATTGACCTGTGTCTTAGAAAGTGCTGTAGCCCTTACACCATTGAGTAAAATAAAAAAAACAAAAACCCAAACCAAACAAAAAAACAACCAACCAAAAGTATTAAAAAAAAAAAAAAAGGGTAAGAATTTGCCCAGGCCCACAGAAGGTACTTGGGTACCTGAAATCAGGAAGGATATGGAGTCCTGAATCTCAGGTGCATGTGGATGGCAGACTGAAGGCTGCAGACACCCTAACCCCAGGGATGGGAGTAGTTTTGGACACCTCACTGTCCTGAGTGCAGGCAGAATCTAAGGCTTAGATGCCAGGGCTCCTAACTCATCTTGTACAGTGCTAAGGGAGCTCGGGCATGCAGTGCAAAGGCTTCAGATTTGCTCTTTTTGGGGCCAAGCTCTAAAAAGTTTTAGATCTCCACAGTGTGTGGATCTAGTCCAGTCTTGTATTAAATTCCTCTGTCATTAAATGGGAATAGTCTCACTTCTTTCATTAGGTTTTTAAACCAGCTTGAGTCAGTAATGTCTAATGAATTCCTTGCTGAAGAATCAGGCTTACCACAGTACTGCTGCACATGCATCCTTCTGGAAACCTTGCTCTGAAAGGTGAAGCAATGTTCTCTAGACGTAATTATGGTCTGTCTTTATTCTGGTGGTTGTTTTTAACTGTATTCTGGTAGTTGGTTTTAATGTTTTTGCAGAACCAACCTATCAGTTATCAAAGTTAACCACTAAACGGACCAATGCATGTGCTACATGTATGTATTAATGCTTCTATTAAAATTGCCACATTTTTTCATTTTCGTCTTGCAAAAACACTGCAGAAAACTCTTGATATGCTGATTCCTTTGGAAGATGCGCTCCCATTTTAATGTCTGCTGTACTTGCATCTGCTGACAAGTGTACCCAGGAAAAGAATAGCATTAGGAAACATCTAATTGTGACGTTTTCACAACGTGACAAGAAATCAGAACCTATGTGGACAAAGGCCTTAGTGCAGAACAGCAGTCAAACAGATGCTAGTGTCTTTTTCAGCACTGATGGAAAAGCAGAGAGTGAATTGTACGTACCTAGAAAAAATAATATGGGACAGCCCTTTCCCTATAACCTGTGAGGAATAGAAATAGTCACAGTATAATTTAATTGGACTTTCAGTCTGTTGGTTGCTTGACTCTGCGATTCTCAGCAGGTGTGAGAAAACTAACGTGGTGTGGATGTCCATAATCAGAGTTTGATAGTTGCTTTCTTTACCCTTTCCCCATTACATGTGAAGGAACTTTTTTTTTTTTTTTTAATTATTTTTTTATTTCCCCCTGGTCTCCTAGGTTAAGAAAGAAACTAATAGAAAAAGCTCTTGGGTCCTCTGAGGCTCACAGCTTTAGACACCTTTTCACCTTATCTGAAGTGATAAGGTGACAAGTTACAAGGTCAGGTACATGATTTGGGAGGCCTCTGGCAAATCCGAAGTGCAGTGTGTTAGCTGGAGTGATCATTTCTGGATGATAAGTTGTAATTGCAAACTAAATGCTAAATGCTTGCAATTTGGGCAATAGTGATGGACCTTAAGTGTCTTCAGTGACATTGTAGCAGTTTTGATAATCAAAGTGGAGTTTGGTTTTACAGCTAAGTCAGTTGTGTGCATAATTTGTATCACAAAAACATCTATCCAGTTTTGGCTCAGAGTGTTTCTCTACTAATCAGAGTGAAAAAATTCCAGTTGCTGAATATAGGAAATAACAGCTGACCGTGCAGAGGGCAAAACTGGTGAAACAGGGGTTTTAGTTTTTTATTTTAATGAGCAACCAGCTCTCGGTTTCCTATGCCAGGTTGGGTGGAGGACAAAGCTATCCTCACTGGTGGGTCATAGCGTGCCCTGTTCTGCACTGCTACTTGCTTTCACTCTCTGTCCTAAAGCTGCCCCTCTTTTCACAAATTCCTGTTACAGTGCTTCATTTAGGATGAAAACATGCTTTTACAGCACATCTTGCATCATTCTGCATCAGCCTTACATGGATTATTCCATGCATTCCTGTTCTGGTTGCACTCTGTTGCAGAGGGTAGGCTGCCATCGCATTTCGAAACGATGATGTTTTCTAGTAACTGTACTGGGAAAAAACAAGAAGTGTCTTTGGGGAACTAGGATTTAGCCTGTCTTGTCTTAGACAGAAGACATTGGTGGGTTATCAGTAATTCAAATGCCTTTTTTTCACACTAGGGTCTGACAGGGTTGAAAATAGAAACCGTCAGCCTCCTGATTGTCTGATTATGTACAACCATCAGCAAAACCAAAACAAAACAGGTATGATAGGATTATGTATGTGCATATATTTTGCTTGGAGATATTTTTATAAGGTTTAATGTAGTAGTTCACTTTCAACTTCAGCTCTTAGTGTTTTAGAGACTGAGCAAGAAAAATGACAGTCTTCTAAACGTAAACTCATATTTTTGATGCTGTTACAGGTTACAATGGTAATTTTTGAGGCTGATCAAAGAACTTAATGAAATGTTTCTTAATTAAAAAACCCAACAAACAACAAAACAAAAAAGCGACACCTTTGGCAAAATTATTTGATTTACAAGCCAGGAAGATTTTCAGCCTGTTGCCCAAATGAAAAATGAAATCTCTTGGGGTGTACTCTACTGAAAGAATTTTTGGGTTTGGATCAGCTCTGGTCTGTATTAGAAGCAGGTTCATCTGGTTAGAGATAAGAAGGTACAAAATCCATGGCAATGTTATTACCCTGCAGGGCAGGGGACTCCTGATTTTGGTCTAACAGAATGAAGAAATAATCATGAAACCTACATTGCTATATGCAGTGTTAATATACATCTAGACAACAGCTTACTCTTTTTACAGCTATAAGCCAACAGTCAGGAATACTTTTGTACTCACTGTATAAAATCGTGCTTTGCTTTTGGGTGTTCCCTGTAAACTGACTGATAATGTATGAAACTGGTATTTCATAAGGCTTAAAATTCTTCCATTTCTATATCAAAGGAAGTTTTCTTAAGAAAAAAGACACAATGTTACTTCTCATTGGTTTATGTCTTGTCTTAAAATGTACCTTTATAGTAAAAACAATCACTTTTTGAAAATGGAATAGATTATGTGCATTTAAATACCACTTGTGAAAGTTCTCTGACGGTGAAAATGAAAACTAAAACCAGTCTGCAGTGTCCGTTTCAAATGTTAAAAACTTGCACTTTGCTTATTTATAAGTACAAATTACTGTTTTTCACTTATCAATAAAATTTAAATCTGGGCATTCCTGTAATAAAAATTCCTGTTTATAAACCCAGATTACTACTGCTCATGTAGTATGTTACTGCTGCTGAATTATGGAGAGACCTGATGTATAGAAGTCTATTTTCCCCATAAACTGTTTTAGTAAATTTTATGAAAAGGAAAAAACTTTATATTTTTGAGGCAAATCAGTTTTCACCAATACTGAGCTGTTTTTCCCAGGAATAGGTGTTGAGAATTAATTTTAATCCATTTTAGTGAAAGCTGAACCAAATAAGTTTTATGTGTGAACCTTACAGAGCTGAGGTGGCCCATAATTTGGTCCCAAACCCCCAGTAGGCCCTAGGGCTGCATCACGACTGTCCTCTGCAGGTTTATATTCTTGCCTTGGAGACTCTATGGGCAGCCTTGATCACCAGGGCTGTCTGCAGCATGGGCACTCAGCACCAGCTTCTCAAGAGGGTTTGTTTCTGAAAGCTAAGCCTGAAAGACAGACCATGGTTGCCACATTCATGGCAGCCATGTTTCCCTGTGCTACTCTGAAAAGTGGCTCTTGTTCTAATTAGTCTTGTGAACGTGACTGAATAATTCTGGCAAAGTTCATACTGATTTTGGCATTAAAACATGGAGTTGTCTAATCAAAAGTTGTCATTCAAGTACATTGGTAAAAGAAATAATCAATTTGGTGGACTAAAACTGTACTGTGGAATTGATTTCTTTTTTTTTCTCTTTAAAAAAAAAACCAACAAAACAAACCTGAAAAATAACCAGCCAACCAACCAAAAACCACGCAAACCCCCTAACTGCATAAAAAAGGCTAAACTCAAAACCAACCCTCTGGTGTGTTAACAGAGATTTGATTTCTTCAGGTTTGATCATGGGCATTTGTCATTTATTGTTTTCCCCTAGCAGTCCTCTTTCAAGCTAACAGATTGCAGCAAACAATATTGTGTACAGTGAAGAATCATTAATTTTCCGCTTTGACCATCCTCAAGTGAGGAGTTGTTAAGAGTAGAGAATCAAAGCAGCAGCTCAGCTAATGCTGAGACAATTTCCCTGAGAGTGCTATGTTGTCTCCCTAAGTTTTTTCTGCGGAATAAAGTCACCAATTTCTCTTTCTAAGTTCTGCAGTTGCTAATGATCTGAACAGAATTAATTGGCTGCACCGTGCTGACTTCTTTAATTTCAGAGGGAGAAACAGATCATACAGGCAAAAAGGGGAACTGCAAAGTACAGAATAAAAAGCATATCCTGTGATTATCATAAAATGGTTTGTGATGGAAGGGACCTTAAGATCATCCAGTTACAACACCCCAGCCATGGGCAGGGACACCTTCCACTAGACCAGGTTGCTCAAAGCCCTACTAGTGTTCAAATAGTCTTACAAGAAAAACTATGCTGGGTTTTGTTTTCCTGCAAAGATGAGAGCGAACACAGAAGTAAAAACATGGCTAATAAAGAACGTATATGAACCATCTGTTAAGGAATTGGAATTTATTCCTTTCACCTTTGAGACTTTTACAAGCTGACTTCGGCTGAAAGTAGGGGTGGCTCAGAGTAAAAGTCAGCTGAGTAAAATGTTGTGTATAGGGGATCTGTGTGTCATGCTCAAGGGCTCTGCTGCAACTAGTGGGTTTGGAGAAAGATAAGGGGAAATCAGAGTCACCTGGAGTAATATCCGTAGCTGTATTACACTATGAATGATAGAAATAGGGCATCATGAATGATAGAAATAGGGCATCATGATTATTATCATGTTAATCAAAACAGGGCTTTAATTAACACAGACTTTTCTGGATGAAAATAATACTTTCTCAACTAATTTACTTGAAAAGTTGTCTTCTCAAATGAACTGCAGTGTAGCAATTTATAAATTTATTTAAAAAAATCAGATTAATTTTCAAGTTATGCTTCTGAGGACCAAAGGGGATATCAGGGCACACCTTTGTAAGTGTATCTTTGCTCTTTATCATTTTCATTTACAAGTTAGTTAGGGCAAAGGAAGTACTCTATTTTCTGGAGTGCTAGTGGTTTCTGGCTATCTAACTGGGATTGGATTCCCTGTTGTGTTTGGCATTTGCCCGTGTGACTTCTGTGGATACTGTCTGGAAAGAGGCATGGAACCTTTGCTTCTTGCTGAGACAATGTGCATCAAGAATGTCAAGAACTTAACTGTAGTATTTTTTCATCAGAATAATTTAGGTTTATCTGTTTTCCCTGTTTAACTTGCAAATTAGCTATTCAAAATGTTTTCCTGCTCAAAAATTCGCTTTGTAGAGAATATTGATTTGCAAGCAGCACCAGTAATTTAGCAGCATACATTTCATGGTTGGCAGGGCCCGTGTGACTCTGGAGAAATATTTGTACCCTTCTGTAGTTATTTCTCTGCATGTTCCTTTTTGTAATTGATAAAATATCACAAGAGGTAAATCATAGACATTTAATATGACAGCAGCATCATTCGTCACCTTGATTTTCTTTTTTTTTTTTTTTTTTTGCCATGCATGCTGCTATTGCTGTGTAGACTGGAGAGCTCCAGCTTGCTGCTCCTTCCGAAACAGACTAGATGCACTTGCTTGAGTTTCAGCATGTTGTACCTTACTTACAGCCGGCCGGTGTTTGCTGTTTTAGTGTTTATCGGCTGGGGGGCTTGGGCTAAGGTTCTTGTTTCGCTGTACCTTATGGTAATGACTTATACAATGGACTCATTGATCATGAGTCATGAAACTGATCTGGCTTGTGTTCCCAGTGTGGTCATCACCTCTATACTTTGGGAGGTATATAATGGAAGTGTTTAGAAATTACACATCTTTTGTTTCCTCCTCCTGTGGTCAGCCTATGAAGGAGACATTCCCTTACCTTCCCAGCTCCCCCACCAGGCCATTTACAGCATCATTTGAAAGTTCTGAAGGTTTTGAATGGCTTTTGAGTACCCTTGAGACCTGCCTGTTGATTGTGATGGGGATCAGCATGTTGGCAGGCATACAGAGTGTGTTTTACCCACGACCATTTTGTCTCATCTCAAAAGTTAAGCAGAGTCAGGTTTGGGTCTTGTCTAGGGTTAGATGACGATATAGGGGGACCAGGAGGTTTTCCCTGAGGCTGGACAGTCATGAGTGGCAGGCAGGGTGTATGGGACAGTATGGGCAAGTATCTAGTCCACTGGGCCCCTCCAGTGCTTTGGAACTTCACCACTGAACAAGTGCTGCTTGAGGTAGTCAAGAGACTTCAGCTGCAGCATTATTAACCATCTGCAGTGTTGTCAAACCCAACTGTTTGAAAAATCGCAATGTGAAATTAATGCATTTGCCATTTGAATTTTACCTGTCAGTTTCTGAGCAAAAATTATATTCTTCAGCATTTTTGTGACCGTAAACTGAAAACTTGAGGGTCACCTAATCTAGCTTGTGATGAATTTGTAAGCAGTATTTGAAATACTGAGATGCAGCCTCCTGGGATAACCTCCATGAACCTCGTACATGCAGCACATTTCAGCTTGTGTAATAAAGAAACTGAAAATGCATAAAGCAGTAGGTTGAATTCTCTATCCATTTAATGAAAGATGTTATGTTTTTGGAGTTAGTTTTCAGAAGACCAGAAGCTCCTGAGAATGGGCTTGTGTGTCTAATTTAAGATACAAACTGACATGAACACTGTTGTGGTACTCAGTTGCACGAGTAAAGAATGTGTTGAAAAAAGAATAAGTAATAGAAGCATGGAGCAGTATTTCCCCCCAAATTTCAGTAGTGTAACAGTGCAGCTGCAGAACTTTGTGGTTGGAGGCTGCTGCACACCTCTGCGTACCTGTTCTTGACTGAGGGGAACTCCCTAAGGCTGCAATGAGACATTGCCTTAAAATCCTGGGTGCCTTTCCTTGCCTCTTGCAGAGTAAGAAGTCATGGGGAGAGAGTTTTAGAAGTACCGTGAAACCTCGGATATTTTTAATGTTTGCTTATACAAATAAGTGCTAGCCAGAGGGTGTGGGGATTTCCTTGCATTAGTGGCTCTTGCTAGCCAATCCTGTAGTCTCCCCTGTGGCAAAAGCCGAAGTGATACAGCCGTTCTTTAGGCCACAGTGAACTTTTTAGCCATTTGAAAGGCAGGTCCATTTAGAGTCTCCAAGGAAAGATAAAATTCTCATTGGAAAAGGGAGACCTTGAGAGTGATTAGTTGGATAATGGAATAATGGAGTAGGAGTATATGCAGGGGCAAGTGCATCTCACTGTATCATTCATTTCAATGCAAGCTCTGATGAAGTAATTATGCTGAAGTATATTATCCCGGAGATTTGTTGTGAACATTTCATTGATGTGTCCAAGGGCACAATTCTTATTTTGTCTGTTTTACCCTGAAATACATTAAAAAAAATGAAAAAATAAAAAAATCAGGCATTTATGATGGACATTATAAGCTGGAGACAAGTGAACTCTCAAAATTGGCAGCTTTCTTACAGTCTCTGGCATCATTTGTTGTTAATGAGGGAATGCAGTTAAAAATGTGTATTAATATTTAATTGAAGAGGATTTGTGTAAACCCCAGCTGTGACCAAAAAAATCATCTTTTTTTTTCTTAGAGAAATAAAAGCAGTGGTTCCCTATGGTCTCATCATTTGATTTCTTTATTCAGCAGCCACCCATATGTTAGGATACAGCTGTGTAGCCTTTTGTATACTTGCAGAACAGAATATGCAGTGCTCGATCTTATTTTTGTATAAAATGCTAGTGACAAAATTGCGTATTATAGAACTGTTTGTGCTCAAAGCTTTTAAATAACCATCAGGAGCTTTTCTTTGTCGTATAGTTGGAAGAATTGTACATAAACGAATGTACAGCAGATGGCACTATGCTGTAACCATAGCATGAGAGGTTTGGGTAGAAAAATTGTTCATTTACAGTCTGTGCCTATGTATGGAATTCATATTTTGTTGTAAACAGTGATAGGAAATTAGAAGGCCAAAGTGTTTTAAATCAGAATTGTGCAAACTTGCTTAAGATATGTGTCAGGTTAACCTTTGGTGGTTCTTTAGTAATGATGTTCAGTGCTTTTGCTAATTATCTTTTTGTCTTTCAGTGAAGCTCTACTGCTAAATGTTTAAGAGCTTAGGTGGTACTGAAAGAAAAGAAAAACAGATCAAAGTTTCAGCAAGAGAATTTCCCCAGGAGCTTCTTCAGGTGGGTAGGAATTACAGGACAGAGTGTGGAGAATGTATTGTAAATGGTTAAAAATTGTGCCAGAACTACCTTTAACATGCAGTTCTGAATTATATTTCTAATTTCCCTTCAGCTGGTAAAACCAACCACAAAGATCATTTCTTAACATCCCTGATGGTAACCCAATGGTATATGGATCTATTTATTAGTATTAGTTGTTGAAATACCCCACAACAGTTTGTGAAGCTTAACGTAAGTGGGATTTAAACTATTTGCTCCTGTTTTGATGAGAGACCTAGTAGTACTAGACCATTATTTTTGCAGCATTTGTGACTCACTAAAGGACATGTCATGTAGTCTAAGGAAAAAAAACATAAAATCAAAGAATTAAAATCTTATGGAGAAAGAAATAAACTGAAGTGTGGCACATTTTGACATAACTGAGTGGGCTGTGCCAGGCCAGTAAAAGGAAAATAATAATAATACTGTTACCTGCTGAGAATCCCGCCCCCGTCTAATTCCTTTGGGTCTAAAACCTGACATAACTATGTGTGAAAAAGAACTGTCTTGTTATATATGTCTCAAATCATATGAAAACTTCAATATCTTGAATGTCATCCAGGGAGGAGTGAGAAGCCTGTGAAGACTTTGAAGCTGTTTTTGCTGATAACACTGTCAAGCAAACAAGACAGTGCTGTGTGTGTTGGCAGGGGTTTCCAGAAGCAGTGTGTGCTTTCCAGAGAAGTACTTTCCATCTGGTTGCCAGAAAGTCAAAGTCCACTCCAGAAGAGAAAAATAAACCATTTTTTGGTTACTAGATGAACACCATGAAAAGCTTTGCAGAAGGGCCACTTGAAGAGGTAGGGGCAACTGAAATGTGCCCAAACCGTCAATTTTATCAACAAATGAAAACCAAATACAGCTATGAGGAAAGAGTGTTCTATGAAGGTGCTGTCATCTCCTCTTTAGTCCTCTTCTTCCCACAGCCCCAGCCCATGTAAGGGCAGAGACTGGCTATTCAGAGGGGAGTGATGCATGTAATGATGATAGTTAAGGATTGGCAACCCTGAAATAACCTTTTTGTTTTTTCCCACTTACATGTACATATTGAAGACCTGTTGCATATCAAAACCTGGATAGCTTTTCGCTGGGTATTAGTGAGAAATTACTATTGGAATTTGCCCCTTCAAGTAAGTGTAGCCTTGACTACCTCAAGTAGTGAGCTGAGTTCTGTGATCTGTAGCGCTAGATGAATTGTGAGGCATTTGAAAGGTTTAGTGTGTGCAAGTTTTGTCATTTGTGCCTCAAAATTGGGACAACTGGGTCAATGTTACGTGTGTCCCATAAAAAAAAAGCAGAAATTAAGGGGTCTGGAGACCTTAGGGTGATTTTAATTTGATGCCTTCTTTTGAAAGTAGATGTCTCTTTTGAAAGTGGACAGCCTCTCTGCAAACTTTGAGCCAGCAACCGCCTTCTTGCAAAGCTTACTGGTGGTGTGCTTGAGCTGCAGCCTGGTTCTTCTGCTTTCTGAGGGGTCTTGTGGTCCAGTCCTGAACAGATCTGGGTCTTGGGGAGTAATGCTGGTATAAGAAAGAAAGATTCATTTGCCCTTTCAGAACTGGGGGACCCAAGCAGAAATAATCAATCAGTTTGAATGTTGCTGAATGTACCGTTTCACATCCTTTTGGTTGGCCAGACACATGCCTCATGGTTATATCTCTGATTTAGGAATAGTCTGCTGTGGAAGACTGTAATCCTTAGCATACTTCATAATGCCCTAGGTGCCTGAAGTTCTTAAATTCTCTTTAAAGTAGCAATTCTTAAATTTTCCTTTCATTGCATCCTGATTTAGCAGAACTTTAAGTCAGTGGAAGGTGTTATTTAAGTATATAGGATTTAAAAAAAATACTTAAAGGTCTATTTGCTTTGTTGCCTTGCTTTTATGGGAAGCAGAATTTGAACTGGGAATATGACCAAGAATGTGGTAAATGCAAGAAAATTAACTGTTGTCGGTAATTATGGAGCGGTGCAAATCGGGTCCTTTAAGCATGGCAGTTATTGCTTGAGAGTATTTTCTCCTATGCATGTTAGTGTGCTGCTAAAGAGATTAAATCAGTCTGTATTTACAGTGAGTTTAATGGCCTTTCTTGTTCAACTAAGGTGGTGTGTGATGTTAATCAGGAAGCACTTCTGAGAACCCTCCATTAAAAATTGACAGCTACATACACGGGTAACTTCTTATGTGTAAATGTATTAGTATATTAATCAACTGCATGATCCTGGAAGAAACATTAAAATGCTTTATTGGTTTGCTGTTCATTGCATTGATTATGGGGGCTCTTCTGAATGTATTCCTCTGATTTCTGCTGCTTGCCAATTTGTCATAGCAATAGTTAAATGACATTATGCTAGCTCAGCATTCCTGCCAGCACTGGGTTTGTTGCAGTAACTGAAGGTGATTCCCTTTCACAAAGTGGACATAATTCTTTAGAGAAGGGAATGTACTGCCAGCACTAATGGTATGCAGTATTTTAATAGTGAACTTGTCTTCACTTGCAATTACTTCTGGTTGAAAAGAATTAAGTTATCTTTTAAATAAATAAATAAAAAATCATCTACACTGCATTTTATTGATGATTAAGAAATCCATTGCAAACTGAAATCAGATGGGTTTTATACTCATTTGTACCTTGACATGTATATTTTTATCACAGCACTAAGGATTTTGCAGTGAGTACATGATTGTGAAGAAACATTGTTTTCAGTTGTTTTCCATGTCTTAAAAAGATGGACAGAGGGGAAACTTGAGAAAAAATCATTAAATAATCCCAATACAAGATACCTAATTTCCTTCTCCCTCCTCCCATTTGAATTTAGGGAAGTTCTGATCAAGGAAAAAAAAATCCTTGTCCTGTGATGAATTTCTAGTCATGTTGTTTTTATTATTACTGTCCAGACTGTATAGGGTAGATTGCAGGATGATGTGATGTTTCTGTCCTCTAATGGTATTGAAATTGATTCATGGGATGTAAAGTAATATTGATTTTTGAATGTCCTAGATTATTTAAATAGGGGAACTTTAGTGTTTCTTTCTGTAAATTAATAATACAAAAGATTTTTCAGTGTTTTGGTTTTTGTTTTTTTTTTCTAAACATGTACATTTCTGCTGATGAATTGGTATCCAGAAACCCTACCCTCAGCAAGTTCTGCACTTCCTTAGCTGGGGGCAGCTGATAACTTCCCAGCATGGAGAACTTAGCACTGCATGAGATCTTTGGTCTATGGAAATTACTTGGGAAAAGAAAAAGAGAGTAAAAGTGGAGGGGAAATAAAAAGTACCTGTCAACTATCACTTGTTTGGCTGTTTTCTTCTAAACTTCCCATTTTCCCAAGGAACTAAATGGTGTGATTTTTGTAATTCCTGAAAACTCTGGTGTGTGCTGTAAAAGGAGCCAAACACAACTGTGGGGTGTTGAAGGGTTTTGAGCAGCTGGCTGTGATTTCCTGTGGGTCCCAAGGGCTCCCTGGGTTTGTGGGAATCTCTCAAAAGCAAGGCTCAGGGAGAAGGCTTTCTTACAAGCCCTCTGCTCCTGTGTGCGATGTGTGAGCAGACAACCTCAGCTGTTATTTTATTAATTACCTGAATTTTATTAAGACTGCTTTTCTATTTTTTTCCCCACACAAAGCCTTAAATACCGAATAGCAAGTTAAAAAGTAGTAAATTAAATTATTTCTGTTAACCATTTAGTAGAGACAGGTCATTTATACTAATGTAACTTTTGTTGCTCTGTTCAGGGCTGTTCCTGTTCTGAAGTAGCCCTGATACATAATAAATCAGGTCAGTCACATAACTAATCGGCTGTGAACCAAGACATAATTTTCTCAAGCAGGAAAACCATGCTGAAGGACTGACATCTCCTGCTTGGTCTGGGTGAAAAGAATAAATCTTTTAGTGAAGTTTGATTTAAAAACTCATGGCTGCCTTGCTTCTGCAGGGTTGGGTTGTTCCCCCAAAGATTTTAATGAAATTTTAGTAGACATATCAAAGTAAAATGACTGTTCATATGGAAGCCTTAGAGATGCAGTATTTAGTATAGCATCTAACACATAACATATTATTTGAATTTATGGAGTGATTTAAACGAGTCTGGCTCACAACATCAGAACAGTTCTCTCCCACCTTCATTTTCTTTGTGACTTGAATTCAGGTTTGTGAGATTTGCATGACATTGATCCTTTCCTTGGGCAATGCACAATTTCATAATTCAAGTGCGACAGCTGCTGTAACCATCACGCCAGCTGTCCCTACAGATGCTCAAAAACCTACAGCTTCTCAAAGATGTGTATATGTCCCTGGGGTAAACCATTTTTCCAGAGGTAACGTATGAAGTGTCTTAAAAGGGTCACTGTGCTGGCAGTTCTGAGTGCCAAGGGAGTGTAGTGCTGCTTTTCCTGACTAAAAGCACTTCTGTGTTTTACCCTGTATAGCTCATAGCAAAAAAAAAAAACAAAAACAAAAAAAAACAAAACCACCCAAAAAACCCCACCCCAAAACCAGCTCCCAGACCCCCAACAAGAAAAAAGACCCCAACCCCAAAAAACAGCAGCAACAAAAACCAAAAACCCAACAAAAAAGGAGAATCAAACCCTCCTCCTGTCCATCTGTTATTAACTAAAGGAATGAAGCTCTTAATAATTTAGGTAATAAAATTTGCCAAGCAGGGCCCAAACTTCTGTCCAAGGCAGATGCTTACAGATTTGGTTTCCCTGTTCACCAGCTTGCAGAGCACTTACTACATGTAGAAGAGATTCTGTATTAACTCTTGTGTCTGCCTGACAAAAGCTCATCTCTGTGTGGATGTTTAATGGGGCAACTGCTAAGTTTCACTGCAGCTCAGCCTGGTAAGTTTGCAGTTAAGACCATCTCTCTGGGCTTGTTTGGTGCTCATCTGTGATCCAGTCAAGGCATGGGCTCACTTGGTACCAGGCTGTGTGCACACACAGCTGTCTGTGTCTCCAACACTGAATACAGTGGGTTCCTGCTGTACTGAGGGTCTCCATTTCCATCCTTTCACCAAGGGCTTTGCCCGGCTGCTAAGCTGCAATGCTCAGATCCTCTGAGGTGGAGCAGTCACATTGTTGGACCTCCTTGAATGATTCATTGTTTATTAAAGAGAGCGAAAGACTTTTCAGTACATTGAAGAGTATCTTGCCTTCAGACTAGGTCTGAGGACCTAGTGGGCATATGTTAATTGAACTTATTATTTTGTATGTATTCAACAAATCATCTCTTTACCTTAAATGAACAACATCCAAAAGGCAAGGCAGGCTTTAAAGTATTACTGTGGCATGAAATAATAACTTAATAAATAATAGGCGCCCTACACTAGGAAAGCAGGAATGTTCTGTATCTGAATCTGTAACCCACATATTTTACTGCTTCTCTTTCATGACAAAGAAAGTGTCAGTCATAGGAATCTATTAATAAAGAATGCTTCTGGAGACTGCCTTTCCTCACAACAAAGACTTAGAACAATTCATAGCTAGCATGATCCTATTTTCTCTCCTACCCCTGCTTGCTATGAGGTTGAAAAGTAGTATATACAGATTGAATCTAAATTGGTCCTATCTGAAGCAAAGATGGAGCCCCATGGTTGTGAGGCTAAGCCTAGGCTGGAATGGCATCTCTTTCTGTGACTTAGTTTTCTGGATCCTACTACTACTCCTAATAAGTTGGTCTTGCCTCTTCTTGTTATATCCACTTACCTTTTGAGATCCTGGGGACATCCGGAAATCCTTCTGCTCTGCTGTCTGTGATCCCTGTGGTAAGTGTGTGGGAAGTGAGGAGGTGGTTTTATAATCTGGGTAACACTCTGTCTGGAAAATGCTGGAGAGAAAAGAGAGTTTATTTCTCATCAGCCCTAAAATTATAAAAAGGATTATTTTGGAAGTGTAATTATAAAATTAATTGCCTTTATGTTTTTCAAAGTGCTGTGCCGACTCCCAGCCATCTGTGCTTTACAAATGTAGAATTTTCATTTGGGCATTCTTGTAGTTGAAGAAATCGTTAATCTAGGGGACAGTTAAAGGCGTGAGTTATCAAAATCTGCTTCTCTTTCAAAAGGGTTTCTGGGTGATTCATTTCTTCAGGAAAACATGTTTTGATTTTTTTTTTTTCCTTGAGTGAAATCATTCAGAGTTTCAAAAAGTGAGAATTTTGCAGGAAAGGAGGGACAACACGTGACAAAACTTGGAGTTTAATAAGACTGAAAAATTTATTTTATAATCTGTCTGCTATTTAGAATGGGGACAAAACTTGCCAGCCCCACAGCAAGGTCTTTAATAAGTAGGCCTTTGATGATCTTTTATACTTTATTAGTAAGTTATAGCTGTCAGGTGGATATTTGCTCATTATTTCAGGAGTAGACATTGATTCTAAATGTAGGAACAATTTCTTAAGATTAGAAGTAGGAATCTAGCTGATGAACAAAGGTTAAGTTATGAACAATAAGTTACATCCACTGAATGTGTTTCATCTTGAGACCAAGACAGATTAAAGTACTATTTTGGAAGATCATTGTGCTGTAATAGTTTTATTAATCAGCCTTTGCCCTTGTATCAGTTCTGCAGTTGGTGGTGAAAGCAAGGTAAAGTGAGAATATGAAAAAGTATTGCCAAAAGAGAATGCAGTATAAAGCAAATGTTGCCTGAAGCTATAAGTACCTTGGGGCAAGAATCTAAGTCTCTGAAAGCCGTGCTGTTTAACATTTCCTTTTGATGCATTATAGACCTAAGGACCACACCATAAAGTTTCCTCAGCCTGCTGGACCCAAGTTTTCCTTAAATGTTTATGGGTGCTCTTACCAAAGTTGTACTTTAAAAATATATTTCACATTATATAGTTCTTCCTTGAATGAAAATAATCAGTCTTTCATTGTAAATGGATGTGAAATAAGTAGCTTTTGAGAACAAATGCTTCAATTTTCCGTTAGTTGATGTTAGCTTGCAGCAGCTGTTTATGTCTCTAGGCAAAATCATTAAGATCGTTCACTTTGATTTCCTGTACAACACGTATTTTTGGAGTTGCACCATTAGATTCCATCATGACTGTAGGAGTCAGTATGTCTGCAATGATATACATCCACCATATGCTGTGAGCCGTGATCTATGGGCCTTTGACCTTCTTTGCTCCTTGTGCTCCTGGCTTTATAGCACAGGGAGGTGTGCTGCCAAGTTCCAAGTATAGGGTTGTTGTCTGTCTCAGGTGCTGAGCTGGGGGAAAACAGGGTTTGGAATCGGGGTAGAGCAGATGCTTGATCAAACGAGTGCTGGGATCCTGGTGCATGTCTGTGTCTTATCATAGTTCTGCTAACAAGGGGTATTTCTTTGCAAAATCAGATCTGCAAGCAGACTCTTTTGTCTCTAGTTGCTCCATTAGACTCAGCAGACAGGCTAAAGGTGTTTACTTTTGCAGCTAAGTTAAGGACTTATAGTCCCTGCTCGTAACCAGAGATGAGGCTATTCAGAAGTAAATTAGATTTATAAACCTTTATGCAACCATTTACTTGTGTTCACAGAGTTCAGTGGTGTTCAGATAGAAGCCCTCCATTTCTTTGGAGTGCCTCTAGAAGCCACTGAATTAGCATCGTAGATGCAGATGCAAGCAGTGGGCATGGGTCAGCCACAGGAAGGGCGCATGGTGCGCTGACTTGACTTTTGCTGTATGAGATGCAGTTTGTCCTTTCAAAGGCTGGCCTGAGTACCACTTCCAGAGTCCCTACATATACAGCATGCAGCAGAGCTGCCCAGTTTCCACATTGCTATGAGTAGGTTATCACCCATCTTCTCTACAAAATCAAAACTACTTTCTCTCCATTGTAATAAAAGATCTTAATCTCTCTTTACTGATGTTTATCAGTTTGTGCTTGCTGAAAGAACAGACTGACTACAGATATTGCCATTGAGAGATTTGTAGAGGGAGATTTTACCATTGGTAGTGTGATACCTAGCTAACAGAGAAGCTTCTTGGTTGGAGTAAGTTTCTTTTTGTGGTTTGCTTTCATAAAATGATCTTATTTCTGCACTAATCTTTATCTCATTACTGGACAGTTGCCATTTCTCAAATAATGGCTTATAAAGCTGAAAAAAATGTTTCTTAAATGTTCTTGTCATTTGCTTTGCTCTGGGTACTCGTTTCATGACCGTAGCTAACCTTTAAACAGATATTTAAGGTGGTGGGCAAGAAGTCAGCTGTGGTATTATTGCCAGAAGGATAGAGAAAAGGCCCTTTGATTCCTCACTTGAATTTTGTGTGAGGTAAGAGAAGGGAAAAAATAGGGCTGAACCTGTAAAGAGAAATGTGTGTTTGTGTTTTACCTTTATGCTATGCAGTGGGTAATGAAAGTGATGTAATTGGGTTCCTTTAAAAATTCATAGTATCTCCAACTGCAGCAGTAATTTGTCAACTTCCAAACCCAATGCTCCTTTTCGTGTAAGTAGTCTTTATGCCTCTTCATTAAACAAACAGAAGCAATGCTTCAGGTAACAGGGGTACATGGTCCATCTTCGAGGGTTCCCTGTCTGAGTAGTCTGCAGAGGCTGAACATACATCTAACATTAGGATTTTGACAGACTGTTAACCTAATGTTGTGCTGCTTCTGCATCATGCCCTTTGACTTGGATCCCCACCCAGGAAGGCCAAGTGTTTGTTAAGCATATCTCCTGTAACATTTTGCTTCCCCTTAGCTGGATAGCACAGGGGAAACCATTTTCCTAGTGTACTTCAGCAGGCTTCCCCCTGTCTTTGGGGAAAAGGCTGCTGCTGATCTGCTGAGAATCCTGCCAACAAAGCCGCATAATGATTTCAGCTCTAACTATGAAAGCGGTGGGTCCCAGAGGTTCAGTTCTGTTGCTGCACTCCCTGGCTTTCACAAGGAGCCAGCTCTGTATTTGGTGTTACTTTACAGCTGCTGCGGTGGTGTTTATTTGCAAAGTTTTTGTTGGAATTTAGGAGGTTGGGTGGTATCCCTGCCACAAACTACCCACCTGTAGAATAATTTCCACCTCAGTTCAACTGCCAATTTGGCATTTGTATGTCTCTCCCAAAAGTATTAACTGAAGATTTCTGGGTAGGTATAGATGTGAATATCTGATGATACTGTTTTGGTATCATTATTTTCCCCAGCTGACCAAAAGCTGATTGCACAGAGCTCTTTCCCCAGTGGGATACTCACAGAGTTCTCAAAAAAACACGGTACCCAGTGCATGTTAGTCGTTGTTCCTCTGCATCAAAGAGATTAAGAGTAAATTTTCTGTATGGCTTATAACTGGAAGAAACTCTGTGTGGAACACTGTAGGGGCAGGACCAGTGTCATTGAAATTAGACAAAGTCCACATGCTTTTACAAACTTGGGGTCAATGGAAGAAACTGCTTCTTTTCCAGATTTGGTGGTTTGGAAGTACATAGTAAGAAGTAAATAGCTTAGACCAGGGTAGATGAGTCTCTTCTAGGGAACACAGTTTTGTTTATAACATATATTTTGTTTCTTTTCATCCCACATGAAAAGTAATCCCCTTAAACTCTTGAGCAAAATAGCAATACTTTTTTGTTTTCTTTGTCTGGGAAGCTTAAAAACAGAGTGAGGGATTACTGATTTCTCATCTATGAAGTTTAGTGGAGATGCCATAAGTAGGCTTGGAGTCTGAAAAATAAGTCATTGCTGCTATTGTTCAATTCAACAAGCTCAGTTGTTTCTTAGGCTTTGCAGCAGTGCGCAGTAGGCTTTATCTGGTAGGTTTATCTGATAGTGATGAAACTCGCTTAGGAAAACAATTGGGATGATAATTTGCGATGATCAAATGAAAGTTTAGGTGCCAATTTGAAGGCATAAAGTCCTTTCACACAGGCCTTCAGCCTGTCTTTCTCAGCATTTGGTTTCTTCTTGCAGCTCTGATCTGGAGGACAAATTTCTGCTGTTGTGCAGAGAGCTTCCCCTTCCCCAGGGGTGTTCTGAAGGGTCCGTGCCCCCATGTGGTGTATCTCCTTCACATGGATGGTATCCAGTATGCCCATGGTCTAGCTGTAACAGCAAAACCTTCTTGAGATACCAACGTGTTGCATGACACAGCTTTCCAGGGGACATGGTAGCATGGGGGCTGCTCTCTTCATTCTCTAAGCATCAGAGTGGCTTTTGCCCCTGTATCATTTGCATCCTTTAACATATTTTGGCCAATTCCTATCCTCTCCCCAAATGCACCTTCTTTCCTCCCTGTGTGGGCAGCTCCCCTCAGTCCCAGAGCAGATGTGCATTCTTCTTCCTAGATGGCAACCAGCCTCTGGACATGGATGTGTTCTTCCCCTTTTATCTTTACCTTCCCTGTTTTATTTTTTTCCCTGTTCTGCTGATGATACAAGTGAAGAAAGTGTCTGAGTCCAGCAAGGCACTGGGAGCCAGTCAGACACAAGCTCCTCTCTCCATGCAAAGGGCTTTTGCAGTGCCAGGGCTTCCATTTATTTTATTTGAGCCAGATGCTGCAACTTTCCTTGACATTGCATTTAAAGTCCTTTGTGCAGTCCTGACCGAGAGCTTTTGGCAATTGCAAACCAGAGGCAAAGAGGATATGAACTGCTGAATGCTGTCATGCAAGGTGGTGTCAGCCCACCAGAAACGCTCTGAGTAATGATTCCTGTCACAGGGAAGCTAATAGGAAAAATGACTTGCACAATCCCCTGCCTTGGCCACCTGCTTTCTGCCACAGTGGGGCCATGAGAGCTGTAGTGGCACCGTGTGGCTCCTCAGGCTGCTGGGCAAGTGATTTCTCAGTGTTGACAAAATGGGACTTGGCAATCAGCTACAGAGATTTGTGTCAGGTTTGTCACATACAGTACATTTTACAGTTCAGGAGGCACACCAGACCGCACAGCTAGATCTCAGCGGGTGAACAGAATGAAATAGGAAGAAAATGTTTGTCATATGATGGGTTTGCTTTAATGTAAGCAAACTTAGGGCATTGCACAGAATGCAGTTAATATGATGCAGGTGAGGCTGTAATTTTAATCATAGTCTGTGCTGCTTATGATCCAGGCATACCATCCTAGCCCTTTTGGCATCTTTTCTGCATTTGTGAACACCTCCAGTGGACTCTGACCCTGGTTTTGACTTGATCTCTGACTCGTGCCGTACATTTCTGTTGACACCCTATTACCTTGAAAATGTTCATGATCCCCAGTAGCATCTCCCAGTCAAAGAAACAGTAAGAATATTATGTGACAAAGCTCCTGTTTTCTTGCTAAAGCCAATGTTTTCATGCTGTATCTTGCCCTTTTTTCCCTGTTTCTTGAACAATTCTCCTAGACCTTATTTGTATCATGTCTAAACTGAAAGGATTTATCAGAACTTTGTTGTATTTTCATTTCAGAAAGATCAGAATTTCTACAAAACTTGAAGGTGTCTCCCAGTACATGTATTTTTAATATTTTTGATATTCTTTTTGCATAAGTAGGTTGTTTTTTTTATTTATTTGTTTCACAGGGAAGGCCTTAGCTGGAATTATGGGGTACCAGAAAATCAGTTATCACTATGGAAATGTTTATTTTGGGTCCTGGTGAATTTGAATCTGACTGACTGATGAAATGTCAGAATTCAGAAACCTTGTGACCTGGTTCTTTAGAACTGAGCTCATCTCTTGGTTTGCATACACCTCTGTTGTTAAAAGTTCCTTCTACTGCAGCAGAAAATGTATCGGCCTGGTTTTTCAAGTTCCATTACAGAAGTTTCATGTTGGTACATGTGCTGCACTTCATAGTACAGGGGCTTGGCTGGGGGCAGCTTTAATGAGCCTTTCCCACTGGAAGTTGCATGTAAACCCATTTCGTGTAACTTCTGATGGATTTGCATCTTAATTTGGTAAAATGACTATTTGGCTTTTGAGGATGAGCCTTCTGTCTCCATTGCATTACATTTTGCAAGTTACTTAGTAGCTGGTTTTGCTGAAGGCATTTCTGCAGTAAGCCATATGCTCCTTTTTTCCTTTTCTTTCTCCATCAGTGCCCTTTTTTGAGGTCACAAGAGTTAAAATTGGCTCTTTTCTGAAGTTACCTGAATCTACAAGTGTATGTTTGTCGTTTTTTTCAACCAGTCTTGGCACACGAGTCACCACTTACATGCTGATTGAAAAAGCTAGCCAGATAACATCCACATGACAAATATCAGCCAATTCATTCAGTGCAAACCAACTCCATGTAACCTCAGACATTGTTTTGCATCTGTATATTCTTTTTCTTAAATTATTCCCGAAATTTCTTAAATTATTCCCTAAATCTCTCATAATCAAATCTTTTGACTTGATACTTTGGGATTGTATGTGGCCTAGCTGGCTGGGGGTTGATCGTGGTGGCCCCTCGCTCTGAAACCTGGACAGCAGTTCCTTTGTTTGGGTCATCACATCTTCAGTTAGTGCTTCAGACCTTGTCATTCTTAACAGATCCTTAACCTGAGACTTCTGCCCTAAAATTCAAGATGTTTTTATAATATAACATATATAATATAATCCTTTGCCTGTTCTAAGCCATCAAGAAAAGAAAGTTGCAGAGTGCCGCTTTTTTTAATCCCTTCTTTTTTGGGGATGTTGTTATATAAGCATCAAGGACAGGATGGATATGCCCATGTGAGAGAGTTACAGTTAACAAGATGAAAAACAGCAAATCATGCCTGAAAGCTTGAAATAGTTTGTGGAAAGATGACAAATAGCAGTGTAACTTTCAAACAAATATTTTTTCATATACTATGCCCTTTTTTTTGCTGACAAGTTAATTCTTTCTGACAGACTTGGCAAGTGAGCAAGTGTCTCCAAGGCAGACACTGAAGTTGCTTCAAGAATTCATGTTATAGTTTCTCTGATATTGCTGTTCTGCTCAAATGGTATTTTTAGCTTTATTCACACGCTGCTTTAACATTTTTGTGAGTGAGGATGATTTTGTTATCCAGTGCAAACCAAGTCATGGGTTAGTGTTTCTCGTTGTTATTGTTGTCACTTGAAGAAATGCTTGCAGGACCTAGGCTCCCTCGAAGGGAGCTCCCTGACTTTGGGAACACTTAGCCAAGAATCTTACTCAGACCTCCCACATTGCAATTTTATTCTAAAAAAAAAAAAAAAAGGAATATTTTCTTTAGAGATGTGCAAAATATTTGAATCCCTAATAGCAAAATTACTGTATTTCTTTATAGATTTACCTATTTGATATTTGTTTAGACTTTCGTGTCACACAGCTTTGCTCACAGAATATGGTTTTTGACTGAAAGTTTTAAGCTTAAGGAGATAAGGTCCTTCACTGACCTCTGTCTGTGTTCACTTCTACCTTCTTCGCTGACCTCTGCCTGTATTCACTTCTACTTTCAGCACTGTACCACTGAAGAGGTCTGGTCTGGGAGGGTGTTCAGCAGCAAACCTAAAAGCATAGGAGATGCTAAAAGCATCTATGCAAGATGGAAGTGCGGAACTTTTCATTCATTCATTTATTTATGTATGTATTTTTTCCCCAGTGCCAGTAGCAGAGCACTACGTTTCCTTTAGAGTGTATCATTGCAGGTATGCTTGTTCCCAGCCTCCCAACACCTTGTGTCTCCATCTTCTACCATCCTCTGAGAAGTCCAGTAGGTGATTAACAGGATAATGACAGGTCAGCAGAGCATCATCGCCCTTTTACTGAGGTAGCAGGGTAGAGAAACATTTTCCAGTTTTTTATCAGACATACAAGCAGGAGAAAAATGTAAACACATTGGAAACAGAAAGGCTCAGTGGTAGAGATCATAGAATCATAGAATGGTTTGGATTGGTGGAAGGGGCCTTAAAAATCATCCAGTTCCAACCCCCTGCCATGGGCAGGGACACCTTCCACTAGATCAGGTTGCTCAAAGCCCCATCCAGCCTGGTCTTGAGCACTTCCAGATATGGGACAACCACAGCTTCTCTGGGCAATCTGTGCCAGTGTCTCACCACCTTCATAGTAAAGAACTTCTTCCTAAGATCTAATCTAAATCTCCCCTCTTTCAGTTTCAAGCCATTCCCCCTTGTCCTATCAGTACATGCCCTCTTTCCAGATTTCTTGTGGGCCCCTTTAGGTACTGGGAGGCTTCTCTAAAATCTCCCTGAAGCCTTCTCTTCTCCAGGCTGAAGAACCCCCGCTGTCTCAGCCTCTCTTCACAGGAGAGGTGCTCCCAGCCCTCTGATAATCTTCACAGCCCTCCTCTGGACCTGATCCTACAGGTCCATGTTCTTCTTATGGTAGACACCACCGAGCTGAACACACTACTTCATGTGGGTGTGTGTCATGAGAGCAGAGTACAGAGGGAGGGCTATCTCCCTTGACCTGGTGGCCAGGATATGGTCTCAGCTTTCGAATTCATTTTAGATGTTCATTATTCAGATCCTTGTCAAAGCCAAATAATTAAAAAATATTCCAAGTACCTGTCTCAGCAGTGCATCGAGTTGGGAAGTTAAGCACTCCTGTATCTCTCAAATGTGTCCAGAAGTGACAGATGCCTGAAAACTATTACTGAATAGTCCACCACCACTGAGGATGCTCACACAGTTTAGCAGTAGCCACTCCTTCTTTGTGCTAAGATGCCAGACCTCACCTGGGCCTCTCTTTGGCACAGATAGATGCTGCCTTGCCATCCATGGCACAGCCCAGTGCAAGTGGGGCAGCCTGCCCCGTTCGCTCATGGTAGTGAGCATCGCTCATGATGATGCTGTCTTCACTCATGTGAACGCCCTCCTGGTTTTACCTGGAGTTGTTCTTACAGAGCAAGAGCTGGGGAAGCAAAGAAAATGAGTCTGCTTCAAAGATGACAATTAAAACAACTCGAGACATCTGCATCTGGCAGCTTTTATAGAGCTTTAGGAAGAAAAAGGTCTACTTGAGAGGATGTGGAGATGGAAAATTTGGGGCCCTTTTTGCAAAGAGTAGGTGGAATTATGTACATCAGCTGCAGCAGCAATGGAGAAAATAAGAGAAAAATAATTTAATATTGTAGGTTTCAATGTTCCTTCCAAAATAAGTACAGTCTAATGATAGAGAATGTCTTTTCAAGTGGCAGATGGCCACATTACAGCTACAGCTGTGCCACCATTTCGGAATTTCTATAAGGCGCACAAGAGGAGGGGACAGCTGCCTGCAGCGTGGATACTAGATTCTCTTAGGAAAGCCTATTTTTAACCTGGATCTGATCCCTGACCTGGTGCACAGTTTGATGTCCTGGGTGGCCCTCCCTGCTCAGCAAAGGGAGTGGTGAAGAAGTAGTGAGACAGGAGCCACAGAGGTGGTGTGGGGAGAGGGCTTTGAGAGCTGAGGCTGCTTGCCCTGACCTTGGCACTGGCAGAAACATCTCTAGAGTCGGGGAGCCTGGTTCAGCAGGTGTCAAGAGCTTCTGCCTTGTGGAGAGTCAAGATAGGGTACTCAGTAGCATCTTCTGGTATTTGCTGGGTTTCTGTTGGCACATTTAACCTTTAACTTGAAAAACAAAACCACAGCTGTCTGTCAACCTGCTTTGAAAGTTTGACAGCCTCAGCACTAAAGGAATCAGAAGTCTTTGAGCTGGAGACAGTGTTTGTGAGCTCAGGACAGCTGTAATTATTATTGCAGAAGCAATGTTCTCATCTAATGAGTGCAGTTGTTGCAATATCTGGACTATTTATCCAGGAATTGCAGTCTGGCTGTGTAAATTTTACTAGCTCTTAAGAAAAGCACGCTTAGTTTGTGCTTTTTGAGTATGATCTACCATGAATCTTGGTGAGAAAAAAGTACATGCAGAAATAAAGGTAATACAGAAAGGCAGAGGCTTTATCTTTTTACATAAAGATGTATGTCAGTACACACGTATTTGTACATACTCATTCCTTCCCATCTTCTCCCTGCCTCCACTCCTGCAGGGATGGGGAGGAGAATTGAAAGAATGTAACTCCCACAGGTTGAGATAAGAGCAGTCCAGTAACTAAGGTATAACACAAATCACCGCTGCTACCACCAATAGTAATAATGATAAGGAAAATAAAAAGGGAAGAGAATACAAACGTCACCACCTGCCGACCAATACCCAGCCTGACCGAGCAGTGATCTAGCCCTTCTGGGTAACTGTCCCCGTTTTATACACTGGGTATGACGTGCTGTGGTATGGAATACCTCTTTGGTCAGTTTGGGTCAGGTGTCCTGTCTCTGCTTCCCCTCCTCCCTGGCAGAGCATGAGACTCAGAAAGTCCTTGGTCAGACTAAACATTACTGAGCAACAACTAAAAACATCGGTGTTATCAGTGCTGTTCCCAGGCTGAAAGTCAAAACCACAGCACTGCACCAGCTACTAAGAAGGAGAAAAATGACTGCTATTAGCTGAACCCAGGACACTGGAAGAGCCTTCAGCTTCTTTCCTGTACAAAGGCAAGACAAGGTGTTCAGCAACTCTTCTTAGTTCCTGCTGTGTTTCTGCTGGTACATTTAACCTCTCTATAGGAAGGAAAAGCAGTGAGCTATATGGTCATTGAAAACAGTATGGGCAAGTACAAGAGTAAAACTGAGTCTGGAATGGAAAAAAAGATTATTGGCAGATAAGAAAAAGGTAAGGATGGCTGAGAAAGCCTGGGGAATTGAAAGGGAGAAAGAAAAAAGGCCAGACTGCGAAGAGAGGTAATCTCTAGTCAGACAAAAGACCAGTGGGATGAACAGCGCAAGGAAGCACAAACAGACAGATTTCATATAGAAAATGTGAAACAAAATTATTGGAATGGTGACTACAAAGACAAATGGAGACTGTGGCAATTCAAGTAATTGTGACAGAACCACATCTTCCAACACCTGTGATTACTGTTTATATTTGAGTGGTTTTGGAACTAGCAGGGCTAACTTTTAACGCTTTATTTTTCTAGCCTTTTGGGTAGCCTTTAAGTTTTCCTTGCCTTTTGAATGCATCAAATGGGTAATTGATGTTATTCAGAGCATTTTATTGTTTTCCATACAAAAGAACTCAATAGTTTCTAGGTTGTTTAAAAGATGCTGTGCAATGATGCTGAAGATGCAAGTGTTTGGAATCATTAGAATAGCACTGCAGAATACAAAAACTGATGGATCAAGCTTCTTATGTCTGAGAAATAAGATCAACAACAGACCCTCTGATCTGTTTCCTACCTCTGCAATACGGAGCTTGCCACAGAGCATAGTCTGATGACACTTCTGGTTTTACCCTTAAAATAGCTAGTTAGTAGTCTGGGCAGTTTCTTGTAATTTTCCAGGTGTAAGTAATCCACCTAAATTTTACAGCCGTTAATTTAATCCCAGTACTTTTTTCATGCATCTCCTGGACTAGTAACAAGTTTACCCCAGACACAAGAACTCATAAATTAACAAAGATATATAATTGAAGTGTGTTAAATGCAGTGTTCAGAAGGGAAGTGGTATTAACTTAATCCCTTTCCTAAGTCAGTGCCTCAGACTCCTCTCTTGCATGTCTCTCCAATACTGTATTTTATGGGAGCAGGTGACACAAATTTTTCCAGCAGTAATTATTTTGAGTTTCTTTTTTACCGAGGAATATACCTTAAAAATTAAGCAAGTCATTGATATTGCCCCTTTGCCGTATTCTGGAAAGGAAACTGATTTCATTAGAATGAGTAGTATACATAATGAGGGTTTCTTTTTCCTTATGCACAACAGTTTATTAATGTATAAAATAAAAACCAAAACAAACCCCAAAGCCAATCAAACAGCATTTATGTGAGAAGTATCATTATTGACAGACTGCTTTCTGGCTGCGCATGTTGCTCTGTCAGTAACTAAATGTCATGTTCAGATAGTGTGCAAAGGAGTTCTGACAATTTCTGCTTTTTATGGGAGACCTATAGTACACAAAAACCCTACCTCTGGGACTTTACACCTGCAAATAGTAGGTTTCCTTGTAAGTTGAAGCAGAAATGCCTTTTCTTGTAGGTTCATGCTGGGGAGAGCCTCTGCAAACATCTTAGCACTTCTCTCCATTTGTCTTGTTGGGAAAAATTTATTTAATTTTCTATGAATTTCTAGGATTTATGTTGTTTCCTTCTACTACTAGTTTAAAATTTTTGTAACAGTTGATTTTGAAGGGTAAAACTTCCAGTAATGATTGCTAGAAAAGGTGTAAGAAGTATAAACTAGTAAAATACTTCCCCTCCTATTATTTAGGAGGGTTAACACTTCTATTTTTAATCATTATATTATTAATGAAGTCATGAATATATTGTTAATAATAGTGAGAAAATCTTCGACTTGGAGGTAGGGAAGTGAGAGAAAAATGACTTATTTTAGTAGATGTAGTTTCATCCAAGGCTTTTGAATTTTTATTCAGATTGCACATGCATTTGTTCTTGTTTCCTAGGTAACAACATGCTTTACAAAACCAGATTTTTAACATGATAGAAGTAAGAAAAGTTAATCTCAGATAAATATGGAACTATCAAAATCTTACTAAAGCTTTTAAAACCTCGATTTTATATTTCAATCAAAGCTCTCTGGGTGCATGTCTTTAGATATGCATATATAGGTTCTGGAGCATATATTTGCTTGATTTTAAATTGAGGCAGAATTGTTAATTTCGTTTAAGTTATACATACACCCTTCTTGGTTGAAGTTTAACCATAATACCAGTTCTTGCAATTATTCCATGTGGGAAATTTATATATATATATATGAATATTTTATATAGCTGAATCACCAGAAATAGTAAAAATTTCTGTAAGAGAATATATCTATAAAAATAAATGTTTATGTGCAGGTTGAGGTCTCAGGCTTCTTGCAAAGTAAGGATTCTACTGTTTTCTGCATATATGAAAATAAGATTTTTTTTTTGTTTGCCTATGAGGTCCATCTAAAGAGTTTGAGAGCTGTGCTGGAGTACTCAGTATAAATTGAGCTGTAATGATGAAAGATGTTTAGTTAGAGGAAGGGGAATACTGCCTTTTAAAAGAGCTATAAGAAGAAGTCTGCTGGCCAGTATTTCATGTGGTAGTCATGTATTTTTCTCTTACACAAAATATGACAAACTAAGGGCCTTGATCATGCGAGCAATATTTATTCTTTTAAGCTGAGAAAATCAGTCACATTAGGTAATTGGTATTACTGTGGTCTCTCCTGCCACTAATGGATTAATGTAAGCAGTTCCGAGCTCTTTCACACACATACATCAACAGCTTATTTAGAGTGAGGACAAAGCATTACATCTGCACCTTAAAGGAAATCGGCATTGTTATTCAGTTTAAATAAGTATTTTTATTTGCTTCTGAGCTTTCAAAACAATATGCAGATATGAGAGATGTTGTTACAGAATTTTCTGACTTTGTATTTTCAGTTCTTTTATAAGAAGGTATGAGCTTAATGTTTAGTTGTCTTCCATGGAGTGCATATATCACCAGTGGCCACTAGACTGTCAGTTACAGAAAACAGGGCTGTGTGATCTTACTTCCAGTGTGAAATTAGTTTTAGAAAGTTTATAGGTGATCAGCTGAAGGGTTTTTGTTCCCTCCTTGAATCTTTCCAGGAGATCTACATTTAAATTCCCTATGTGATACAACTGATTTCCCTTTGTGTTTTGTGCCGTGAAGGCCTTAGAAGCTGAAAAGGGGTTTTAAAGTTGCTTGCAATGATTGTGCACTGTGTATTCCTCTCTCACCACATGCTGTCAGCCCACTACTTAGTGGAGGCTCCAGCTCTGGCTGTCAGCAAAGCGCCTGTGAGCCTCTCTGGGAATTGCAAAAAGGGATAGGAAGTATTTGAAAATGTTATTTTATATGCTGCCTATGGTAACTGTCACGCCCCCACCTCCATCCCCCACCTTGTTTTTCATTCTGCCTGGTATCTGAAGTTAACTTCTGAGTTTATCAGTATGAAGTTTCTAAGTATGTAGTATTGTGTATTTATTTATGGTCGTAATCTCTTACCTAAACTAAATGAGGCGCTGTTCATGCAAAGAGGAGAAAACATGTATTCTATCTGAAGATTTATGAGTGCCTTTCCATCTTCAGGAATGCAGGAAAGAAAAGGCTGGAATGAACCTGTGGAGTGTACAATCAGTCTCCTAGCCCAAGGCACTATCCTTGTCGTTCCTCACAGAGGCTGTATTGCAAAGTTTTAGAGAATAATTTAGGAAGCAAGGAACTTCTGGAGGTTGTCTGGTCCAGCCCGCTTTTCAAGGAAGAGCCACCTTTGAGGTTGGGTCAGGTTCTTCAGGGTCCCTGTTCACCTTAGAAGTCTTCCCTGACTTCAATGTTTTACCACCCTTATTACGAGTTTTTTCCTCCTATCTAATTGCAATAATTGGAGTTTCCCTTTCTGCAACTTATGTCTGGTGACTTTTGTCTTTTCATGGAGAACCTCTGAGAAGGGCCTTACTCTCTCTTCTCCATAATCTTGAAAACATCACTTATAATCTCCCTTAGTATTTTTTCTAAACATTAGAAGCTAAACAAATTCAAGCCCCTCAGCCTCTCTCCATGTGTTGCGTGCCCCATCTCTTGATCTTTATGGTGGTCCTCAACAGACTGGCTTCAGTGTGTCTATCTTTTTCTCTACTGGGGATCTCCAAATGGGACAAAATGCTTCAGTTGCAGTCTCACAAGTGCTGAATTCTGGAGAAGGATCACTTTGCTTTATCTGCTGCCTGTGCTTTCACTGATTCAGCCCAGTGTGGAGTTGGTTTTCATTTCTACAAGGGTTCACTGCAGGCTAATGTTCAACATGTGGTCCACCAGGACCCCCTGATCCTTTTTGGTAGAGCTGCTTTCCTTTCCAGTTGGTGTCTGGGCTGTTGGAGTGGGATTGCTTCACCTCAGCTGCAGGACTTTGCATTTGCTGTAGTTGAATTTCTTGGGGCTTCTGTCACACCGTTCCACACTTTACTGCCCATATCTGCTGAATGTTTTACCTTATGTTCTACCTGAATATTCCAGACATCTCTGTAGATAATGGAAGCCAGGTTTTCTTTCTTTTCCTTTACTAACATTTCTGCACTATTATTCTGTCTTCATCTCAGTTTTATCTCCTTTCCTCATTGTTTCTTCTTCAGTTTAAATTTCACAGATCTTTAATCCATGAACACTTTTTTTTTTTTAACTGTACCATCTTAACTATGGACAGAAACATCCAGTTGAGACCTTACCAGTGTAGAAGAAAGCAGAGAAATACCTTTGTGTCTGCTATAATCCTGTTAAATATGCCTATATGTTTGCCTAGTTTGCAAATAGTGGGTGTTAAGGAGCTGAGTTCAACTGATGAATGACTGTGGCCCCCAGTTGCTTTTCAGGGTAATATCTACTTAATAACTTGTTATTTCTCCTCAGTTTATATACTTGAATATTCCTGCTTATTGGAATGTCTTGCATTTCTCTCTATTGAAAACAGTCTTGTTTCTTTAATCTGTTTATTTTATATTCTTACCTCTCACCCAGAGCTCTTGCAGTTGGTCCAAGACTGGTGATGTCTTGGAATTTATGCACAGCCTAAATAAATATTGTAATCATACATAAAGGATTGAATATGTATATGATGTATAGAAAGTAAAATATGAATAGCAGTGGATCCAAAAAGTTCCAAATTATTTGCTTTTTTGTTAGGACTTGTTATAGCTTTCCAGCAGTTTTGCATTCACTAGTCAAACTATCACTGTGTGTATGTAATATATGTCACTAAAGAGTGACATACACCATGTACTTTGGAGAATATTTAGATAGCACATATGACATCTCCTGTGTTCTCTGTCTGCATGGTTTGCAGGCTTGCTGCTGATTTGACAGTTGATCTTGGGGAATCATTTTTTTTCCAGGTGCTTTCAAACAACTCTGTTTCAGTTTTTTGCAGTATTTCCTTGAATGGAAGTTTAATGCCAGCTGTGTAAAGATCTCCCCCTCCCTCCCACCTTGTCTTTGCCTTTGCCTTTTTTTTTTTCAGAGTGAGGTTAACATTTTCTAGTTGTCTTGCATCTGCATGTGTTCTTGATGATGACAGCTAATGGTTTTGAGACTGTTGAACTATCACAAACCAAGCCGCAGCTTCTCTAGTTGCAAAAGTGAGGAAAATCTACCTCATGTATATGTAGTGGAATTACCAGTGATTGCTGAGATTTTGTGCAGGACATCAGCAATAGCCACTTGTCGTATGTGAAAATGCCAAGGACTCTTTTAATGACCACAAATGACCAGTTCTTAGCTTTATATCCAGTTGTAAACTAATGGAAGATTCTGAGTCATATTAATCATAATTGTGACTGGGCAAAATAAGTTAATTCTCTTTATGCTTAACAGATGTTGATGTGCCTGATAAAAATAATACACATGAATTTGGAAGAATGCCTGCATGTGGCTTGAATGTTTCATTTTTTCACTTGCAGTCAGGCCATTAACATAATTTCAACATTGTCCTGTGTAATTTTTTAAGCAAACATATACTGGTATTAGCATAACCCCATTTCTAGATGACCCTGAAACTTTGTGCAGCCAATTTAATATTGTTTCAAATACTGTGACTTCATCTGCTGGAACATTCAATACCTACTAACTTGCTGAGAGTGTAAAAAACCCTTGAAAGGCTTTCCCTTGGTGAATAATTGTCAGTCTGTGTCAACGTGATGTTGGTGGTACTGTGATATTTGGACCTTTGAGCTCAGACTGCCCATCAAGGATAAAAGAGGGTGGATGAGTGAGAAATAGAAAGAAGCTGGTAGGATGAGGCAGTGGTTTAACTATGCATCATTTCATGGTTTCAGGGTGCTTGTATCCATTGTGACTCTGTGAATCGTTGCAATGCTTGTTTCAAAGTCAGGAGGGCTTTGCCCAGTGTGAAATGCATAGTCCAGCTCTAATATTTCTGTCCTGAGCTGATTTCTCACAGAAATATATGAAATGTTTTTGTCACCTTGTATTTTTTGAATGGGTGTGTATTTTAGTTTTCCGGTGGTTTTCCCCTTCCTCTGTGTAGAAATGTGGATTATTTGGAATGGTAGTTCAATCTATAGGTTAGCTTCTCATTGCACAAAGATTAAGGGACTCTGAACTCAAGGCAATTACTTGATGAACTGAATGATATTGCCAATACAGGACTTCAAAATAGTGTAGAAGTGGAAAAAACAGGGGGCAGGGTAAGTGCAGAGAATTAGTAGGGAAGGGTCTATCTTTATTCAGATTTTGCCCTTTGACCTGAAGAATGTCTTTAAATGGCAGTTGCAAGCTTTTCTCCTACATTTTGTATGCTTTAAAATTGTACTCGAACTGCAAGTTGAAATTCTCATTTACTCTAGTCCAGGAGCTGGTGTTAAAGCAGCTTATCAAATATTCGTAGGCACACAATGCCTTCAGGAGTGTAGCTTTCAGAAGCAGTGCTGCCCAGTTAATATTCAGTGTCATGCTTTCTCTTTCACCTCTTGGAAGTGGCATCAGGAGGGATCCTCGGAAGATGGGCTGCATTGGCAGATAGGACCCACCTTATTAAATTGGATTTAAATCCTCATTTGGTAAACTTAAATGTGAGTCATAATTTTTTTATCTTTCCCTCAAGAGGTTATTAAGTACACTAGGTAAAACAAAGAACATAAATGCTCATAAATCATTAACACATGCATTAGCATAGAATTTAATTTTAGCTCAACTAGTGTCTATGCTGGTAAGAAGTATAGCCCAGTCTTCTTAAATCAGATGGTTAGTCTTGTTCAAAATTAGTGACAGAAATTCTTCCAATTCTGTGTTCTTTTTACCAAAAAATGGCACCGTATTTGTCATCAGTTTTAGAAGGCAGATTCACTGTATTGAAGAGCTGTCAGTTTTTAAGGCCAGATCTGCAAGTATGTGTTTCTCCCCCAGCTCTTGCAGGCTTTGCTTTTGCGATTACCTGCCAGGTCTCAGCTTTTGGACTCTTTGCTCATGAGTAACAGTTGATGAGATCAAGGACATAAGCAGCAAATGAAAGGGTCTTCCCCCACCTGCCTTTCCATGCCTGTGATTTCCTTTAGGTTGCTGTAACCCTTGGAAGTTGATGGAAGTTCTTCCCATTAGCCTCAGTAGATGGTAGTGTTCAGAGAACTGATTTTTAAAGGTAACAGTAACCAAAATAAAAAATTTAAACCTACTGACCAAGAGAGTCTAGACCAAATGTTTTGTGGTTTATGTCTAGAATCAAATCATGGACAGTTCACATGGAAGCCATGACTGGGGGACTAAAAGGTAGTTTGAGTTAACACACTGGGAAGCAGCTTGGCTCTGAGCGAATGGGCTTCTCTATGTGAGAATAGAGGCAGGAGAAAAAGAAAGTGTGAGAAAGATTGTTTCCAGACATGGGTAGGATGGAGCTTGATTTTATTCTCCGAAGAGTCTTTCTGATTTCTAAATAGCTGTATGCCCTATGCAGAATCAGTTATTGGGATAAGCATTTTTGGGATGGAGGTGGTGGATCTTTCAAAAGGGAATCATTAGAGGCAAATAAAAAGAACATGCTTAGAAGCAGACAAGTAGTACTTCAAATTAACTTTTGTTTGCTTTTTCCTTGAAGTCACAAAATGCTTGTTTTTCAACTTCCTTGTTTGTTTACAGTAGTTTACAACTCATTAGAGATCCTAAATCCTTTTTGGAGTTTTGCAGTTCTTACTCAATTAGTCTTCCTATTTGGCAATTAGACTGAAATGAATTTTTATTCTCTGCAGAAAATGTGATTTCATGTATTTACTGAGATTTGAAGTGGTAATGAGTTATGATCTCTTGTAACCGAACAGGATTTTTCCAGCTAACTAAATCATTACAAAATTAGCCATTGTGTATATTTGGTTATTTGTGTTGTATAGCGACTTTGATGTAGTATATCAAATTCAATAGCAGTATCAGAAAATAATAGCTTTCCTCTGAATAAACAGCACTGGAATTTTTCCTTTAATTTTCCATTTAAAATACACATCAGTGTTGACTCAGCACACATGAAAAAAAGACCTGATGAACAGAATTTTACACCTGTGTACTGTAACAGTTAGTCATCCCTTCACACAAGGCTTCATAAGAAGAAAACTTAGAGTAGCTTTGTCAGTGTATTAGAAGCTACACAAAAATAGCGTGCAGGCTTACTTGTTATGTTTTGGCACTAAAAGAATTCTAGGAGCACTAAATACAAAGAAAATTAGCTTCTGTATTACCTCAGTATTTTTAGTTTCGAAACTGAATTTTTCATGAGAGTTCAGACACATGGTGCATGAATGCTCTTCTAGTGTCTCTTATTAATGATGCAGTTTCTAAAGTTATTGTAAAGTGAAATTAGAGTAAATGTGACCTAACTTTGCAGTTCTGCAAAATCTGTAACAAAGTGACTAGCAAATTAAGCAACATCATCCATCTGTGAAATATTTCAAGGTCAAACCTTTATTGGCTGTAAGATTTCTAACTAAAAAGACAGAGGATGACAGTACGTACAGTTGGGTAATATTTGCTTACCGAGCGTGAAATGAAATTTAACAGTGCAGCATGTCTACATTTGTAAATTTATTGTGGTTGTTTAGATTTCTTGGAAAATGAAATGTCAAGCTATCACCCTCCGCTTCCGGAATGTGAGCTTTAGGTCCAACAAGAAAGATTTGGGGATTTTGTTGCTTGTTTTTTATTTTCCTTGTTCATGTGAGGGTGAGATCATTTTCATTACAGTCATGCTTCCCTGAAGTAAAACCAAACTTGTGGCACAACTGCATCTGAAGTTAGGATGTGGCAATACCAGTGCATTGGTGAGCATCTGATGCAGCAACTGCTCATTATTGTAGTGCTTGCTAACACTCTGCATCATGTTCAGCTCAGGGGGACTGCCAGAGGTTAAACTCTTAGCAGATTTCTAAATTGAGATGTTGTATTATAGAAGTAAAAAAAAAAAGGCTGTTATTTCTACCCGAATAGGTAAAATAATGTACAAGCAAGCAGACTGTAAGAGTAGGGAGTAGGACAGTAAAATGTAAATACCTGAAATGCCTTTTTTAAGAGGTTAAACTCAGGCCTAAGTTTTGGGGGTTTTTTGGTTTGTGGGTTTTCTTTTTTCTTTTTTTTTTAATTAATGGAGGGGAAAAAAATATGCAAATCCCAAAGTAGTTTATTCAAGAATCTTGAATGTCAGTCAATACCATGTGATACTCTGCACAATATGGTATAAAACCAGGGAGAAAGCATGAGTGTGTCTGCAGGGTTGCTTTGGTACTTCTGAGCAACATTTTAAGGGTTGAGTCATCAAAATGCCAATAATTATCAAGCCAGTTTGTAAAATACCCATCCAGTCTGAATTTTCTTCTTTTAAAACTGCTGTCTGTAGATACATACTGAGCATCTCAAATGGTGAAAATGCTTCTCAGGTGGGATATTTGCAGTGTTACAGATCTCTTTAGGATAGTAAAGTTAGCTGTGTCAGTTTTGTAAGCTGACTGATAATTGATCTGGTCTGGTGTAGTATTTCCTTAATTTTTTCTTCTAACGTTTGGTTAGTGTTGATAGAAACCACAGTCTTTTGAGTATTTAGCCATTTTGAATCTTGAGGTGATTAATTATAAGCTCTGCCACTACACATATGCGTTAAGAGAGATAGAACTTGCTCTGTAAGCAATGTATTCCTCTTCTGTGACTTTTATAATTAACAAAGAGAAATGCTATGTGTTTCTTCATATGCACATTTTTTTACTCAGGTGTCCAAATACACCATAGGGAGCAAAAACTCCAGTCACAGGAGCAGATGTCTGCAACATAACCTAGAATCATAGAATAGTTAGGGTTGGAAAGGACCTTAAGATCATCAAGTTCCAACCTCCCTGCCATGGGCAGGGACACCTCACACTAAACCATGTCACCCAAGGCTCTGTCCAACCTGGTCTTGAACACTGCCAGGGATGGAGCATTCACCCTGGGCAGCGCATTCCAGTGCCTCACCACCCTAACAGGAAAAAATTTCCTCCTTATATCTAACCTAAACTTCCCCTGTTTAAGTTTGAACCTGTTACCCCTTGTCCTGTCACTACAGTCCCTAATGAAGAGTCCCTCCCCAGCATCTCTATAGGTCCCCACTTCAGATACTGGAAGGCTGCTAAGAGGTCTCCACGCAGCCTTCTCTTCTCCAGACTGAACAGCCCCAACTTTCTCAGCCTGTCTTCATACAGGAGATGCTCCAGCTCCCTGATCATCCTCGTGGCCCTTCTCTGGACTTGTTCCAACAGTTCCATGTCCTTTTTATGTTGAGGACACCAGAACTGCACACAATACTCCAGGTGAGGTCTCACAAGAGCAGAGTAGAGGGGCAGGATCACCTCCTTCGACCTGCTGGTCACGCTCCTTTTGTTGCAGCCCAGGATACGGTTGGCTTTCTGGGCTGCAAACTCACACTGAAGCCGGCTCATGTTCATTTTCTCATCGACCAACACCCCCAAGTCCTTCTCCGCAGGGCTGCTCTGAATCTCTTCTCTGCCCAACCTGTAGCTGTGCCTGGGATTGCTCCGACCCAGGTGTAGGACCTTGCACTCGGCATGGTTAAACTTCATGAGGTTGGCATCAGCCCACCTCACAACCGTGTCAAGGTCCCTCTGGATGCCATTCCTTCCCTCCAGCGTATCAACCGAACCACACAGCTTGGTGTCATCTGCAAACTTGCAGAGGGCGCACTCAATCCCACTGTCCGTGTCACTGACAAAGACGTTGAACAAGACCGGTCCCAACACCGATCCCTGAGGGACACCACTTGTTACTGGTCTCCAGCTGGACATTGACCCATTGACCACAACTCTTTGTGTGCAGCCATCCAGCCAGTTCTTTATCCACCGAGTGGTCCATCCATCAAATTGATGTCCCTCCAATTTAGAGACAAGGATGTCGTGTGGGACAGTGTCGAACGCTTTACACAAGTCCAGGTAGATGACATCAACTGCTCTACCCCTGTCCATCAGTTCTGTAGCCCCATCATAGAAGGCCACCAAATTGGTCAGGCAGGATTTCCCCTTAGTGAAGCCATGCTGGCTGCCACCAAGCACCTTGTTGTTTTTCATGTGCCTTAGCATGCCATCCAGGAGAATCTGCTCCAAGATTTTGCCAGGCACAGAGGTGAGACTGACTGGTCTGTAATTCCCCGGGTCATCCGTTTTCGCCTTCTTGAAATTGGGGGTTATATTTCCCTTTTTCCAGTCATCGGGAACTTCACCTGACTGCCATGATTTTTCAAATATGATGGGCAGTGGCTTAGCAACTTCATTCGCCAGCTCCTTCAGGACCCGTGGATGGATTTCAGCAGGTCCCATGGACTTGTGTAAGTTCAGGTTTTTAAGATGGTCTCGAACCAGATCCTCTCCTACAGTGGGCTCAAGGTCTTCATTCTCACAGTCCCTGCGTCTGCCTTCCAAGACTTGGATGGTGCAGTCAGAGCCTTTGCCAGTGAAGACTGAGGCAAAGAAGTCATTCAGAACCTCAGCCTTCTCCAAATCCAGGGTAGGCAGTTCACACGTCTCTAATTCCTCTTGTTTGTTCCCCATGCTAGGGGCATTTGTATAGAGGTAAATGAGCTCCAAATGAAGCCGGCTCATTGGCTGCAGCAGCTGGGATATATCTACATTGCTCCAAGCATTTATTATAGGTGCTGGAGCATTTATTGTAGGTACAGGAGCATTTATTGTAGGTGCTGGAGCATTTATTATAGGTGCAGGACCTGTGGACCAAGAAAGAAACAATGCCTGAAGATATGGTTCTGGTTGAAGAGAACAGGGAAGGGAGTGTGAGGATGAAAAAGTGTGTTAAAAATTGTGGTAAAGTGGATGCATTAGGGATGACTTCCTAAGAACACCTTAACAAGCGTTTACCATTTATTTACCAATGATGAGGAGGACCATGAGAGAGGAATGAAGTACATCCTGAAGTACAAAACATCATCAAAGGGGAGTCTGAAAAATCAGGCTGTTTTGTCTCTGCTATGTGCCTTAGAGTGTAAGTTCCAAGTACTCTTTTGTTTGGGAACTATCAACTTTCAAAGAGAAGAAACCTCAGTAATCGTGTTGCTTCTGGAATGTACAGTAAGGTCAATAATGTCATAGTCTTTTACCTAGAAAAACAGAAGTATTTGTTCTATTCTGTATCACCCTGTGAGGGGTGCACGACTGAACAAAAGATTACTTTGTTTTTAGTCCCACAGTTTTATATGGCAAAACTGTTACTGTAAGAGTTAATTTCCGGCAGAAAATGTCAAAACTCATGGCAGAATGGATGAGTTTTGCAAGCCCAGAATGTAATGCATTTTTTTCCCTGTGGTTTGCCTCTTAACATTCAAAACCAGGAACACTGCTCTCATGGAGGAAATGGAGCAGACAATTTTGAAGTCTATGTATTTGCTTTGTCTATATTTTCTTAGTTAACCTTTTGGCAACAGTCTAAAGCAGAGTTTCTCCTTTTTATTCTTTTTTTTTCCTGGAGGGAAGAAGGTGGACTTGCAGTAGGAAACAAATCGCAGTCTGAACTGCAGAACCTGCTCTGTGCCCTTGGGATGGGGACAGAAGGGGAGTCAAACCTCATCCATAATGAAGCGTCAGCAGCTCTCATTTCCCAAACTGCTGTTTGGCATGAGGGAAATGAAGTACCACACTGATGTTCAATGGACCTTGCTATTGTACCGAGAGCTTGTGGACGGAAACTGTGATCCTTCAGTTCTGTGGACAGGTAGTACTTGGGCTTCATTAATGTGAGGTTACGTGTGAAGTTGTCCTTTGGCCATTCAAGTCTGTGTTCTCTTTACTTGGTATGCTTTACGGTTTCAGATTGTGCAAGGACAACCGGAATTACATAAAACTTAGGATTTAGAAAGAAAAAGGGAACAACTGGGTGTGGAGGGTATTGGAGGGTATATAGAGAAAAGAAGAAAGGGTAATCCATCTGAGTAACTGGATTCTTCATTGCTATCAGGTTGGCATGTGCCTCTAGGACAGTGGACTCCAGATGGTTTAACTATATTTACATAGTCTTTAATTGTAAATTCACATGATCGCAATGGAGATTTTATCTGCAGTTGTCTTTTCTTGACGGTTGAGCAGAATTTTCTTCTTCTCGGAGCTCACCTGCAAAAAAAATCTTTCTATTTATCCAATGTATCCTTGACCCCAACAAAACATATGGGGCTCAGGATACAAATTACTTTCTGGATGCCTGTGTTTTTTTTCCCAGAGGGGTTTTTTCATTGCTTCTGTTTTCTAGTTGCAGTCTTCCCCTGTCAGATTTATCTCCTTTTGCCCATCCTTTATTACTTCTAACTGTTCCTACAATTTATTAAACAAATCACAAAAGCTTTCTGTTGCAGTAATTCAGGGGAATGTACAATACATGACTGGTGGATGTTTTCAATGATGAAGCATAACAAGATTTTCACTGCTTCCAAATGGCTACTGTTACTACGTATTAGTAAGAGAAGAGGTAGAACAACCATCATGGTGCTGCTGGGGAGTACAGACATCCCTCTGCACCAGAGTTTGTAAATCTAAATTTCATCATTTCATATGATACCTCTGATACAGAGAATTTATATCATGCAGAAGATGAGGATTTATATGAAATGGCACATGGAGGTTGTTTTGTTCTTGTGTTCCATGTCATGTTGGTCCTTTGCATTTTAACCTCTTCACATTTTAACCCATGGAAGCAGAGTGGGATAATCTGCTTGTGTGTGTGCGTGCAGGCACGTGTGTGTGCACTTAGTGCTCCCTGCTCAATGGGGCTGTGGCCATGGACAGTGGGGAATAGTCTCAGTGAGTAGGTTAGGATGCATCTGTGGGAGGATAGCAGGATGTTTTTCTGCAGCTAGTTTTGCTAATCTCATGAGGTAAGAGAAACTAAATCCATTTAATGTCACCCAGTAAAAATCTCTTGCATAAGCCTTTACATGGAAAGAGATGTTTAGTGATGGATTCTCCTGTAGCCTACCTTAAATGTCACATATCATATTCAGGTCTTCCACTACCAATTAACTGTGAAATCCCACCTACCTCAACCTTGTCTGATGGCACCCTATAGCTCCTGTAGTGTATGGTATGCAGCCTAGCAAATATTTTGATGGCTTTATGTGAGAACTTCATTTAATGTATTTGCTAGGTATGTTTGTTCTCGTGAGCTGTGATTTAACTATTTAATTATTCTGTCTTCCCAGTGTTCTACATAGAGTTTACTTATGGTTAGAAGTGAAATGTGCAGTTTTTGAAGACTCAAAAATTAGGGAAATATAACTCTTTTTTACTCAGGAGGAATAAAAACCATATTATAAACCCCTCCTCCATATGTATTTCACAGTTGATTTGAGTTATACTTTGTGCATGAAACAGATGAAGTTTGCAAAGTCTTGGTAGTGTTCCCTCTAGCCATTTCCTACATTTCTTTTAGAAAGATGAAAACACCTTTAATTCAGACTTCTCAAAGAATTATGTTCTAGCTTTAGTATTTTAAAATATCAGTCTACTGCTTCAGCCCTTGAGGGCTTTTAAATAGAGTTATAGTATTCCTTTCTGGTTAGCTTTTCTTGTAGAATGATTATTGGTGTCACAAAATACTAAGCAAACTCAAACTTATTTTTATATTATATAATTTTACCTAAACTGTATTTCCTTGGTGGTGGTCAGGTTAACATTTCTGCATATCCGTGTGTTATAATTAGTTATTTATTTAAAGCCGAATAGGCTAGAAAAAGAAGAAAAATAGAATGTATGCAAACTGTTTCAGCTGAATTGGAGGGGCAAGGAAATAGCTTCTTTTCCCCGAAGCATACATTCTGCGTGAAATTCAACTTGACAAGTGACCCTTTCAAAACAGTGCCACAAAGATTTCTCAGCATTCCTCATATACGAGAGACAACGTTCTGGTATTAAACCCACAAGCAGTCCACCAATTCCCTCTAAATGAATGTAGCCTCTTCCTCTATCCTTTGTGTTCTACTTTTTCCTTATTCACATTTCTATGTGCACACTTATATGTGATAAAATGTTAAAAAACAAAACCGTTAGGAATGTTAATATGAAATAATATGTATGGTAAAATACAATAGAATTCCTCAAAGTATTTGCTGGCACTTGCAAGTTTACCTTGAAAATGTATGTGTTCACTTGCAAAAAAAAAAAAAAGGCCTAAAATAAAAAGGATTTTCCAGTTAATTTACAGCTAGGTAGTAGAAAAGCTGAACTCCAGCTCTTAAATCTTGCATTCTTTAATTCAGGAGCAGAAGAAAACAATGGTCTATGATTGAATTTGAGCAACAAATAACAAAAATATACAATGACTTGTGAAACTGAGTGTAATGCATTAAAATCAGAGCAAACTGATAATTTTACAGCATATAAAAAGTGTAAGATGTGAAAGATAACAGTAGTGGATAAACAGTATTGTATCACCATCCAGTTCTCATGCAGATAGTACACTGGTTATTCTGCATATTTTTCTGTTGTCAAGTGAGAGAGATGTGCAGTGTAATATTAGTTATGTCCTATGCTTTCGATGGCCTCTCCAGACATCTTCAGAAGAGCACAGAACTTGTATTCAGAACCTTGTTTCAGACAGAGGGCTTTCAGGTGGTACCGCAGGGTGGTGGTGGGCTGTTTATTTCTTCTCACACACAATATTAACTTTGTACACAACAGTTCTCCTGTGTATATGGCCCATATGTTCTTACAGTGCTTAATAAATTGTAAATTACAGGCATTTGATAATTTTCAAACTGATAAGCTCACATTTTACAGCAGGATATTTAGGGCAAATTTTGAGTGGAAAATTGCAGCTTTAACATGAGCAATTACCGTGTGTAAACAAACATCTGCTCTTGAAAAACTAGAAGGTCAGGCAAGATGATACTGTAAGATGAATAAGAGGACTAGTTTCTTTGTCTATTATTGCTGGTCTCCAGAAAGAATGACAGCTGATAATCAAAACTCAGTTGAAAGAGAGCCAGAGAAAAAATGGTCTGGTTTTCCCTTTTGAGGTCTGCTGTATCTTTATGGGGGCTTGAGGGAGGAGGGAAAATAACTATTTTCTCTATTCAGCCAACCTCCAAGAACTGTTTATCATTATCTTAATTTTTGTAGTGTGCATTTATATTTTTGTGTTGGCTTTTTTTTTTTTTCCCCGAAGAGAGTACCTTGAAGATCTCTGTGCTGCCCTTGTGTGTTCTCTTACACAGCTGTTTCCCAGTGGGAGCATTCCTTCCCCCAAGCAGAAGACATTCAGGGCATGCCCAGAGAAGCAAAGGGAGACACAGGAGGGTTCTTCAATCTAAAATGTTTTTCTTTTAAACGCTGAAACATGCTGATGAACCGGATGCAAAATACCTGCTTAGAACTGTTAATATTTGGTGCCAGTTCTGTTCTGTATTTCTGATACAAAGTGTTAGAGAAGCTTTTTTCATTCACATGCTCTGGTTTCAAAGCATCATGTTTGCAAGCCCACTCAAATGGAAATCCTTGTTAAATATTTAGTACCTTTGCGGTTTATTCTTGGATACCAAAATGTTTTTTCTACTTCTTCCCCCAAATATTGGAAAAAGAGCTGTAGAAAATATGTTTGTGAAACCTGTGAACATTTACCTTGATAATAGCTACGTTTGTGTGAATAAAAGGTTAAATGCAGGTATTCTACATGACGAGAAACCTAATCTTTGCTATAGGTACAAAGGCAAGTTAGCTTTTAAATGCTGACATCTGTCTTCTAGAAAATTATCCATGGATGCAACAGCATTTCTGCCTCAGCTCAACTTTTGAAAAGGACAGTGTCTCAATGATGTATTTGTTTTATTACTGCCATGAAGTCTTTTCCAGTAAGTCACTGACAGATCCAGTTTGATGGAGGTTCTTAAACTAGTTACCAGAATGGAGACTGTAACTATTACCTAATTGGTGTCACTTGGCAAATTTGTTTTATGCAAGTCATGCTGAAGACAGCATGATAATCCTAGCTTCTTCAAAGGAAGAAGCCACCTTGGAAATGGCAATAGAGCACTTGCTCTTATTGAAGTAGGCATATTCGTGGAGAAAGGATGAGCCAGAGAGCTTGAGACATACTTACATTGCAGCTTCTGCTGTGGCATTATAGCGCCAGAAAATTGATTCTCTAAACTCTAGTTCAAAGAGAGCTTTGGAATGTCAACCTACACCTACTTTTATACCCTCTGGGCATAATTATCCTATTCTCTTTGTCATTAAGGGATGAAACTCATTGTCATCTCTGATGTTTTGCATTTAAAAAATTTGAAACCTAATGCTTGTTTCTTTCCTGCTTTTCCCATAAAATCAAGGTGTCTTTCTGGAGCTGTGGTATGCATCTGTTATGCTTCTGCTTTTTTATTGCTTTTCAAGCAGAAGGCTACAAGAGCCATATTCATTTCCACGAAGAAGTGAGATGCTAACCAGAAGAAGCTGCAAAAGGGTCAATCCTGAGCAATGGGGAAAGCAGCAGTTAGCTGATTATTTATTTATTTTTTTCTAACTCCTGTAAACTCTGTTTGTGAAACTGAATTCTCTGCGTATACCTTTGAAAGTAGGACTATGATAAAATATTTACAGGTATGGCATGAAGACTAGCTAATGAATGTCTCCGGTGTTCTCAGCAAAGCCATAGAGGTAGTATGTAATGCATATGAACAAAAATTTTGTTCAGAAATCTTTATAGTTTAATAGAACATTTAATACTCTGACTGCTATTAACCTATAAGAACATTGCCCTCAGTTAAGGTATTTCCTTCTCTGTAAATTGCCCTGAGTACCAGAATATTTTAGAGTGTGGAAAATCCTATCAAAAGCTCAGCATGTTCTAGGTTATATATATATGCACACACATATATATATAAAATGCTGAAATTGTTTTTCTCTGCTGTTTGCACTCATGCTAAAGGAAACAGGTGTATAATTTACACGCTGGCACGACTGTCAGCTTCCGTGTTAGAAACTATGGGCCTGCTTCTGGACCTTCCATGAGGGAGATGGAGACTGTCTTTTTTAGACAGTAGTAGTTGGTGGCATACAGTGAAGAGCAGTAGAGCTTGAACCCCCTGTGCTTATCTGACAAGTTCTCATGCTCCCACTCAAGCTCTTTACGCTTTACATACAAGATAGGTGGGAGCCATTACTGTGAGCACTGACCAATGATACCATTCAGTGCATTTTCTCTGCTTTACTACATTAGCTGTATATGTCTGTGATGCACCTCGTGAGCACGGGGAGAGAAGGGAAGGTCTGTTGCACCTGGTAATGACACACTCTCCAAAGCTCAAAATGTGCCCAAATTTAGATTGGTTCTCTCTAGAAAATGGTCAGGCAGTCAGTGTACTACATCTGGTGCTTATGTGCTCGCTGAGATAATTCGGTTGCTCCCTTGGCTGCTTATTTTCTGTGTTAGTTTTGTTGTGGAAAGGGCTAAAGCCTCCTTGGGGTGTGCTGAGGGCAGCGGAAGCCAGTACCACTGCAGCAGGACATACAGCAAGAGAGGCAATGGAAAACAGTGTATTTACTTGATGAAAGCAAAGTGTCTGTTCAGTTCCAGTTTTCAGCTTTCGTTTAGACGACAGTTTAAAAGCCAGAAAGTTTTACATTTTCTCCTTTTTAAAAAGTAGCTGTGTCATATTGAATGGAACTTTGTAAGTTAACTTCGGGAAGCAGTGATGGCTGCAAAACTTCTGTCTTCAAGATGAATGTTTCTGACACCTACAAATAACTTTTTGCACATCTGTTGGGGAGAGAGCTCTACAGCAGCAAATATAGCATCAAAACAACATTTCCCTCTCTGAAAAGAGAGTTCTGCCTCTGCTGTAGGCTCTTTGTTTGGTGTTCATGTTTCATGATACTAATGCAATGTTTTTGCTGCTTGGTGGCAGAGCACAGAAGAGATACGTGCATTGAAACTGTCAGAGCATACAGTGAGTGATCCCTTCTTAAAGATCCACAGAAAAGTTTTATTGGCTTTTTTATTTTGGTAATATACCTGTAATATTCCTCTAAGGTCTTTACCCTTCACAGTTTGAAAGCTGTGTGATAAAAACCAGACTTGTAATAAAAAATAACCTCCTTATACAAGTTACACTAAAAATAATTCTGGTAGTGCCCTCAGGACGTTCATCAGCTAGTGACGGTGGCTGCATTTTCACAGTGGAAAAGCAAGGGCTGGTAAGGTCAAGGAGGATGAGTGTTCCTGTGGGGAGCTCAGTAGGAGTGGCCATGGTTTTTTTGACCTTTTAGAGATCAAATGGGTGTGGTTTTATGACAATATTGTTTTAAAGTAACTGGGAAGCTAGACCAAGCCCGCAAGACTTCCAGAGCTTGCTTTCACGGTGTGTTTGTTTTGGGATCCTCAGGTAGCAGGTACAGCTGACTGCTGCTCGTAACTTCTGCACGTTTCAAAACTAGAAAACCCCAATTCAGTCATTCCTGAGCAATCTCTGCATACTTGTGTTGAAGCAATGCTAAACAGCAATCCTGGCTGTTGCTTTACTTCTTTTGTGCTTTTAAAAACACCACCCTGGTTGGCTCTTTGCAAGATAATGACTCACTGAAATCTTTGCTTCACCAGAAACTAACTCCACTTCTGCATGCTCTTCATTTTCCAGATTATGACCCTGTAAAGTCTGTTTTACAGGAAGATTCTCTGATTTACACATGCTCATCATGTGCAAAATGGTATCTCCTGCGAGCATGGGTGCAGGTGACCGTAATCAGCGCATGGTTTGACTGAGGTGACTGATCCCTGACTTGTGCCAGCAGACGGGAGGGGTCCTGCTGGACTAAAGGCTTCATGTGGCTCATGGGGGTGTTGTTACAGAAAAAAAGCCCTCTGGCAGATGTCGATGTGATAGGATTCAAGCAGGCACTGCTTTTGTTCTTGTGCAGGAGGAAACTTCATCAGAAACACCGATGAAATTCCAGCCTTATCTTAGGGAATGCATGTGGGATTCAGGCATGCAGCAAGAGAAGAGAGCAAGCGGCTTTTCAGGCTTTTCCCTCCTATCATCCTGTGCAAAGGATAGTCTGCTGTACCGCAATTTTAAAGTTTTTAAAACTGCTGGGATTTTAAATTACTGTTGTCATGCTTCTGATGTTGCTTCCTTTGTTTGCCTATTGCCATATAGCCTGACCAGCTCTATGGGAGACCTGCCTGCAGAGTGCCTTTTAATGTTTAGATCTAGTGATGATTAGAATACACTAATGCCCAGTGGGTATATGTGTCATTTTTTAACAGCTGCCGAGCTTTCTCCCTGCTGCTCCAATTAACACATTCAGCACACACTTGCCGGTGAGTGGGCTGTGTGTATGGATTAAACCACTTTGCTATTTATTCATCCAGCATATGTGATGCCACGACTGGATCAGCGTGTTTCCTCTTCTCACAGCAAATGAAATCAAACGGGCTCCTGAGCCTGTGCCTGAGTAAATACGAGGGCAGCATTTAACTGGCAAATGAAAACCTGTTTTGCCTTGAGATATGGTTCAGTCCATTGACTAACATCTATCCCCGCCTCCCAGCCCCTCTTCAAATGATGGAAACACAGGATAGGGAGCTCTCAGTGCTGGGCTTCCCCTTGCTGGCAGGCAGGTCTCTTCAACTTTGTCCTCTGCTGTTTAATAACCACTTGAAATCCTGACTTTTCTCCTTCTGCTTCAGTATTCCTCCTTTGCCTGTTTTCATGTTGAGATATTGTAGTTAGTGTATTTGATAAAGTCCACCACCCCGTTTCTCTTATTTTCTTTTTAAAGGGAAAACAGTATGCTTGCTAGTCACAGCTGAGGTAAGGGAGGGTTTTTTTTGATGGTGCCTGAGCGGCTGGTCAGAGGCTGCAGCTTTGCTCTGGTGCTCACAGTTGATTCATGCTGGGACAGCTCTTTGTGAAACAGAGGGCAAAGGGGGCTGCGGGCCGGTGCTGCTGAGGCAGGAGATGGAGCGCTTCTTGGGCTTCGTCAAGCAGATAAGAAGGTCGAGAAGAAGAAAAGGCAAAAAGTACCGTCCAGAGGAGGATTACCATGAGGGCTATGAGGATGTCTACTATTATGCCTCAGAGCATTTTCAAAGTAAGTATTTTGCATAACCTCATTTTCCTGTGGCTGTGAGAAATACAATGCTTTTAAGATGTTTTAAAACCCTGAAAACACAATATTTCTTGCTAGAATCTAAGCCTCATGCAAGTATTAAAACGTCGTTTTGTGTTAGGGCTTTACGTGGCTGTGACTGCTGATGAACAATACAAAGCAGCTGAAGTGGCACGGCTGCTCTCAAAGGAAACGGGGTTTGTCTGCAAACCCGGGTAAGATTTCAGGTGCAGTTAATTGAGTCTGACTGCTGGAAACCTTTTGTTAAAACACTTTGTGCTGAGAAGCAATAGGGTGGTGGTAGCCCTTGTTCAGAGCCTTTGGAAAGCTGCATGGATGTTTTTTAAAGCACTGTAGAGGCAGCAATCATTTGTAAGTTGGAGTTGATGATTGGTGTTTGTTATTAGGGGAGAGCCAGTCCTCAGGGCCTCTGCTGTGACCTGGTGTTTTCAGTACTAAGTCAAGTGAGCTGCTTCCTTGGGGCAGGTCCAGGACCACTGGTGAAGAATTGAGTGGTGGGTTTTGTTTGCTTGCGTTCATGTGCCAGCAGCAGCTCGCCCAAAACCAAAACAAACCATCTGCTCAGAAGTCCCTGTGCAATCTGTGAGCTGTTTCTTGCAGCGTAGTAGGGCTCATCCCCTGTACCTGTCAGGCTTCAGGGCTGCTGGTCTGCTATGGGCTTCACCCAGAGGGGGGGATGTGCCCAGAGGTGCCCATGGGGATGGTGGGAGGGAAGCCATGCTCAGCCCCTACCCAGGGTATTGTGCAGAGCTGTCAGGACATGGTGGTGGCATTAAAAGCAGTCATGCACAGAAAGCACCTTTTTAAGAGGTTTCTGCTGTTCTGGCAGGTGGTTTGGGACCTTCGCAGTAAAGCTGTGCCTTTTGTTGAGCAGCTGAAGTTTGATGCACTTTCTTTGTTGCTCTGTACTATATGAGTGGCTGTCAGTATCTTTTTGCATCATTCAGCTTCACTTCCACTTTGCTGAAATACATCATAAGAACCTTACATTTGTTTTAAAACAAAACAAAGAATGTGATTGTGCCTTACAGCACCAGAGTACTGCTATCCTCTGGAAAATAAGGAAGCAAGAGATTTTCTTCTTGTTTTCCTCCCAGTGTACCATGAGTGCCTGTCTCCAAAAGTAAACTCATGTAGGGCGTTTGGTTGTTTACTGGGTTTCTCCTTAATACAGTCCTGATCTCTCCATTTTTAAGAGCATTTATCATGCTGATAATCTTATAATTTATCTATGTTGTTAAGATGGAATTCTTGTAAGAAAAAAGACCTATTTTGGGGGCAGTGCAGTTATAATAGAACATAATTTACATAAAATCTACAGCAGAACTGAAAATTTAAATCTACTTAGCATGAAAAAATGTGAAAATGATACATGTTAGTGAAACCACGTTAACTTTTTCTTGCTTTAATATGTAAATCAAAGGAAGGTGTCAAAGCAGTATGTCAAAATATTTCCCTCACTGGTTGTTGTTGAAGGTCTTTCAAATAAGAAAGCAAAACCCCTCCAAAAACTGTCACATGTAATAAGGATTTCTTGAATACTGATTAATAAATTATTAACTCTTGACTTAATGTAAGTCACTAAGATTGAGCCAAATACCTAATAGGTTTTTCCTTTTATTCTACTTGGAAAATAAAGGGATAGTACACACTTCAGCCTGTGCAGGTCATAAGTATTTCAGATGGGATGAATCTGTGTTAGATTTTGAAGTGGTGTTTACAACAGCGATTGCAGTACTCGAATTGAATGGTCAAAATAGTGCACAGTCCTATGGAGTTGGATGCACAAGGAGTTGGCAGCTTCTCACAGTTACTTAAACCAAATATGGCACAGATGAGAGCATCAAACATGAGTTACTCCTCAAGTGTTTCTTTTGTCTCATTTTTCTGGGCTAAATATGTCACTGTTTTGGTTGAATAGGTGTGGTAGCTGCTTAAAGCAATATATGAATGTGGAAAGATACTGTTGGTGCTACTATAAATGCTTTCTTGAAATTGAATTTCATGTAATGAGCACAATGAAATGTTTCATATTTAGTTTAATTATGGTCTGGTGTTATGCTGTTTACAGTGCAAGTTTAGAGTAATTGCAGAGCTTTTAATAGCCATTTTTGCTACATTCGTATGTTTAGAAGAATGTGTGCTTGAGAATAAGATCATATTTATTGGTATGATTTTCAGAATATGAGAGTTAATGAAATCAAAGAGGTATTCATTCAACTGAATGCAGTTGGGGCTTTTTTAGATTTAGCTTCCTCTTCCCACATTGTTATCCATCCCTCCTCTGCCGTCGTTTATGAGTTATATATCCAATTAGCCGGTGCATTTGAAAATTGTCTGAGCCAATCACTTCATGAGCTTGTTACTCTCTTCTGTCTGTTTGTAGTATTGCTTCAGGTGTTGTATAGAGGCTGAATTAATGGGCAAATGCAGAAACTACATTAGAATAAACAATCAAACAGAAAGAAAACAAAGTTAAAAATAGAATAGGCCTCTGGGAATCACAGGAAAAAGGTGACTTTAGTTTGTCCTCAGCCCAGCTGCGCTTAGATATTGTAGCTCCTGCTGTTAGGTACACTGTCTTAATTCCTCTGAAGCTCTGTCGTAGACCACATTCACTGTGATATTGGGACACAGCTGGATGAAGGAAAGGTGTGGTAGTGCCTGAAGTTCCCTGAGTAAAAAAACAGATCCAAGCTCTTGGGTCAGATGACTTTTTGCTTTGACACTTCATCCATTAGGGTGTAGTTAAAATGGATATTCTTGTTTTGACATGCAGCATCAACTCTCCTGTCTTTTGGAAGCATCTCTGTTCTATGTAATGCTAGAATAACTAACAATTTTGGTACACAAACATATTGACAGTAGTGCAGGCATCATGCTCGTTTCAGTGAGACTTTGCAGTGTGAATATAATGGGTGATGAAATTGCTACTCGATCTACTCAGACAAGTTGGTGCTTATTGTTTAAAATGCTTCAAAAAGCTTTATATTTATCTTGTGCAGCATTATGACATTGCCATTCAACCTGTTCCTTTTAATAAGGCATGAAAAAGGCCCTTGTTATATTATTACCAAGTCTGATAGCAAACATCAGGAATGCTATCACGTATGTATGCACTGTGTGCATACATACATGTAGCATATATGTATGTAGCATGTATGTACGCATGCAGCATGTATGGAATGCTCTCATAAATGACATGCCCTTTTGCTGTAGTTGGAGTGTTTTGCCCAGGACCTTTGAGGTTTCAGCTTAGTTTTGACCATGCAGGTGTTTTTGGGACCTGGCCTGATTTGGTCATCTCTCACCAAAACAACACCCCACTCTGGTTTCAGTGCTAAGTCTTTTAATTAGCAGAACACTTGGGAGAGTTTGGGTTTCTTCCAACCCATTTAGAAACTCGCAAGTCACACAAAATGTGGTTGTCACAGAGTGCCCATGCAGGTCTAGAGGGTGTTTCATTTTGTTTAATTCACGTTACTTCTGGTTTCTGTCACTCATCTCTTCCTGGAAGATACTCTGTTTTCACTGGTGCTTCTTCTTACGTTATTCCTCCCATCATTATGTCAGCAGCATAGTCCGTTGGCATAAAGGTTTTATTTTTGTTGATGCAGTGAAAATGTTAGAGAATAATTCCAAACCCCAATGATTAAAGAATTCTACTAGTAAACTCCAAGTAACTCAAAAGATCACATATTTTTTAGCCGTGATCTTAAAATATTCCATGTAGTCACTCAGAGTCTCATGAAATATTTTCTTCTATCGTTTTCAAGGCCTAGGATGTATTATTTGACAAGAGCATTGATATTTTAGACAAAGCAGTCTGCTATAGTGGATCTGTGGTATAATCATGTATCAGTTTTCCCTGTGATGCCATTTATTAATTCTTCCACAGTTCTTGTGTGAGAATCATTCACTTCCTCAGTTTCAGGACAGTCAACCTCTTTGAATTTGTTCTAAAATGCATGTGATGGTCTTTCCCTTCTTTCCATTAATTGTCCCACCTCTCTCCCTGTGTCATCATGGGACAATGAAGGTAAAGTATTTGACTCCTAGCCTAGTAAATAAGGCAAAAAGGAAGAATTGGAAGTTTTGTATAACTCAGAGATGAAAATTTCCTCTTTGTTGACTGAAGTCTGGGAATAATTAGTTAAAATGAATACTGGATGTATGATACTCTATTTGGGATGATGTCAGCAGAAGAACTCTTCTTGGGTGTTGCTCTCCAATATGACTTGATGCTCTGGTGCAGAGAATCCCTTAGCTGCCAAAATCTTAGTAACAAATGGCTTTACATTTCATACCCTGGATGGTTTTAAAGCTGTGTTAAATATTGATAGAAGGGACTTGCTACTAAAATATCACTAACAGAAAACACTGAGGCTTCTCTCCCTGACTTGCCTGTGGTCAGTAGCAGCATCACTTTTGTCAAGAGTTCCTCTGTTTTGTAAATTGTAACAAATATTCTTGTTTGCAGCAGTCTCATAGATTTGATTGGGATTGTAAAAGAGTTAATGGTTTTATGAGTAGTGTGGTGACAAGGGCACTGATTATCTCTAGGTCAGATTGCAGATGTTAGTTGATCTTAAGGGTGAGGAATGCAGTACAACTGCTTTTCATTTTATGAAGTCTGTGTATTACTAGTCCGCAGTTTAACTGGATGTGTGTGTGCGTGAGGGGGTTGCTTATCCTATCACAGATCTTTTCAGTACAGTAAAATCTCAGCTTTTGTTGAAACTAAAGGTGATACGTTTGTTGCAGCCCACAAGAAAAAAGCCTTGGTCACCTGAGCAGGGAATATGGCAGGCCTCGAAAACACAATGATATAATCTTTTTAAAAATGTCTAAAGTTTGCTAAAGGTTCTTATTTTCTTCTCCTTAATGACTGTTTCATGATTGTTGGACCATGAAGATTTTAATTAATGGATTCTATTTCTTCAACATTTCTGTCTGTTTTCCAGAAGTTACTTTTTTCCTGAGGTCTGGATAACCCCAAAACCACAAGTTCATCAGGAATGGGATGTGATGCCCATGTCCGGAGAGACTCTGTCATCACAGGGCTAACACCCAGTGTTAGTCTGCAAGCCAGGCGTGGTGATAAGAGTAGGCTACTGCATTTGAGCTTTACTGTTGGGGCAGAGAGTATCAACTTTCCCTTTTAGAGATTTCTAAATGAAAAAAAAGTGGTAGCAAGTGACTGTTGTCCCTGAAGCCACTTCCAGGCTAAAACTTGTGTGTACAGGTGTCAATTACATTTTCCATTTTTGAATAAAATTCTGGTGCTCGTTAGATAAAGGTGTTGCACCCCTGTGCTGTTTCTGTTGCTTTTTCATCTTCCTTCATATTAGATTGGGGGTTTTGTTTGTTTGGGGGTTTTGTTTGTTTGGGGGTTTTGTTTGTTTGGGGGTTTTGTTTGTTTGGGGTTTTGTTTGTTTGGGGTTTTGTTTGAACAGTTGGTTGTTGCATCAAGTGGAGTTTTGTATTTCATGACAGCCATCCTCTTGCAAAGGGTTGCTTGACTTCTGATGAACTGTGTATTTGGAGGTGATCCCGTTTATCTGTTGTCTTGGTTGCCGTGGTTATTAATCATTGTATCCTTTATAGAAGAACCCAAGAGGTAGAGAAGAATTAATCTAATCTTATAGAGAGCAAACTAGTAGGAGTGTGTTATAAAATGGAGAAGGTTACAGCTCTTGGGCATCCCATGAAATTATTTAGGTCCTCCAAGCCTGTAAGAAATACACATATATTAAAATCTTGTTTTATTCCTTACCTGTTTTATAGTAGTTAAAGCATGTACGTATTGGGATGAGGCTTGTGTTTGTAGATGCTTAAGCTGTTTGAATAGCAGCTTTAGCCACATCATGTTTTTTATATATATTCAAAGATAATTACATTGGTGTCGTTACTTGTGCAGTAGCATGATACCCAGTTGCAGGGTTTGTCAGTGGGGCATATGAGGCTGTGGGGTTCCCTGCAGGACTGGATCAAGGCATTTCTTAGGCAGATGTGTACTGGTTTTGGGGAAATATTTTCAATATACATGAAACAGGCCATAGAAATGTTATACTTTTTTCTCCTAAAGCACAGTGGTGCAACAGCCAGTTTAAGTTTGCAGCATTAGGATTGCTTTTTTAACATGACACTTTGTGGCTTTTCTGCACGTGGCCCTTAGACTCCCAGGGCAGCGCAAGAGCATGGATTGTAAAACATTGCTTTAGAGTTACTTGAGGGAAACCAGCTTATTTATTTTAATTCACTGAAATAATGAGACCTGAGTTACATAATTCTTCTCATGAACTGTATAAACACTTCTGCCTGCTAGCAATTATGAGTGTACAATTTCTGTGCTACTTTTCCTTCATTTACTTTCTAGTCCTGTTCTTTATTGAATAATTAAATATCCTGATTGTCCCTGCTTGAGAAATGTATTTGTTGTGGGTCTTCCTCCTTTTATAGTGGCTGCTGGTATGAGGTTGTACCTTCACTGTTTCAGAGAATTTGGCACCCTTTGTATTTTAGTGTATCTAGAATATATGATGTTCAAGTTCAAATAATGAAATTTGGAGAGATCTGGACTTAGTACTTCCTGAAATGATGTGTAAGTTTATGGTTTTAATCCTGACTTTGTCAGTTTACATCATGAACGTGTAGTAATGTGATTACTTTTTTCCCCATGGTTATTGTGAAGTGAATGAAACATCAGGTTTTATGAAAAAAGATTAAAAAGAGATGTAAAAGTAGCTACTGAGGTGACAGATTTAGTATTAGCCTTCAGTTCCAATGGAAAACTTAAAACAGCAGAACAAAGAGGGAAGCAACAATATAAGCCTCTTGCTGATTAGATTATGAACACTTACTGAATGATTGCAGTGTTTCTTCAGCTGGGCATGCCAGAAACTATAATCATCAGCGTGAATGTAAACACCTGTTTACAGTAGGTAGTATTTGTTTAAGGCAAATTTGGTAATCCTCATTGCGTGTATGGAAGCAACTATGTTTAATGTTCTTCAGCAGAAAAGATGGGGAGCAGCGCTGTGGCTGGACAGGGCACAGGAGTCCATGCTGACCATACTGCCAATGACCCAAGCACCTGAACAGTACCGATTTTGTTCAGAGGATTTTCTGGTTTCCCTCTGAAATCCAGGAAATTGTACACGAACCAGCGTGCAAGACTGTTGCAGTTCAGAGAATGCACGCTCCAGATTTAAAAAGCAGTAGAACTGAGGGTACCTATAGAACCTTAACATAGTCTCTCTTTAATGAGTCCTTAATGAAGGACTACCTGCTCATTTTTGCTGTGGCACGTGTGATGGATTCAGCATGTGGCAGAGGCTGCACTGAGTCCTTATGCAGCATTGGGCCTGGCCTCCCTACCACCCTTTCCATTGGGGCTCATCCCTTTTTTCCCTGACCTTAGAGCTTGAATTTGGAGATGTCTGTCACAAGCTGCTGTAGCATGCCAAGGGAAGTATAGTTTGAATCTATAAAATTTATGTAAGTGTGACTAGTCTGAAAATCCAGCCATAAGGTATCTCAGGCTGCAACCTTTACATTGTTGTATACCTTTGATGATAATCTCTCTGTGCTCTAGTTCTCTGCCTGGGAAATGAGGCCGATGGTACCTCTCCTTCACGGGTGCGTTATGAAAGTAAATTAGTGTTCGCTAAGCTCTTGAATGCTACAGTGATGGGCACCATAGAAGAGCTCAGGAAGAAATTAATGTCTATCCGGAGAGAAGGGGTGGAATAGTGGGTGGGAACTAAGGCATGGAATTATACTTTGAGAACTGAGGTGAAAACAAGGTCTTCAATAATTTTTGAGGTAGTGAATGTTTTGGGCATTACTGAGACAAGTCCTCGTACCAAAAACTAGAAGATAAGGTAATTAAAGATTGTGTTGCAATGCATATGTGAAAGGAGACCAAACGGAGGCTATCTAGGAATTCTGAAATCTGGCACTTACAGCTTGCAGTTTGCTTTTTTAATGGTGTGCATTCTCTACTACGTGCAAGTAGTAGAGAATATGGAGCAGCAGTTCCTTGGCCTTTAACATGCACTGGAAATTCCAACATGCAGTGGAAATTCCATAATGGCATGTTATGGGCATAATACTTGCTATAAATGAAGCAAAATCTCCTTGGTGTTAAGATGGACACAAGTAAATTTTGGTGAGTGGCCATAGCATCTGATCACACTTCAGATAGTGCTTCAGTGTGTTTTTAGAACAGTCCACATGCTGACACTGGGAGCACTGTGGGCAGAGGAAGGAAGAATCAGGCATCAGGTTTTTGGCTGTCCCTGGGCACGGTAGAACAGATGATAAGAGACATCTGAGAACTGTCCTTGGAAAGGCAGCCAAGGGAAGAGCCAAACTGAACGGGAATAGCAGGGTTCAAGAGGAGGTATGAGATCATGCCACCCTGCATGGAATCTGCAGGGCGTGGAGGACATGGCTGATCTACAGCCCCACTGAGGGAAAGCAAACCCTTTGGATTTGCCCAGCCTGTTCTGTACTTGCTAGACACAATACAAAATGCCCCTGCATAAGGCATGCAAACACCATGTCTTCTGCATAACACTGATGCTGGAGATAGGCCATCAGAGATGGTTTTCCAGGTGTCAGAATTGGTCGTGTAGGTGTAGGCCTGATGCTTGTAAGGCCTGTGTGTACATAGAATCACAGGATGGTTAGGGTTGGAAAGGATCTTAAGATCATCTGGTTCCAACCCCCCTACTATGAGCAGGAACACCGCACACTAAACCGTGTCACCCAAGGCTCTGTCCAACCTGGCCTTGAACACTGCAAGGGATGGAGCATTCACAACTTCTCTGGGCCACCTGTTCCAGTGCCTCACCACCCTCGCAATAAAGAACTTCTTCCTTATATCTAGCCTGAACTTGTCCTGTTTAAGTTTAAACCCATTCCCCCATGTCCTGTCACTACAGTTCTGATGAAGAGTCCCTCTCCATGCTTGGGTATAGAGTTGGACAATGATGGGAGGCACAGTGAGAAATTCCTTTGGAGATGCTCAAAATTTAACTGAATGATGCTGCAAGCACCCTGACCTACCTATTTAAGTTAAATCCAGCTTCAGACCTGGCCGTGCTCTGAGCAGGGGACTCAGGCTAGAGGACTTCCAAGAGCCCTTCTAACCTCAAGTAATGTGGTTTTATGAAAGGAGACGTTGGATGGAGAAGAAAGGACTGTGAAAGAAAGGAGAAAAGAGATTAAAGACAGCTCTGGGGGAGCTACTGTTTGAATACGAAAAAGAAAGTGAAATCAAAATTAGACAGATACCAGGTGAAGTATTAACTCAGTAAACTGTGTTTTCAGATGTGTTCACAAATGCTTCCTTTTGGTGTATTTAACAAGCTCTGTGGCTGCTTGGGTCTTTGTTTATTTGGTAACACTGTCCCTCTCCCAGAGGGGAAGACTCCTCCTTCAGCAGTACACCTTGTTGCTATTCTGTCAGCTGGTAGCATCTCTATTAAAAGGAGAAAAAAAAGAAAAAAAGGATTCAAAATGTATTACAAATAAGTGCAATAAACCCACATTTTTTACATATTTTAAATGCAGAGTGATCATGGCTTTTTGCCCTTGCTTTCTGCAGGTTAGAGTAGGAAATAATTGAGAGCCTTTATGAACTGCTACCTGCACCCTATTTGGAGAAGCCCAGTTGAAGCTGTGTAGTCAACAAGAGATGGGACATGGCAGGAGCTGCAGGCTGTGGTGTCAGCTGTATTAGTGCTGAATGCTCAGAAATTGAAAGGGATGTTTGCCACGCTGTCTGACAGGGATGCTGCATCTGACAACCTAGTTTAGGAGAAATGAGAAGGTGTCTGTGAAAGGAAGTCGGGAGAGAGCCTGGATCTGTGGCAACGCTCTGCTAGCAGCAGCAGCACTCAGGTCAGTTATCAGTAAATCTGAATACATCTGGTGGCATTTACAATTTGAAAAGCAGGAACACATATTTTCTGTGATTCTGTGAGCATATATTTTCTGTTGAGTGGTGGTAGAATGTCACATGGCTTGTCATGAGAATGCTGCACATTCTCTTTTGTTGCTAAAAGGAGACAGGAGTGACTTCTGAAATGGAGAGACCAGAGCTGTTCAGGGTGGTGGTTTTATAACTGCCCATCAGTAGTTAGAGTGCAGTAAGATGGTGGAACGGCTTGCTTCACTGAAATCCCTATGAATTTAGTGACACATTAGTAGTCTCTGAAATGCTCCTTTTGTAACTTGACCTGTATTTCACCTGACTTCCCAGTAGATTTCCAGAGGAGTTATGCAGGCATCCTGCCTGGAAAAAAAAAAAAAAAAGAGAAGTTGTCTTGATCTTAGGGCATTAATGATTTGCTTACTTTTTTCTTGGTATGCTCTAAATATAGTTACAAAAATAAAAGCATATTTAGGAATGTGGTAGATTTTGATAACATCTCTTTGCTTTCCCAATCATCATGAGTATCTTTGCTGGCCTATTCAGGCAGGGAGTACCCAGCCCTTTTCTACAGGAGGGTAGGGGAAAGGTTTGTCTTCTGGGAAAAACGTGGCCATCCCTTTAAAATACCAACACTCCTGAACCTATCACAAGGGATGGAGAACGCATGAAATGTTCTAATTTTGCAACTGGTACTTGATTTGCATGCTGCAGTTCAGTGTTTGTGTTTTGTTCTTGTCTCAGTAGGAAACGGTGTTCCTTTCTAGTTTTTTCTTTTTGCACTACTACTCAGAACTTGGGATATTATAACAAATCTGATGGGCTGTGGGTTTTGTAGGGCAGATCGTGTCACGCAGATTGTTTCCAGAGACTGAGCAAACCTGTTGAAGGCTGTTCTAGTTACAGCCCGGACTTGGTGGTCCTTTGTGCCTTACAGATAATTGGGCTTTTTACAGCCACATGGCCATTCGCTGTAGATTGTTTTCTTCCTCATAGAAAACGACAGAAGTTTAAGTGTCTTACAAAAACATAGTGCTGGTGGCATAATTATTCAGGAGGTTACATCAACGTGAGTAGAGAAGGCAGCCAAAGGTAACGCACTGCTCCATTGTATGAAAATAGCTTTAATACATGGAAGATGCTCCAGCCCTGTATCTTTCTCATAGTATTTCATTAAGACAAATTTTAAGTTCTGTGAAAGTAATTGCTTGGAACGAATTCTGACACAGCTTCAGGATGTTGGTATTTTATTCCCTGGTTAATTGTCAGTGGATTTTCAGGTAAGAAAAATGCAGTTTTGGTCAGAGATTTCTTATTTTGTGCTAAAGTGTCTTTTAGGTCTTGATTACTTAGTGATTATGTCTTATGTGGTTAATAAATGGATGATAAATAGCAGCAGCTTTATGGTCTTAGATATATTTAAACTACCACTAACTGATATAGGGAGGTACACAATAAAGGAGAAAAATATAACTTGATTTCAAGTAGGCAATTCACTCCCACTCATTTTAACTGCTTCTCTAAACAGTTAAAATTATTCCTAGAATTACTGTTCATCTTTTCTTGGTAGCAATTTATATTTTCTGAATGCACAACTTAAAAAAGAATCTGAGAAACCAGCGATATGTAAAAATCTGTGGTAGTTTCATAGGTGAATTGTCCTGATCTTTTTCTTTTGGTTACTGTAGTGACTGGAAATGATCAGTGCTTCCCAGACGATCACAAGAGTGTTTATCTGCCTGTATGCTCCTAATTTCACCTTGTGGAATCTGGAAAGTTCAACAGTTTTTGAAGTCCAGTCTAATATAGCAGCAAGGACCACAGTGTGGAGGAAGAGATTAGGTGAGGATACCTAAATGTGAGAACCCATCTTTTGGTATTCAGCCTGCTGTGGACTGTGGGCTTTTTTTTTACCCCATTGCTGTTCATGGCGTGTCTAGTTCTTTAATTCTTCAAGTGGGCCTTGGGCAATTGAGTGGAGCTCTTTTAATGGTTGTTTTGTTTTCCCAAAGTGGAAATTTCATTAATTTTCTGAATTACAAGCCTGGAACCTCTTTCTCTTCACACATCCTCAAGTCCTTTAAAGTACTTGAAAAACGCTGTTGTGGTGCACAGTACCCCTGAATTTGCAATCTGAGAAAGACTTTTCTTGCAGTTTTGTCAAAAAATCAAATCATAATAAAAAGGGAGGAAGGCAACACATCCCATCTGCAGTCATTTAAACCTCCCTGCAAGCAAGGGCTTTCTAGTCATGTTTGGACTAGAAAGGATGGACACATGCATGTGTGTCTTGTATTAATACAAAGCGAAAAACGCCTAGAGTTATAGAATGGTTTGGGTTGGAAGGAACCTTAAAGATCATCTAGTTCCAACTGCCTGCCATGGGCAGGGACACCTTGCACTGGACCGGGTTCCTCAAAGCTCTGTCTAGCCTAGATAATGGTCTGCAGTATGGCTTTTTCTTTTAAAAAGCACAGCTACTATTATTGAGAAAGCTGGCTGCTCTTTCTACTTACTTACTTAAACAGAACTGTATGTGCTGCTCAGCAAACCAGGAGGATGGCTGGTTGTTGATGTGCCTAAGCTTTAGCATAGACTAGAGCTTGAGATGTACATGGTCTGCCTTTAAGCTTGACCCTGGGAATGCTTTAATTTAAAGCTAGGTCAAGAAAAATGTGAATAGGAAGCTGTTTCAGGAAGAAGCAGAGGAAGTGAAGTTCAAAAGGCTCTTGCATCTGCAAATTCACCTGTTTATTCAGAAACTGTGGTCTTGGGTTTTAATGTGTTTTTCTGTGCATCTTAATGTGTGGGGAGATTTATTTGTTTGTTTATTTATAGCTGCCGCATGGAAAAACAAAGCTTCAAAAATCTCTCTGCAGTGATTGCACTTTTCCTGGTTGGTGTTTATTTTATCAAGCAGATTTGTAGACTTGACAGTGTTTTGTTTTTTTTTTTTTTGTGAGGTTTTATATTGTCTTGGCTGTATATTGCTGTAAGCCAGCCAGAGATTTGATCCTGCAAATGCCGGGCATGTGGGTAGCTCCATTAGTGTGAGTAGTCCCACTGGCAGAGGTTGGATACAAGGGTCTGTAGTAGTGAATGCTAAAGAAAACAGTGGGTAAGGGTAGAATAAAATAGTAATTCTAAGAGTTTCTTCCAGATATTTGTTGTGTTGTGTGTCTGTGCTATGTTCCAATTCCTGGCAGAGATTAAAGGGTATTTTGACTGAGATCAGCATCCCTGGATTGCTTCCTCAAAGATAATTTGTAAGCATGCGCAGTTTTATTTCATTTTGATTCACAAGTGAAACTGTTCATACTTCAGAAACAAAGCCAGTTGATTAGTTCTGCATTATTTCATTTCAGTGCATGATTTCAACCTTGTTCATTAAAGCTGAAGTGGAAAACCTGGGTCTGAAGGATCACTGTTAACAGGAACCACTAGCCTGGAGCACAGAATTCAATAATCATTGATTAATACAGTTTGCTGCTGATTTCTTTTATTTGAAAAAGCCAATTATTCTTGCCAGTATCTTTTAAACATGAGCCTTCATTTACAATTTAAAATTTTAACCTGAAAATAATAATGGCATTTTAAACTGTGATGTTGCTGGGGGGGAGGAAGGGGAGGGAAAGAGGAAAAAAAGTGTGGCTTATTTAACACTGACCCCAAAATGCTGTTCCACTGAAACAGACTTGAGGTAGATGGATCTATTGTAGGAAGTATTAAATATGGTAAATTGCCTGTCAGTGCAAACAGTGATTTATTTTTTTATTTGGTTTAATTTTGTTTTTATTCACTTGAAGCAAAAGGGATTCAGGTGGAGCTTGAGAGAAGGCCTCACTGCTGCTATTTACTGTATGAAAGCCAATTAATATTACAGAATCCAAGCAAACAAATGTGTGCTTTGGTATGAAGGCCAGTGGGGATACTGAAGTTGTAGACAGAGTTTTGGACAGGAGCTGAGTACATTTGTACATGTACATAGAAAATGCATGTGTGAGTGACAGCTTGAGGTTTTTTGGTAGGGTGAAAATGCTTTGAAGCAGCAGCAGATTAGCTGTGTGTTTATAATGATCTCTCTGCTAGAGAATCTTCATGTTGTTTCTTGAGATGTGTGAAAAGAAAGACCTGAAGCACTTCCAACCTTTTGGACGTATGAGGTGCAGAGTCACCATAGAATAAATCATTTAAGTCTGGAGCTTAGGGTAGCGGTGCAGAGATCAAACATACAAAGCTTTGGTATCTGTGTCTGCAGTTAGACTTCAGTTTAATGCAGAACTGAGAGATTGCCCTTGCTGTGTGAAGGTCCTGTTGGTTTGTGGGAAAGGGGGGGCAGGCGGGTGGGCATGGGCACTCCTTCCTTTGAGCTTCTGCAAAAGCAGTTATTAGGGGAAAAAAATACTTGATGTTGAAATTTTGACTCAAATGTGTGTCTGTGTATGTATGGTTCTGGAATCCCTACTTTTGAGCAGAAACTTACTGCAAGAACAGCATGTACAAAATCCCCTTATGCTGCTTCTCAAGTGTAGATAAGCTGCATTTCCACACAGCAAGCCTGTTTGGTTTGTTGGGGGGGGGGGGGAATGAACAAACTCTGTAACAGGCCAAGTTCCTCTATCCTGGAGGGTTTTGACCACTTCAAACATCTTTGGATTTCTTTCTGTAAATCAGGTCTCTGTTCTTGCCATATGGAATAAGAAAATATTTAATCAACATGAAGACATTCTTCTGTATTGCCTGTGCTGGGGACATCTCCCTCCCAGGCCTGTCCACTAGCAAGCTGCCTGTCTATCCCCTGGGGTCGATACTTCTGTGCTGCTCATGATCTGATGGACAGCACTTGGCATGTGAGGACACCAGCAGTTTCTTTTCCTAATATTTACTAATTGCTGTCAAATAATAAGGCAAATCGTATCCCATCATTTCTTGAAGAAGAGTGGAGGAGAAATTTCGTTTGGTGGGTTTTTGTTGCCCTTTTTTTTTTTTTTTTTTGAAGGCTAAGAACAGTTTTGTCTACATAGGATTTAATAAGTGTGTGAACGGATGCAAATAGATGGGCTTTTTCCCCCTTTGTGTACTGTTTTCTGTACAGAACAGCATGTGTCAATCTCGGTATTATGAGTGTACTCTGGGAAAAAGGTTTCTGGCTTTTGGATAACCTTTAACTCTTCAGAGATGCAGAAGTATGAAATTAAAACGTCAGTCTATCTACAACTTGCTTTTTAATAATTCTAAGAACTAAAGCTGCCATTGTGTCAGCAATTTTGTGTTGGAAACCTTGTTTTTACTAAGCCACCAGTGGGGCCACCACTATCGTAGAGGATGAAGTGGACTTGTTTTCACTTTCTTGCTTTATTTAATTTGAAGCTAAAATGTCCCTAACTATTCTATGATTCTCTGTCAAGAAATGCAAGGGAATGAGATTTGTTTTGACAAAATTTGAACTAACTGTCCCAAATACACCCTCAAGTAAGACAGGTGAATGGTATGGAATTAAGTAACAGTTTGGAGGACTGCTGTGAAGAGTGCTCAGCAGAAGGGCCAGAGCTTCCTTCCAGTATCTCTGTCACATCCTGCCTTGGTCTATTGAAGACTGTGTTGAGCCAAGAGTTAGAGCAGGGTGTTTGCTAGCTTTTCTTACTACTTGAAGCTCAGGATCCATGTGTGTCGGTGTTAACGCTGAGCTGCTGTGGTTCTGGAGGTGGCAGGAGCTGGTGGGGCTTCCTGGCTTTTCCAAAGCGAAGGGTGAAGGTTGCATTGTGGCTGCAAGCAGGCACCTTTCCTGCACTGAGGTGGCTTTTTCTGCCTCTGCCCAGCCCTGGTTCTCCCTCTTATCCTTTCCCAAAAGCCCTGTTAACGGGTAGGCACCAGTGATGCGGTAGCTTCTATTTTTAACCTTTTGGGGTCAAATCAGATGCTACGCTTACTCACCTAACTGGTACTTTCTTGAGAATTGGGGAAGAGTGCATGTCAAAATGTTATAGGGAAAATAAAGTTTTGAGGAACTGGTGAGGAAGAAAACAAAAAGTAGTTATATCTTATTGTCAGCAAGATATATTTACTCTTTGTTTGCCATCAGATAATGCTTGTAGCTGTGAGTTTTTTCTTATCCAACATCTAACCAGTATTAGCTATATTTGGTGTTTTGATTTTCCTGTACTGAATGATTGGCTAGCCTGAATTTATATTCATCTGCATGCATTTGTGCTTGAGTACATATATTTATATATGCATATATATATATAATGCTAAATTTGAATTGTGTTTTTGATCAATCTTTGTGCTTCTTACTGGGCATACTGGATGAAATTAAGTGTAGGTTCAGTGATTGAAAAGATGCTATTTTTGAAAATTTAATGTCAGGTTACATAAGGAATACCAAAAATATGTAAATCTGTTGAACAGGGAATGACTCTCTCAGTTTTGGGGAAACCAGTTTGGGGGTTGGTGGATTAAAAGAAATGTCTTCAGATGTCTTAAATAATGTAATTGTTTCCAAGCAACTAATGCCAAGTGTTGAGAATGAAGTTAATTTGCTAATGGGAGTACTGGACCCTTTGAAAAGCTGTTTCAAGCACCAACTTCATTTCAGAGATTTAATAATTAATCAAAATGACTATATTAAATGTCAGTGAATGTATCTATGCCTTGCTGTCATACCTCTCTCTCAACATGCATTTCCAGGCTCTTAATGATTAACATTGTGAGGTCTGTAATGTAATAGTAATGCTGGTGCACTGGAAAGTAAGGTGCCTCTTGAACATTCTTGCTGCAAATTCTTCAGCTTGGGCTTTGTTGCAAGCAGGGATTGTAAGGAGTGATTTGAACGGGCTAACCCATTTCTACCTCCTGCTTGGAAATTGCTTTTCTTCTTTCCAGAATTGAGCCCAAACGTGTAGAGCCAGACAGTCAGCTCCTGCTGTCACTCCTCCATGGCTTCCCTGTGCCGCTCTAATGGCATAGCAGAAGTTGCAAGGACGATGCATGGGTTGTGGGGAGCTGCATTTAGCATGGTGAGGGTGGCTGATAAAATTTGGCTTGGTGGTTTCTGTGTATTTCTGCTGTATTAGTTGCATGTTTAACTATTCATGAGGTCATCAAAGGTTTGTGCTGTGGAAGGGCATTAAAATGACACTATCTCATTTATACGTGTGTGCAAGAGAGGCATCCGATGTGCTAATGCAGAAAATTTCCAATACCTACATGTGATACAAATAAACTGGAATTTCACCTTGTAGCATGCCTTTCTGTGACTATGGTCATGGAAAAGAAGCAAATCTTTTGCACTAGCGCAGAGGTTTCTCTGTAGTTGTGTGCTCTTGGTGGTAGTCCTGTACTGCAGTGAATTACTTTGTGTGTGGGTGAACACATGCGCACACTTGAGATATTTTAAGAAAAGTCTTCAGCCTTCTGGGGAGAAAGAAATCACTCAGTTCCTAAAAATCCTCTTATATGCAGGACATTGTGCTGTCTGGAATGGCTTGCACTGCTCTCTAGAGCAGCATGAAATCACTGAACATTGTTCCAGCTTCTTCATAATACCCCATTTTTGAGAGGCATATATGTAATGTGTTATGATAAAGCAGTCATGTTAGTAGTGTGTATTTGTGTATACAGCTGGCTTATAATCATGGGGTATACAGGTTAGGAAGGGCTCCAGGACATAAAGTTTGGTAGTGAGCTTTCTGCAAGCCTGTGGCTCAGCCTGGTGCTTGAGGGGATATGCTCTGGGCAGTGAGGATACTGTGTCAAGAGGATCTGCGTTGTAATGGGCTAAAGAGGGCTACTAACACTATCAGTCATTAGACAGCATTGTTCCCTTGAGGGCTTGAGTCACTCAAAGTAAGCTGCCAGGTGGTATTCATTTGTTATTTCCCGTAGCTTCTCATATCAGAGGTGGCAGTTGCAGAGCACAGCTTGGAAAGTCTGGTGGGGGTGAAAGAGAAACTTAGGTTCTAAATGATCAAAATTATCAGAAGTCCAGCATCAGAAAGATAACGGCCTTAAGGCAAATTATAAGACAGTCGGATCTGTGGTGGCTGTGATTGCTTTCTGAACTACAGTTTGATCTCTCAGCAGCTGCATGCTTCTTTAGAAACATCACATGCTAGTGAGTGGTTGTCTTTAACCTTATATGAATAGTATACAAAAATTTTTGCTACATAAAAGGTGATTTGACTTAGTAGAAACATGGCCTGAATAAAAGGGCTTTGAAGTAGGTAGGAGTGATTGCATTTACTTCTGCAAAGATCAGTTAATCCACTTAGTCAGTATACTAAAGTAATGAAAGAATTCCTTTTACTGTACAGCTGCCCTTCTCCTGTCTCTCCATGAGTTTTGTTTGTAACATTGATTTTTCTAGGGCTTCACAAAGTTACTAGTGAAGTATAATAAAATTACAGATTACCTTGTATTTTTTATTGGACGTAATTCAAATACAGAGGTGGTTTTCATTCTGGCTGTAATACTGAGCTCCCACCTTTACCCCTTCAGAGGGAGCTGGTAGCTGCTCTTGTAGCCAGCGTGTGCTCAGCACCTGCTGGTAGATTTGCATGGACCACAGTGGGGCTGCTGTTGGCATTTGCAGGCCAGCTGAGAGGCCCATGGGGAAGGGGGCAGCTCGGATGCAGCACCTGGTTGGATGTATACTTCTGGCCAGCCATAGACTCAGCATTATTGTGCTGCTTGAATGTATCTTCATAGAATCATAGAATGGTTTGGGTTGGAAGTGACCTTTAAAGCTTATTCAGTTCCAACCGCCCTGCCATGGGCAGGAACACCTTCCACTAGACCAACTTGCTCAAAGTTCTGTCCAACCAGGCCTTGAACATTGCCGGGAAGGAATGGGGCAGCCACAACTTCCCTGGGCAACCTGTGCCAGTGTCTTCACCCCTCTCACAGTAAAGAACTTCTTCCTAATATCTAATCTAAATCCACCCTCTGTCAATATGGCAGGGCTTTAACATTATGCCCATTGTGAGAATTATTTTACGGCCCAAGAAATGGTGAGAAACAATACTGTTAAAGCTAAAAAAACCCACCTCCAAATGAAACCACTGGATTTGTATTGAGATGCAGTGAAGTAACAGCTCTTTTCCTTGTATTCTCTGTGATCTGAAAGTTCAGCTTTTAGATATGTTGAGTCATAGCGGTGGACACTATACGCAAGTTTGCAGAAATCAAACCTTTGGTGGTAATGAGAAAATGTTGTTGGGTGGAGTGGGAATTTTCAGTGCTTCTTGAACACTAATTTAAATAAAATTATCCAATAAAGGAGTTAGAAGCCGGAGTTTGATGTGTGTATATATATCTCTAATTAAAAGCAGACTCTGGAGAGGTTTATTAAAATGAAAACAATGCAGATGGCGATTGTAATGTCAATAGGCAAGAACTAATAGTGCAGTAGAGCAGTTCTGTGCTACAAAAACATGTTGGTTTATCACTGAAACGGTGCTGTCACTTGAAGCTTTGAAAGTATTTTGTAATTGTGGGAAATACTTTTCTTCTTTTACTGAGATATATCTCAACTCTGGATGTAGCACATAAAAAAATTATGCAATTAAGTGTTACGATGTGACTGTTTAACAAACCTGGAACGGAAATTGCAGCGACTTTTATTTTTAAAGACTTACTCTGCTAAATTTCCCATAATGTGAAGATGCTCAGAATCTTTTCATTTTGCTTTGCTGAAATCTAGGGATAACATCATGTTTGTACCCATTTTCATGTTTGTGAGTGGAAAAGCAGGAATTAAAATATCGAAGAACATTTTCTTCTATTTCCACTCACAGTATTTACTTTATATAGTTTTACTTTGTTACTACTTAATTAGTTGTCCTTGGTTTTGTCAGCCTTTGCTGTAAGATTAGAAGAGAGTTAAAAATACTACAGCAGATAGAGCAAAGCAGAGGGAGCTTGAGTCTGTTTGCTCTCTTTTGTGCAGTTGTACCCTCGTTTTCCCTTGAAGTATGACCTTTTCTTGTTACTTTTCCTTCTTACATATATATGATTACACACATTTTCTATATCTAGGTATTATCAACACACATGTATAGAATATATATGAAAAGCACGGATACATGAAAAGGCAGCATATCCCTTTCTCTTGGTAAGGAGAGCCTGCTGCATGTCCAGGCCCCAAGAAGTGCGGTGATGAGTTCCACTGAAGCATGAAGCAAAGCCGAGGCATTGCTTGAGCCTTGACTGCCAGGCATGACAGTAGTTTTGCCCTGAGAACATATCAGGGTTCCTTGAAAGACTTTCCTGTCAGGAAATCCACTAGGATTAATTTGATTTCCTCTCAGCATTTCCCCTTTCAGTCAACTTTGTCCCTGCTTCCCAAATTTCAGGTATAAAAATTGAGAGGAGAGATGAATAGCCATAGCTGATTAAGCTACTGGAGAGTGTAGTATATGGAAAGGGCTTCCTCCCCACAGCACACAGGAGCAGCCCCAGCTCTGGGGGGTCATGTTTTGCATTTGCCAGGTCAAACTGTGCAGTAAACCTACAAACCAAAGTAAATTCCCACTCTGCTGTCTTTTCCTGCTGAGCGTAGGAAACTGATGGGCATCCTTTTTCTCTTCATCTCCTTAAAGACCTTCCTAAATGTCTACCTGATTTCATTCCAGCCCTGTTAAGCAGCAGTTTTAGGAATAGTCCAAATGGGAAATACGCTGCCAGAGGTGGTTGTTCCTTTGTGCTGTGTGTTTCTGGAAGCATAGCTGTTGTTGCCCAAACCTGATTTTACTGGGGAGGAACCTGTCCCCCCAGATGTCAGATGGATTCATACATGCAGGTGTGCACATACAGTGTAGGTATCTAAATATGAAATTAATTTTCAGTTCTCTAGACACTTAAAATTGTTATGTGATTGTTCCCCGTAAAAGTTAGAAACTACATTACTCTGTCTTTGCTCTCCAGATTTTATCACAGTCATGTAGCCCAGTGCAAGTGCAGTGCTGGGCTCATATTGATCAGTAAGTTGGTTTATAGGTTGTACAGAGCAGCCTACTGTGGGGAGCCAGTTCTTGTTAAAGTGCACATGCTTTTATTAATTAGGTTAGGACCAGTGGTACTGAACTTGTGTGATTGCTTGTAAAATGTGAATGTAGCTAGTAGAGACTAACACCGATAAATTCCTCTGCAGCTACAAAGGGGGGTTACTTGTTCTTTTTTTTTTCTTTACCCTGCTGTAATCTTTGGATGCCACAGCCCCCATTTGTGCATGCTTGGAAGAGCTGGATTCCCTCTTGAATATCTGCCTTCCCCTCCAGTGACCTTTTATTGTACTTGACCTACTTTCTGGTGTTTCCCCCATCAATAACAAACATCCTCCCTAACTTGCCAGCCTATGAGGAGCAGCTAAATGACCATGACTACCCTCTTTCAGTGCATAGCTGGATATCACAGAAAGTACATCCCAGTGGTTCTTGTTGAATAAAAAATAATCACTAAGGAGTAGCGATTATTTCCTGTAGAAGTTGGTTTTAACAGCAGTGTCCACAAAGGAGATTGCTGTGGTTATCTCCAGGTAGAGAACTGTTTATAAGCTGCTCACTCACCTCTGCTAATATTGAAGATGATAAGACTGTTTGTAAGGGTGAGGAAACCATCAGCTGAAATATTTGTAACTTATTTTGGGGAAGTATTGCAAACCAGTGCTTTGACAAGATATTGTAAGAAAAAACTCAAATTTCTGTGGACTCCAAAGCGAAAGAGATTTTGACATTTTGAGTTGACACTGAGAAACGGAACAAATGGTATTGTGAACTAGATGGGAGTGTCAGAGGTTTTCCCAGATGTATTTTTGAAAGAAACTTATCAGACATGTACCTGCTGGTGTCATTGTTGGCCTAGAAACAGGGCTGGATCCTTTGCCCACTTCAGGTTTGCCAGATGAGTTAGCATAGGCAAGCTTCTTAAAGCATTCATCTAGTCTCTTTGAACTAGTCTTCATACTCTAGGTGTATGCAGGACTCAGGGTTTTTTTTCATGCCATGAAGCATTTTGTTACCCAAATTGGGAGATTTTCAAATAGATGAACCCCAAACAAATCTAATGGACGCTGTATATTGCAGGGTGCAGTGTGTGAGACTGTGCTTTCCCTGTCATCTTCCTGTCTGAGGCTCAAAAATGCAGTGTAAGTAACGGTCCTAGTTGAAAGAAGCTCCTGCAGGTTTGCTGCCTGTGCACATTAAATTTCAAGACAAAGCTGTTGCAACCTGCAGGAATTTCAGCTTTTAAGTTAATCCAGTGAATAAAAAATCCTCAGGGTATCCGCAGTGGAACTGTTTTAGCTAAATCCAACCAACAAAGGTTTATATGTTAACTTTAGGAGATAGTTTGTGTGATGTGACACTTAAGATTATCAATCAAAGACAACATAAAATTATTATTGTGACAGAGCTGAAATATGAAAGCATGTAAGCTTTTATCCTGTTGTAGCAGGGCGCTTTTTAGTTAAAATGCTAATTTGCTTGTGTTTTCTGAACATTTCCTGCAAAGATGGAGCATCATATGGACTTCTCTTCTGGTGACGTCCATCATACATGCTTTTCCTAACTGTTGAAAGCAGTAGAGTGCACTGAAGAAATGCAGTCTACAACCAGTTGGCAAATGACAGGATTTGGCAAATTACACTGAAATCCCAGGGTTTCCAGGTTCATATCAGACCCTGTCCTAACCGCATAAGGAATCTATGCTAATTTCTGTCTTCCATAACGGTTGAGAGAGTTGAGTGTTTTGAATATTTTTGGCGAGAAAGGGCCCAAACATGTTTGTAAGTGTCTCTGTTCAAACACCTTCACCAGAAAAGGGAAATGACTCTTTGTACAGGTGTTTTCTGCCTCATTCTCTTCTGACATTGGAGCCAAAAGCTGCAAGTTGAGAGGTCCTTGTCTCAAAGAAGACTTTGCCAGGTGTTGCAGTGGTGGCTTGCTAGCTTTTCACAAGCACTGCACCAAGAACATTGCTCAGAAGGATGTTAAGCTGGAGAAGCCAATATCAGGAATGGAAATGCCCACTAAAGCAGAAATGGTCTGTTTGAAATGTAGAGCAAAACAGATATTTTTTTTTTTTCTTATTCCCTCTTGACCAGTTGTCCCTAGACAATGCCTCATTCCAGGGTGTTGCACGCAAGATCTAAACGTGTTACTTAAAGGATATTAAATACTGAAAGCTGAGGTTGACTGAGAAACAGAAGTATGGTTTTGTGTGTAGGATGTCACTTGTAACATTGGGTTGCTCAAAGACGAGTGAGAAGAGGGAACACCGTTCGCATACAGAATGTCTTATTTGCGACACAAATTGAAATCTGCTCTTCTGACTTTCACAGAAGGAAAAACAGGAAATAATTGGAACACCTGTTGGCTCAGGTGCTAGAACTACTTGCCAATTCCTCCAATTGTTTTGCCCAGTTAGCACTTAACTGCCTTTTTTGTTTTCTGAGGAGGAGAAAGACAAGCTACACCTGTCTTTGGTCAACCTTACCCAGTTCTCACTTGGTGCTGAAGCACTGTTGCAGCTCATTGCAGGTATAAAGTGTGATTTGATTATGAGTGCTGAAGAACCTACTAGCAACATAATTTAGTAAGTACTCCAGATGAAACACATTTGGGATTAATTTAGCACTGGAGAAATTGCTTACAAAGTTCCAAATGACTGTAGGCTGGGACTGTGAGGAGAGGCTGCTGCATTTCATGTACATGGATTTCTGCCTTTGGAGAGATGATCAGTTAGTTGAAAGCTCATGGGTCAGGAGTAGAGCACAGACCAGCATAGGTGACGTATGGAGGGTGAGAGGACTGGGGCTCTACAGCCTGGAGAAGAGGAAGATCGCAGGGATCTTACCAGAGTGTGTGGTGAAAGTGAGTGAAGAAGATGGCTCTTCTCAGTGGTGCCCAGTGACAGGGCAAAGGGCAATGGGAGCAAATATGAGAAATTCCATTTAAAAATAAGAAAAATGCATCACAAGTATAAAATGAGGGATTGCTTCAATAAAATATTAACAAATACACAGTAAGTAGACTCCTTAACAGTATTGCAGTGTACTATTGTGCCTGTAACAATTTATAGAGTGCCTTGTCAAGGACAAGGAAGTTATTAATCACGGTAAGTAGCAACTTGATCTTGGTTTTACAGGCCAACTGAAAATAAATGTTCAGCAGAAAATGAGTTGATTCTCTTTCATTTTGCTGTTGTGCCAATTTCTGCTAAGAATGCTGTCATGATTTTTAGCAGTTTATAAAAAAAGAAATTATTACATCCTAAGTACTGTCTGGAAGAATATAAAATTCAGCAGTCTTGTGAGTGAAGTAAATGAAAGTATCTTAATGTGTGTTGCTAGCAGAAAAGGCATACCAATATCCAGCCACAAGTGATATTTTTCAGTCAGCTTGTCTAATAAATTTTGCTTCCTACCCTAGTTATTATTTAGTTTTTATTTGTGGTGATTATTCTTGGTTAACATACTCCTTTCTATTAAATAGCATATATGTACTTTAAAATTATGATTGTGTCATAATATAGATAGGAAGGTTGTAATCTTTATGGGACACAAGTAATTCATAGGTCATGTGCAATAAAATGTAAGGAAGAAAGATTAATGTACCTCCATACCTGGAGATTGCAAAAATGATTTCTAGGCAATTTCCAAGCAAAGGTGTACAGGAGAAAGCAATTCTCTAGTCTGGTTCATAAAATAGTCTGACTTTTTCGTGTATCTTGACTGCTTAATGCAGTCTTACTGTGTCCATTCGGTAATAAAATGTTGTCTTATGCAGCTGAAAGATTGGATGCAGATGATAAACTCATGGATAAAGTCTAATATCAGTAGAAGTTAACATTTCTTGATGCTTTATTTTTATGTATTGTGTTAAGTCTTGTCTTCATGATACTAGATTTTTAGTTCTATTCCTTGTCTTATATTGTGCTTCTCTTGAGCTGCGTCTTCAGGGTATGACCTCGGGTATAAAGGATCAGAGTAAAAGAGATTAATAGTTTAGAAAGTGTTCAGCTGTGGTACTTGATCTCATATTCTGTCTTTGGAAGATAGATGAAATAGTGATTATAAAAATGAAAAGTAGTGCAGTCAGAGGAATACAACCAAAGCAGGATTTTATATTCCAGACTCTTTCTGACTGAGGCTGGGAGGGCATGACTTGTGTGGATTTATTGAATGTGACCGCTCTGCGTTTGAATCTTAGTGCAACATCAGTGGTTAGGGCATGCATAAATGCAAATGTTAAAAAGTAAGAGAGAGACTTGAAATACCTGTGACGCATCATTACTAAATGCTTCAGAAATGGAAAACTAAGCATTTCTCACAACTTCAAACTAGTTTCTATGGTTTGACTCAGAAAAGCTATTTTCTGTTAGCAGTCTCCACTGCACATCTGCACCTTCATCTTGGCACAATGTGTAGTTAGAGCTTTAAGCGGCAAGCTGCCCAGTGGCACCAGCATTTGTCTTCCTAGGGAATGCAATCGCCTGCTCTGCTACTTTATAATTTATGTCTCTTGAATGGAAAAGGAAGACTTAGCAAGTTTTAAGGGAAAAATGGAAAACAAACCCTTTGGTAATCTGAGAGAATAATGCGTGCTTAGCAGCTGGCAGTGTCATTTTTGATTTGTATGTAATTATTACTCAGTTTTAGGTGGTGCTTATGTTCCTTGCTCCTGATGAGAAGACTCATTTGTGCACATCATTATTATCTCTTTTGACATGTGCGTTAGCGACATTAATCTGTTTTATTTTCTGCAGTGCTAATAATGGGGTTGTCTTTCCCTAGCTTTATTATGTTGTCGTGCTTTCTGAAGTTGTCCTCATAACATAAAGGAAAAGTATAGCGTAAGGATCCAGTGGGAACCAAGTAACATTTAGCGTGGGGTAGAGCAGCTCCTCTCATCTTTCCTGGTTCCTCCTTGCCAAGCTGTGATGTGCTTTCCTTACTGGTGGGCAGGCAGGCAAAACCACTTCTTTCTCAAGTCTTGCAATTGAAAAATATTTTGTTACATCTCTCCAGAAAGGGTGCAGCAATAGAAGTTCTTGATAGGAACATTTCGATCCTTTTTACAGTTTATTCTAAAAACACAAAAGATGGTTGGGGGCAGTTGAAGATTTATTCACTTTTAGCTGGACTAAAATAGCCTCATTACTTTCGAAATATGAGCTGATAAAATGAGTCACTCATCTGAAATCATCCAAATGGTGTTTTTCAGGAGTCTTGTGATATTCGTTCCCTTATTACAAGATGCTAATTGGTCTTGTCAGACCACTGAGGAAACTTCGGGTCCGTTGCAGTGTGACACATCCTGGCTAGCACAGTGCCATACGCATACTGTTTTCTTCTGTTGTCTTGGTTTCCTGTTTGCTTTTCCTACACGTTGTATACTTTGTGTATTGAAGCCTTTCCTCTGCTTCTAGTCAGAAAATTTGTGGGGAATTTCTGCGAATAACTAATATTCAAACTTCCATATCTGATTGTAATATTAATACAACAAAACCTGTAAGTCCAAACATAAATGCAGGAGTTTCACCTGACTATTTGTAATTCTCTGCTCATTTCTTTATCCTCCTTCTATTTTGATAACACACTGTATTTGAGTTAGATACTGCAATGTATACACAGTAGCTATATGAAATAAATGTATCAATATTAAAAGCTGAAGAATTAGAGTTATGGGGTTTTTTTGATCTTTATTTCTAGCCTGCTTGGTTCCTTTTCCCCTTTTTATCTCCATTATAGTATTTGGAATTTATTCCCTACCATATAAAGCCTCCATCTTTACATATGACTGACTGAATTTGAGTCATGGATACTTATTTTGTGAGGAAATAAGGATTTTTCCGTTTCTGTGGGATATTGCTGGAAACATTAGCCATTGCTTACTGGAATTTAAAAACCAGTGGCTTAGATGCTGTGACTCTCAAAAGTCATTGAGGGCTTAATGTTTTCCATTTGTGTTGATATTTCTAAGTCTGTGGGTAGGGGCCAAATGGTGGCAGGGAGATGCAGATCTAACTCGCGTATTATCTCAGATCATATCTTTCTCTCCTTTAACAAAGGAAGCCACAGAATGGGATACCTTTTGATCTGCTTATTAGTATTTTTCACATGACCTGGCAAGAAGGCGGCATTGCAGTTAGAATGTGATATACCTCCTTAGAATGTGATATATAATCTATTTTCCACTTAAGAATCTGAAAATTTAAATGATGTGTAGGTTTTCTGAGAGTTCTGGTGACCCCTGAAAATACAATCCGGTATGCTTTGTCTTGTTTAGACACACTGCTTTTTGTTGTTCTCCAGTAAGGTGCCCAAAATCCTCCAAGCATGGCTCTACTGAAAATTAAAGCATAATCTCATTGTTCTTTATTTTTTGGAGCACAGAGTGCAAATGTGAGAAAGCAGTTTATTTCTTTTTATTTTCTCAGACTGAGCAAAAGCCTTTTATTCTGCAGGCATTTAATCCACAAACAAATAAGTCTAATTACTTGTTCATCCATGTGTTAAACTATGCAGCAGTCTTTTATGTGTCTGCAGTTCTGAATTTGCATGACTGTTTTAAAATTGTGGTAAACACCTCTTTATGCTGTGACTGCTTAGGCACAGAGACATTGGGCTATATCCATTACAGCAAAACCCTGTTGACTTCAGTGTTGTCACACCAGTAGTGACAGTTCCTTATGTTACTGCATAACCTCAATTACGGGTGTCTTTGCTTGACAACATTTATTACACTCACTGGTACCTTTACTTACCTTTTATCATTAGTGTTTGCTTTACTGAAACAATAATTGTATTCCTTGAAGGTATAAGCAGTTCATGTTTAGTGGAATAACAATATCTAAAAAAGCTACTTGATGCTTTGTAGTGTGTGAGAGAGTAACACCACTGCCATTGTATAGAGTGGATCCATCAAAACCTTCCCCTGCAAAAAACCCTTGACAACCAGCTGCAAACAAGAGCAGTAAAGCTCAGTGCTATATGGAGAATTGCACATTATGACCTAAGAGGTAGAAAATAATTTGAAAATACTGCTTTTGGTATTGTGTATCTAGAAAGCTATTTTAACCAGTTGCCTTAAAGATCATTCCATGTGTGTTTTTTTTCATACATCATACTTGAAAAGTTAACAGAATCATTCATCTGGGTTTTTTTGGTCTTGGAAAAATGCTGCTGTTGCCAGGGATCACAGCAGTCCATAATTATTTGCTGTCATTCTCAATGTGTGCAAGCATTCAGGTACTGAAAACATTGTCAGAAGTAAGAGATTGTAATGAGGGTGTTTTCCTCCTGAAAAGTAAAATGTATCAGTATAGTCATGTGAACACAAGTAAATAACATATTTGTTTTGGGTAGCAAACGAAAAGGCAAAATACAAGTCAAAAAGCCTTTTAGGAAGAAGATGGTGTGAGGCCTTGCAAGGTAAGTTTTCAGTGGCCAAAAAGAATGTATGTTCCTCTGGGAAAGGTCCCGTGCAGTTGGTCCACTGCTTGGAGAAGAGTAGTCAGGTACATGTGTTGCACACAGCTTGGTTGATGTGCACCTGTGTTAGATGACTGCACAGTGTGATAGTCCTAGATGTGCCCAACCTGTCACCTTAGACTTTATGTTGATATGCATGCATTTATGTGGGAAAGCCTGGTCAGAAATACAGATGGACACTGTTGTCTTTACTGTTTCTAGTACAAGTTAGAAGAGAATGTAGGTCCCAAGAAGGCAAGAGCCCTGCAGCAGTAAGCCCTCTGTATGTAATTAAAAGTTCCTGCCCTAAAGAGAAACTTAGCACAGACACAGAGAGGGAAGAACAAAAGGAGGATGACAAAGGATTACTGTTCTGATGGTGCTGTACGGTCCAAAGTTCAGCAGTATTTCTGGTATGATTCATGGATGACAGATTTTGTGGTGAGGGGTGAATTTCCAGACATCGCTGCATGCTTTCGTGAGGAAATATTCCATACCTTATTACAAAGCTGCTGTTGAAGGCTACCCATGAACTTATCTGTCATTAGTTATAATTGTATCAACTATCATTCTGCATAAAATCTTTCTTTTTTGAGGAAAACTGTTGAGGAAATTCGGTAAAGCCACTCAGGCAGCCTGAGATTTCCTGAGACTTTCCACTGAGAGATTTGATGGGAGACAGAAGTCTAACTGATGCAATTTATGAACTAACTCTTCATAATGGTGATAGGAAATACACTTTTTTTGATAAACGTTTTCTGTTAGGCAGTTTTTCTTACTGCTGTAAAATCTGGTGCCCAGCCCCCCAGCCTTCCCAAATGTCCTGAAAATCAGTGTTAACTGAAGATTCTCTGTGGCTTTGAAGTTCAGGCCACTTGAGCTTCGGCAGCTAGATTTAACATCCCAGTTTTAGTCATGCAAAACTTACAACCTGGATAATATTTCTTCACCCAAATCTCTCCCTCATTTTACGTCTTTTGTATAATAACAATATTTTAATGTGAACCGATAATAAAGTAAAACCTCTCCTTGGCCCAATATTCCCCTGTGCCCTATTTCTTCTATTGTTTAAAATGAATGGACTGCCTCTCTCCCTCTGCTGTTGCTGACTAAGCCATTGCCTCTGCTGTGCCTCTTAGAGATTGCTTCTGCTGAAGGGCACCTTTCCCTGAACTGTCTCTTGGAAGAGAATTAAAGGGGTTATTGTTGACAAGATAAACTTTTATGTGGTCAGTGATTTCTTTATATGCTCATGCCTTCAGTTGAGCAACCCATAGATAGCTAAAGTTGGTCTGTGCACTGAGTCTGGTTCACAAGGCACCATCAAGCCCTGGTCTTACAACACAGCAAAGCCAAACACAGCCATCAGTTAGTGTGAGCAGTGGCATGGTGTGCTGTGATGCAGCAGGTGTGTGAAACACCCAGTGTTGCCTGCTTTACTAGGTAGGTTTCTTGTTTGAGAATACAGGTTGAGCGGAAAGCAAGAGGTGGGCAAGTCTGGGGCTGACAGGGAAGCTCCTTTGGCAGGGGTGATCTGTTCCCTCTGTGAAGGGACGGCTTCTGTTAACTGTACTCCTTTTGCTTTTATTCTTGGTAGAGGGCTGGCTGTTTAGGGGTAGGGGGGGCAGGGTTTACATACAATATGAACCTGCCTCTTAATCTGTGTTGAGATTTCTCAAGAAGGTCTGGCCTTGGTTGGGTTCACGAAATGTTGAAAGTTGAAGAGCTTTGAAGATACGTGTTACAAGTTTCTCAGCTGGCACCCCATGATGAAGTGATAAGATACAGGCCCACGATGAGGGGCAGAACTATTTTGGCAGGGGTTTGCAATGCACTTTTATTGCTGTATCAGGTCTTGGGGATATGTGACTGGCATGCTTTGGATCTGTGTTTGAGCTGAGGATCACCATTACTCTTCAGGAGTGAAAGAGATGTCTTCTGGGTTAGGAGGCACTAAGGCACTGTGGCTACGGTATGCCTGAACCATTGTCCAAGAAGACAATATTCAAGGCAGCGAAGGCACCATGACCTCTAGAAAATATTTATTTATATATATTCAGAAGGTTGGGAGTTGCGTCCGTAAGAATAGCCATAGTATCTTACCGTCCTGTTTCCACCTATAAGTAGATGTCTATGGATTAGCATGAACAATGTGCAGGCATAGACTCTGCTTTCCGAGTCTCAATTATTTTTTTCTGTTTTAGGACCTTTGAAGAAGTGGCTTTGTACTTAATAACCATTAACATTTTTATTTCATGGTCTCATCCATTCTCCTGTTAAAAAACTTCAAGCAACTACAAGCATCCTTTGGCAATGAGTACCCCAGGTCTGCTGCCCACTGTGTGAAGCCTCCTGTTTACTTGTTCTCCTTTTGGTGTTATTCTTGGGATAGAGAGCTGCCTGGTTTGGGTCAGGTGGGAAAGGGCTTATAGAGTGTGAACCCACCTCTTAATCTGTATTGAGATCTCTCAAGGAAGTCAGAGTGGCCAGTCTGACCACCTCTCAACAGGTAATAAATAAACTCTAGTGAATGTTGGCTGGCTTTTGCCACCAAACATTTCTGCACTATTTCTTATCGGTGGTTTGCACTATACAGAACTTTGCACTGTTCGAGACCTCCCATTGCTTTTAATTAGGAAGACATCTCAATATGTTGGTCTGGCTGCAGGTAAAAAATAACCTGATAAAATTTCTACAGCTTCCCTTACGGTCCTGTAAAAACTGTGATTTTTATAGAAGACACAAAGATTGAGTGTGGATGTTGCATTTAATGTTATCTTCAGACTTTTGGTAGGTTTTTGTGGTGCACCAATACCATCCTGTGTAATTAATTTTTAGAACAAAATTCAGTAGTGGTTGGATGTTTCTAAAGATGATATGGAGGAAAATGGCATAGATGGAGAAAGAAATACTGAGCATGGAAAGCCTCTGTTTTCAGTAACCCGTCTTCTGGCTTAGAAGAGCCATAGTAGAAGTCTGCTGTGCATATAGCAAAGTTAAACAGGCCTTTAACACAAAGCTTATTTTCCTGAAGCAATTGTAAAAATCCCACAGTGGTAAGGCATTTTATTTTGTGTTTGTTGTTTTTCAGCACAGTAGAAAGTCATTTAACCAACTGAAAATCATTTTAGGCTTAGCAGCATGTTGGGACAAATGATGAAGTATATAAAAACCTCATTTTACTGAAGAATAGCCATCCATAACAATTAAAGATATTAAAAAAGACTTTCAGAGAGGCACAACAGACATCTTGTTTCAGAATTGATAATAACTTGGGGTTTTGGTTATATACAGTTTTGCATTGGTGATCTCGATGAAACTTCAGACATACAATAAAGATCAGATAATATTGAAGACATTGGCTGTTTTTTTCCTGTTTCATTTTGTTACTGTTCCTTTTCTAGCCTGGCATTTCAGATATGAATTATACTTGGCTGTTCCTATTCTTTGTTTTTTCTGTATTCACTATGATATAAATATCGTCGTTCATTTGATTTTAAGTTTGAACGTGTCATAGCTCTTAATATAGTGTTAATGTTATTTGTTTTTCCAAGAAAAAAAAGGAAAATAACATGTTTTGTTGAATTATGTAGATACCAAATTCAGACTTGAAATAAATGCATTTGTTTCTATAATCATGATGACTGTCATGCTCATTCCTCATTGCATAAGGCCTGTGCTTGGCTTTGTAGTTTGTTTTTTGTACTGTTTTGTATTTTACTGTGCTAAAATCTATTGTAAATTATTTTTACTGTTGTGTTAATTAACTATTTGCATACACTTTTATAGTTGAATTAATTCCGTGGTTTTGGGTCACCCTACAGCTGTTGGCTAAGGCATTCTGCTTCATAATTGGTGCTGTTTGGAAAAGCTGTCATGTACATCCTTTTGTCTAGGTAATAGCTTGCATCCAAGTCTGCCTTGTAAGCAAAAATATTTGGAAGTGTCCACGTTAGAAAATAGATTAAGAAAATGAACATTAATGCTAGCATGTTTTATCCCATGCGTTTCTTCAGTTTTCACTGTACTTCCTGCAGTTTCTCTCTGATTCATGGTGTTCCTTGGTCCTACAGTCAGCAGAAGCTTTTCCAGATCCTTCCTTTACCATTGCTTGTGCTTGCTAATTAAAAGGTTCTGTTGTGTTGATTTTGTTCATTACAAGTGATCTTTATTACCAGGCCATAAGTTGGCATACTTTTAATGATGACTGCTTTATCTCTGTAGCTGGTGAATCCTTTCCCACTATCAGTTCAGCCTAAGTGAAATTTGGGGCCACCCCAGGTTTTCCTCCATTTCCCTTCCTTCCATTTTAGAGGGTTTGTTTGCTTTGAACAGCTGTTGTTTCAGTACAAATGGCATGAATGTAGACTATGCGTTTGTATACAATTTCTATATGGAAGACTATTCTGTAATAGTACAACTGAACATTTTCGTTGTCTAAGTATAATAGTTCACCGAAACTTTATTACCCCCTCCCCTCCATCACCTGGATTTTTATACACTTTGCTCATTTTTTGGTTTCAATTTCTATGTCTGATTTTTTAAAAAACTTTTTAATTGAAGGTTTTGGTTTTCATTATTTTGAGACTTACAATTTCTATGAATAGTTCCAACATGTTCCCAGTTACACTTTCAGAACTCCTACACGTTCTGACTGTCCTTAGATCTATGATAAAATATAATCACAGTTTTGAATTTTTGATCCTTTTTCAAAGTTGTGAAGAAATTGAATCCTTCTTGCTTACTCTTCACGTACCATGGCTCTCTTCCCTTCTCCTCTTGCAGTTCCTTGTAATGTACTTGCCTTATTCGAAACTCATCCTGTTTTCCAGGTAGCCCAGTCACCTTAATGAAATTGTTAAATTGATGTTTTTGTAATGTCAGTCAGCTCAAAACGCATTAGTACTTCATTGGTTTTCTGTTTCACTGTCAGATTGGGAAAACTAACTAGACATATTATGGTGGTTTTTCAACACTTTAAAAATCGGGTTTCATAGCAGACACTGCTGGAAATCTTCTGTATCTCAGTGTTGTGTTTCATTGTGGAATTAAATCAGTTCCCTTTTCAAGCCATCTAGTTTATTTTTTTTCAGTGTAACTGCAAATGTCTAAACTCTGCTGCAGTTTTTCAGAGTGCTGATCTTTTTAAATAAAGCTTTAATTGAGGGTTTTGTCTCCTCTTTTTGCAAACGTGGCTTATTTGATCTTGTATCTTAACTTTGGGAAGCCACAGAGAGGAAAAACCATACAAACCAGATCTCTTAAAGACATGGGTATTTGGTAAGTTAGTTATGCTCAATTACAGAAGTATGAAAAACTGAAATGCCTTTTTAAGTAAGATTTGCTCTCTGAAACACAGTATGCAATGAAATTCTGTAGGAAACATTAAAGACAACAATGGCTACACTCTGACAGGGATGTAGAAAACTGGAAAAGTTTTCAGATAGAACTGTATCTATCCAGAGCTCTAGAATAATTTTTCAATTGCATTTATTATTTAACTCACCAAATGCTTTAATTGTTTATCTACATCTTGTTAAAAAAAAAAAAAAGTAAAACAACAATATAAAACCTCGGTGTATTGAACTTCTTTAAGACGGTATCCATGATGTGATGGGTTGATAGTTGGTGAGCTTTCTGGCGTGTTTGGGCCATGAATGGGCTTGGACCAGAATTTTCAGTCTTTTCAGCCTATCTTCATATATCTGTTGCTGCCTCCTATCTTGGCTGGCACAGTAGGCTTTTTGGAGCTTACCACATGCTCTGTGCTATACACACTATTTTCTCAGCATAATAGTTTTTGAAACATTATTTAGCTTCTTAGCTATTATGGTTAGCAATCATCAATGATTTAAAAGAGTGGGAGGAGTATAGTTTTGTCAGGTGTACTCAGCTTTTCCAGAGCTGACCATTAGATGAATCACAGTTCTCTTTTCTGAGAAATGATTTGTCAGTGCTTGGTTTACCCTGGATTGTGGAAATGGGGCTGGGTGTCCACCCAAGAATCTGCCCTCACTAATTGGTGAGAACACCATAGAATTGTGGGTGAAAAAGTCCACGAGAAATGTAGTTGTCAGGAGTAGGCTGTGTGATTTTTCTAAACATAATACCTCATTACACATTGGAGCTCTCCCTAAGTTATTTGCTATGGGTCACACAGCTGCAGTGGATGCAGGAATGGAGCTCAGCTCCATATCAGCTGGAGAATCTTACTCATTTGCCGTACAGGAAGAAGAGAAAGTTAAATCAAGCTTCAGGAATTGGAGCAGTATGTCTTGAGAGAGAAGAAATGCAGAAAGGATGTAAAACATGTACAAGTGAGAGACTAGGATGCGGCAAGCATTGTGGAGTCAGAATGGGCACAAAGTGACAGAGCTTGGAGACCACAGTGGCTGAAGCAGTCACAGCTATTGAGTTGCATCTCAGAAGCTCAGTATCTTTTGCACAGAGGGCAGCGCATTAGCAAAATCACTGTAAATGAAGAATAAGCTCACATTTTATGTGTGCTGTGAGAGAGAACCCTTCATTTCAGGTGTCACTGTACCTTCTCCAGAGTCTCCTGAAGGCGGCTGTGCACCAGATTCAGAGCTGAATGATGATAATAAATATAGGCTATCTCAGAAGAAGAAATATTTCTGCATTCTCTGTTATTTCAGCAAATGTACGACTGGAGGAAAAATACTGTTTTTTCCATGGTCTTACAGTATGGTAAGATTTTGTTTATGATGTGTGGCAGTAGTTTCAATCTACATGATACAGGGATGGTTCACAATGTATCTACCACAAGACTGTGTGCTCTGACTGTCAGCAGTATGACAGATAACTGAGCTATTCTGGGACATTAATTCTAAGAATTTTGTTTTTCTGTGGGTTTGGGTTTTTTTTGTGTTAAACTAGATTTTGTCCCTGCCTGTGGCTGGGATGGTGGTGGAACTAGATGATTCTTTCCAACCCAAACCATTCTGTGATTCTGTATTTTTCTGTAATTAAATCTTAGTGCTTAAAACTTAAGCATTCAACTGTTTGGTTATTTGAAGTAGGCATAGACTTTTGGGTGAGCTCCTCAAAATGAGCTCTGACTGACCTCTTTTGTCATTCTTCTGGGGGTGCTGTGAGAGTTGTTTTTTCACTTTACAACTCCCAGGTCTTAACTAACACTGCCAAGTTTTTCCAAATGAGAACTAAAAGTGAAACATCCCTAAAGAAATGCCAGGTTATGGATCCAGAGCTTTTGTTAGTATTTTACAATGCAGTAGCGCCTGCAGCCATGAACAGGTAGGGATGTCTGGGGCTTAAGCGCTCTGCTGAGGTGAGAAATAGCAGAAAGACTCAAGACTGTTGTCTGTCTAAAGGCTCAAAAAGCCTACTCTGTATTTGGCTTGGGGATTCATGCAAGGTGCTTTGATGCTTCAATTTTACTAGAGTAACATTTTCTAACAAAATACATTCTATCATGGAATCTGCAATCAGATGTAATTGTTAACTTATCCTTTCCCCACCTTTCAAACAATTCAGAAATGCCCTTGTACCTAAGGCATGCTGGGCACAGAGGCAGGGCTACAGCAACGTGTGCAATGCTCTTCTCCATCATCTCTGTGTCTCAAGAGAGATGGAGGGGAACAATTCCTTTTCAATAGCTATAGTAGAAGAGATTTACTTTTTGCCATTAATACTACTAGGTGTATTTTTGCCTCTGCATCCTGGTTTTAACTTGGCCACTGTGATGAATGAGAGAGGCACAGGATAGATTCGGGGAACAGGTCTATGCAGTGTGAGATGGAATGGTTTGAGGGAGAAAAACAGATGAGAAAAAAGAGTGAGTGTATTTCAGAGGTAAGAGAACACAATGTAAAAAAGTGGAAAGAAAGAAAATGAGAAATGCTTGCTGAATTCAGACAGGAAAAGATGTAGCATGAAAAGAAAGGAAGCATGTGGGGGGAGTCAGAGGAAGAAAGTAATAAAATGCAAATGTTTCATTATAAAAAGAAGAAATCAGTTGCTGATGATTACAAGTAGTGTGCTACACTTAAATGTAAGGGTTTGAATAGAGAATGCAGCTTAGGAGTTCTAAATTTTGCCTCTTTTATTATTACTATTTTGTTCAGACAAATTAAATTGACAGAAATGAAAAGCTTCTTTCAGGCTGAGGCTTGTATGCTACTTTTCACTGCAGACACGTTTTTAGGGTTAGGTTATAGTCTCCTGGAAACAGAGAAAAATGAAAATGCTGATATAGTCTAGAGAGTGGTAATGAGGATATGCCTCAAAAATAAATGAGAGGTTTTATTGCACTATGTCTTAGGATCTTAGTATTTGTGCCTGCTTGTTGAACGATAATTTCCCATTCATATAAATTCTGTCCTTCCCTCCTCTTCCTCTTTTTCCCCCTCCCTTCCTCCCAGCCTGAGAGGACTTAACCAGCACTGCAGGTTCCGTTTCATATGAGCATCCTCCAGTGCACTTCACTATAATGTTGAAAGTGCTGCACTTCCCAGGCTAATTGCTCTTGAGCTGGCATGTAGGTCATCACCTCATCATTTGCTTTGTCTTCTGTCCAAAGAGCCGATAAAACGCACATTTTTGTGCTGTGGCTTTCCAGGGGCTGCTGAAGGTTTCTCACAAATCAGTGTTGGCCTTCTGCACCTGCAGTATGGCACTTTGCTCTTTGCCAGTCATAAATCATAGGTGGTCCCACTTATAGGAATATTTTATGTAAGCAAAGCTTTTCTGTGTTTAGTGTTGCTTCTGTTTCATAAATCCAAGTTTGGGCAATAGGCAGCAGCTCCTCTAACCTCCTTGGAAATGCACCTTGGTGAAGCAGCTTCCTGTTAAGAAGAGTTGAAATCCTTGTGTAGCTCAGATGAAAAAAGGCTTTGTATATGTGGGGCACTAGAGCTCAGCTGAATCAGGGCATGTATAATAGAACACACATATTAACGTTTTTATTTCAACCTCATTCTCCGTCACTTGCGAGGAAGCTGCACCTTTTCTCCCTCATTCAGGAGTCTGAGCATTCGTATGCCCCCTACTCATGAATGAATGAACTGAAACAGTACAAAATGTCCTGGTTTATCTGGGTTTTATGAAAATCATTGGCCAATAACATGAGACTGGCATTTAGTTTCCTACCGCTAGAAGAGACTCGCAAGATGAGGTTTCCACCAACGCAGTGGTGTGGTGCTGGCAGCAGAGCGGCTGCAGAAAGGCTATGCAAGTTGGTTTCCGTGTGATCTTGATATGAATTTATAGCAAGGATTACACTGTGCTCTAACCTTGCTTTTAAAGCATAAATGTTGTTTTGGTTGCTGTGTTGGTGCTGGGTTTGTGCAGCTGGGGCCTGGATGGCCCTTGGAGCCCTTCTAGAAGTACTCAGACATTTGCAGAAGTGTCTGGTCAGGGAAGTGGGTGTTGTGCTAATTCGGGGATTATGGCTGTTCGTCCCCTGCCTGTTCCCCATGGGAAAGCAGCAGCATGGCCCTCACTGCCCTTCCCCAGGGAGGAATTGCTCCTACTCTGCAATGGCTGGCTCCAGCCAGCTCTAGTGAAAAGGAGCATCTCAGCCTCCCTACCCATTGAGGTGTCTTTGTGGCGTTGCCATAATGTCCTCGTAATTGAGCAAGGTAGAATGCATCAGCAGCCGTGCCCAGCTGTAACGTTGTGGGGTTTTTTTACAACAAAACCAGAGTTCATTGTAAGACACAATCTGTCACCATTGAAAAGCTTTTTACTAGTGGAAAAGGGATAGTGGGTTGGGAAGGAGAGAAATGGGAGGAGTGTATGTGGTCATTACTTGGGGTTTTCTAGGAAGGAAACCAAAAGTGTGGGCAAGAATGGAGAAGAGGTGGCTAAAGGTGTTTTCAAGGCAGGAGTGACTGTTGGAATTTATTTCAGAGTACTTTAAGGAATTGGCTCAAGCAATCTTCGAATCATTAGTGCTGTATTTCTTAAGAACTTGGGGGGGGGGGGGGGGGGGGGAGGAGGGGTCTGAGAGGACTAGGGAGGGGCAGAGATGGATGTGGTCTCACACAGCGAAAGAGAAGTTATTGAAAATTATAGACCAGGGATTAAACAAAAAAAGTGTGTGTGTGTGTGGGGGGGATAAATTATTAAATGATTTGCAAGTTGTTAAAGAGTAGCAAGGAAATACCCAAATGGATTTGTCGAGAACAAATGATGTCAAGCTAGTCTAATGTTCAATACTGACAGAGTATCTGGCAGAAAGTCTGAGAAAGAAATGTTAGATGTGATCCATTCTGACTTCAGTAAGGCTTTAGACACTCTTTCGCTTGACACTGTACTATATAAACTAGGGCAGTAGTCTAAACGAGGGCTCGATAATGTAACTTCTGCAGTGGTTGAAAGGCTGCAGCAGAGGTTTGGCTTCCAGTGTTTGGTAGTCCAAGTGGTGGGAGCCCGATTTCTGAAGGGCTCTGTCCTGTGCTGTGTTCTCTTCAGTATTTTTTTCACGATTTGCATAATGAATTTGAAAATACTGATGAAAATTGTGGCTGATGCTCAACCGAAAGGGGTTATGAACATTTTGAAGACAGGACAGCATCAGACTTTTAAATATTCTGAATAAATCAGGATAAGGGTCTGGAATGAGTAAGATGGTATTCAGCGGAAGCCACAGCTGGGAAGGAAAAATCAAATGTACAAATGTAAAACAGGAAATAAGAAGCTGAGCAGCTGTGCTGCAGAGCAGAATCAGTGTTCATTTTACTGGATGACAAATTAAGCAGCTTACTGGTGTGATGCCATTGCAAAGAGCACGAGGAGTCTTGCTGAGTTTTATGAAGACTTTATGCCCCAGGTGAAGCTGTTGTGGATGCTGTCTGCAGTGTTTGGTTATCACTAGGAAAGAGGGAGGCAAAGTGAATACAGGAGCTGGAGGAAGGATTGTCTCGGAAAATATGATGTGAGACAGGGCTGAAGGAATTACATTTACTTGAATTTAAAAATTCTTTTTCTGGACTCATCAGTTCATGAAACATTCTAGTACTCAAATCATTATACAGCATTTCCAGATCCACTGGACTAGATACAAGAAGCAGAATTAGCACCATCTGAAATTACAGAGTATGAAGCTAAGCAAAATGAAAAATACTTCAAAGAACTGCACAGTTAATAGAAAAACTCTGAAGAGCTTTGGGGTTTGTCTGTTTTCTTAGCAAGAGAATTTAAATTCTTAATTCAATGCTGCTACTCCTACTACTTCTCCCCCACCAGAATTAATAGCACTGCACATAACCTCACTATTTAAACAACCCCTAATTAGGATGTCAGCAAGAGTTTGTCTTCCAAGCTCTCCCACAAGTTGATGCCATGCTGCCTTTTCCTCTTCTTGCAGGGAAGCCAGTCCCAGCCTTTGCTTTGCCAGTTATACTCCTTTCAGGCGCCTACTTCATTTCAACTGCTCTTTTGGTATTTTTCTCCCTTCTCATAGGAGACAAGTCTACCTGGACTTGTGCAAAGCATTGGACACTGTCCCACACGGCATCCTTGTCTCTAAATTGGAGAGACATCAATTTGATAGGTGGGACACTCGGTGGATAAAGAACTGGCTGGATGGCTGCACGCAAAGAGTTGTGGTCAATGGCTCAATGTCCAGCTGGAGACCAGTAACGAGTGGTGTCCCTCAGGGAGTGGTGTTGGGACCGGTCTTGTTCACCATCTTCGTCGCTGACATGGACAGTGGGATTGAGTGCGCCCTCAGCAAGTTTGCCGATGACACCAAGCTGTGTGGTTCAGTTGATTTCGCTGGAGGGAAGGAATGGCATCCAGAGGGACCCTGACACACTTGTGAGGTGGGCTGATGCCAACCTCATGAAGTTTAACCATGCCAAGTGCAAGGTCCTACACCTGGGTTGGAGCAGTCCCAGGCACAGCTGCAGGTTGGGCAGAGAAGAGATTCAGAGCAGCCCTGTGGAGAAGGACTTGGGGGTGTTGGCTGATGAGAAACTGAACATGAGCCGGCTTCAGTGTGCGCTCGCAGCCCAGAAAGCCAACTGTATCCTGGGCTGCATCAAAAGGAGCGTGACCAGCAGGTCGCAGGAGGTGATCCTGCCCCTCTACTCTGCTCTTGTGAGACCTCACCTGGAGTATTGTGTGCAGTTCTGGTGTCCTCAGCATAAAAAGGACATGGAACTGCTGGAACAAGTCCAGAGGAGGCCACGAGGATGATCAGGGGACTGGAGCACCTCCTGTATGAAGATAGGCTGAGAAAGTTGGGGCTGTTCAGCCTGGAGAAGAGAAGGCTGCGTGGAGACCTCATAGCAGCCTTCCAGTATCTGAAGGGGGCCTATAGGGATGCTGGGGAGGGACTCTTCATTAGGGACTGTAGTGATAGGGCAAGGGGTAACGGGTTCAAACTTAAACAGGGGAAGTTTAGATTGGATATAAGGAAGAAGTTTCTTACCGTGAGAGTGGTGAGGCACTGGAATGGGTTGCCCAGGGAAGTTGTGAATGCTCCATCCATGGCAGTGTTCAAGGCCAGGCTGGACAGAGCCCTGGGTGACGTGGTTTAGTGTGAGGCGTCCCTTCCCATGACGGGGGGGTGGAACTAGATGATCCTAATGTCCTTTCCAAGCTTAACTGTTCTATGATTCTGTGATTCTAAATGCCAACTTGGATTCCTCAGTGTTGCCATCTTGTTCATGTTCTTTAGAACAACTTGGTCAGTGAGCAGTTTTCCACCAAAGATGCTCTTAGGTAGCCCCTGATGCACTTTCTTGGACAAGAAAATGCATGAGGGGCACTTTCCAGCAGCACTGGAGAGAAGCACTGCTTCTTTTCAGTCTCTGGTTTGCTCTGGAAGTCTTGAGCATCACCTGCCAGAGCAATGGACCACAGCTATGAAGTCACCAAACTGCCAGTTTTATTGCTGGTCAGCCTGTCATATCATCTGTGTTGCTGTAGGGACTGATGGTGCCAGATAGAAAGTGTCCAGCTGACACGTGCTTTTAGTGCCATGTGCAAGTTCCTGCCTTGCAGAGCAGCACTGCAAGCGCAGAAGCTTTGTGCATCTGCTATGAGATGTGTGGAAAACTGTCATCTGATAATTGTTGAGTCTTTGATGATATTAATTGGCTGTGGATTATGCAGCTTCCTGGGGTTTTTATTCTGCAGTGTCCTATGTCTCAGAAGATCTTTCCTTCTGAGACTGGAGTGATAGTTTATCACATGTTGAAACTTCTGTATGGCATTATAATGCATTGCAGTAGCTACTAATAAAGTGAAGAATGTACAGAGTTGGAGGGGGGAACCAACAAGGAAAACCCTACTAAAAATGCATCTAGCAAGAAAGAGCTGGAGTGACTAATGATTTAAAAAGACAGAATGACAGAATGAGACTCTCCGGTTAATATAATGTTCCATATAATATCTTAGCAGATTTTCCCCGGTATTCTGTACAAAGTCTGCTCCTTCGGTATCTGCTCTATTTGCAGAATTTCTCATTCTGTTCCTGGCAACACCTTGCTGTGTATGCCTGTGGCACATTTTGTAGTCCTGTGGTGACTACAAACTAGCTGCAAACTATAGTAACAGTAATGTTCTGTAACAGAGCATTTTGGTGAATATTTTAAATGTGTTTGCTGGACTAAAGAAGTGCTTCTGAACCAGGCGTGACTGAAGTCACTGCAGTTGTGCCAAAACATTGGGGTTTGGTTCAAAGCTTCTTAATGCTGCTGATGCGCATGGAATTACACAGCAGCAAGAAATCTTCTGATGCTGGGAGGGGTGGAAGCGGAAAGTGCTCCCTTACAGTGTGCAACATACATGAGAGGGGAGGAAAAAGCATGAGGGAAACTTAATTTCTTTGCTATAAGCAGCCCCTTTTTCTTAATAGCACAGAGCTTAGTTCTCTTTTTTTTCCCCTCTGGGCTGGTGGGAGGCTGCACTTGTATGATGTGTTGTTGCATGGGTTAATGGTGTGAGTGAGGTCCCACAGGAGCACTTGTGGTCTGTGGGGCAAACTTGTTTGGTGTTGCTTTCTGAGCAGTGAATGACAGTTTCAGCAACTAGGCAGAATTAATGAGGAGGGGGAGAAGAACTCAGCAGATGGATTTCAAGCAGGTACTTTCTTGGCCTTTTCATGCAGGTGGTATTTGGCATACACAAAATGAAAGCAGTGGATTAGCTTCCTTGTGCAGCAGGTCTGCCTGCCAGGCTGTATAGTTCCCTTGTTTTCACTCAGAAAAGAGGTTGCTTTCTTTTGAACTTTTTGCAAACATTGGTAAACGAGTATAACAGGACTGATACTTCCCAGTGTTATATGATGACAGCATTGTTCACTCCATCCAAGCCAGAGAGATCTGTGTGGTGCCTTGGATTGCAAAGTGATTGAGCATCATATCATAGGCCTTGGAGAGTCTTGCTATTAACTGCATAGGACAGGAGGGAAGGGGGAGAAAGCCTGATGCCAGTACCTAGAAAACAAAGGGAAATGATCCTATTTGGAACAAAAATAGAGCAAAATAAACACAGATTCCCTGTGGTGCTATTTTATAGTCAATTTCTGAGTACAAGCTTATATTAAATATTATTTGACCAATATATTCTGGTGCTTAAGCTGCCCTTGAGATGCTCACTTATTTACCAGTGAAGTTTATTATAACTGATGGCAGGTGTTTTTCTAACTCACCCCCCAAAAACCCCCAAAACAGCAAACAAAAAAACACAAGAAAAGAAACCACCCAACTGTAGTGTTGCACAGGATTTTCTTTTTCACCCATAGATTGTATTTCTCCAGATTATCATGTGCAAAGCTGCAGTCCCATTCTCATATGAACTACTTGCCTGAACCTAAGTCTATCCCAATTGAAAAGGATCTGCCCCTCAGCATCATAGCACAGGCATAGCTGAACAAGAAGTTGTAGGTGAGAGTTGTCCACTGTACATAGCAAATACTTTGTGTAACAGGATTTCTCATAATTCTTTGATGCAGAAGGAGCCAAGTCAGGCAGAGGTGCTGCTAAAGGTGTTGCCGGTTCAGGACTGATGTATTTTAATCTCAAATTTGAGACTTCAGTGTGGGTTTTTCCCTTGGAAATCTCTTTCTGTCTTCTACCAGGCAGCCAGTCTGTCAGTCTGCTTCTCTCTGCTTCTGCAGAGAATGTCTTAGTATGATTTGAAGGTGAGTGACTGGTGTGATCACCTTTGGCTTTCTCTGCATCCCCTGGGAGAGGCCGCAGCTGCGAGCCCAGCTGAGCAGAGTCTTGGTGGAGATGCTGAACTTTTCCTGCTGGGGGTGTTCCAGTACCAGCCGATAGGAAATGCGAAGCTTGAACTTTCAAACTCCAATTTGTAGGGAGTGCTTGTGCAGGGGAGGTCAGGCTGATGGACTGTCAGCTTTAGTCAGTCTCACGAGGAGTGGCATGGACTGAAATGTTGAAAGTTCATACTGCCTTCACACAACTGGTTTTTTTTTTAAATGCCAAAGTTTCTTGCTGCATATAACTGACTATTTGAAAATATAAGTGAGCTTCTTTCAAGTGCTTGTAGCCAAGTTGGCTGCATCCCAGGGATTTCCTTGAGGTGTTTGTGGCATGTGTTGACAATCCAACATTTCATGTATCTCTTAAATTTACTCTTGGACTCTCGGTTGTACTCTACTGATGTTGCTTTCAGGGGTAGTCCTTGCATATCTGTGAAAGGTGATAGCTTTGTCGTGTTTTTAAATTATTGGCATCTAATAATATAACCTAGGACAGCTTTTACTTCTTGAATTACCTCCTAGATCTAAACTTAGGTTAGGTGTGTTTCTTGGATCTCAGACGATCTCACCTCCATCCTCCCTTGTCTTTGTTCCCAGTCCCCAGGTTACCTTTCTCTGTTCCTTAATGGTCCTCCCTTTGCTTGGGATGCTCACAGAGTCCTCAGACAGTTCGCAATGCTGATGAGTCAAAAAGAAAATTATTTCTCTTTGTGAGCAAGTGGACTTTTCAAATCCTGGATACAGCTGTGTGAGAAACCATTTTGTGTCATTAGCAAATAGCAAAGCAGGGTTAATAATTTCACTGTCCTTAGAGAGGATGGATTTCTCATGCTCTTTGACATGACTAGAAAGAGGATGGGAATTTTGGTATAGTGTGCCATTCTCCTGATTTTAAAATCAATGTTTCTGTCTCTTCTCTTCTCCCCAAACTACTCAGACTTAATTGCATTCTTCAATTAGGATCGTAGGATTTATTTGCTTTATCAGTTATAATTAAAGAAAGGTTCACAGTAATTACCATCTAATATGCATTATCATTATATGTAAATGTTGAACTCTTGCAGACAGCCTTATGGAGTCAATTAAGAAATTATCTGCTTATGATTAAATTCTTCAAACTTTTTATGACTCCTTTTGGCACTATATTTCTTGGATTTAAAAGACGGATGAGCTTTATGAGACAAGTTGTCACTTATAATGCATGTTCTGGTTTCCTCACACTTTGGTTTTCATCACTCCTATGTGCTCCTTCCACAAAGCAGCAGTGACATTCTGGAGCAGAGTTTTTATTGACTTCAGAAGATGCACATTTATGAGGACCACAGCCTACTTTCTTTTATGTTACACAGATACCATCTATAATAAAAAGCACGTTTTCTAAATCACAAACATGTACGTAGCCAGCTTCCTTTTTTAAATGACTAAATATCCTCAGGTTTCAGAGTCACCATTACACAAAGCTGATGCTCTCTTGGTGAGGGCGAGATGCTGATTAAAGCAGCAGGCAGCAGTGAGACCGCTGATGGCTGGAGCATGCTGCCCTCTGCCTACAGACTTTCAGAAGTGTATTTTGTTCCGCCTGTCTTCAGCGTTTAACCTGTATCAGTGCAAATCTTCCATGGAATTACCTTGGTGGATCTTAGGAATTCCCTCCCATTATGAAAAGTTTCTTTGCAACGTGTTTTAAAATCTCTGCTTTTAAGATGATTTGGTTTGTTACCATATTGCTAACCATGTAATGGAATATTACATGGTTTCTGTGAGGAGAACCATCTTTTGGTTATGATAAATGATAGTTACCCTCACCCACCTGTGGCACCGCTGTGTAGAAATCCTGGAGCCCTTGGTACTTTATGAAAGAAATTTAAAAGTAACTTCAGCATTGTAGCCAATACTCCCTTTCTCTCAAAAAGAAAAAAAAAAGCAGGTTCATGCCTGTAGAAGCCATACATGTTTGTGGGCCGTGTTTGCCTAAATAATCAGTATGCTAGTACTTCTGCTTTTTGTTCTATATATAACTGCATAACAGGAATTGTATAGAATCCAGTTCTCATCTGATTTCTCTGATAAAGGTGTTTATGAAGAAGCAGGCAGTGTTCAGAGAGTTTAAATTAAAAAAGCTAAATAACCCCAACAGACTATTTGTAATGGTTATTGAAGTGGTGCTTGTATTATCAGGCTTATGATTTGAAGATGTTTACAATATTTACAGCTGGATACCATTTTTACTGTATGTGCAGATCAGTAAGTGTGCAGATGAATGTGCATTTAAGGACATTATATAAACAACGTGAAGCTGGTATTTTGCAGTGTTTGTGATCTTTCTAGAGGCTTGTGGCGTTATGTCAACCGTGTAATTACTTCAGCATAAAAAGGAAATCTTTTAGAAAGATATTTTGGGAAACAGAGCTTTAAAGCAACTTACTGAAAATAGCCATAAAATCTGTTTCTTTCTCATCTTTATGACCATGTTCCTATGTACATCTGTTGCTACCTCAAAATGTATTCTCTAAGATTTAGAACTCTCTTAAATGGTTCCAGCTCCTGGACTCCTGTGATTACATAGGATCTAGTTTTACTTTAAAAAGAAAGGGTAATTTTTTGTTTTTCCTTTTAAAAACAAAATATCCTACTACATGCTCAAAACCCTGAACAGGTACGCAGAGACCTAGGCATACTACTGAGTGTATCTTACAAGTCCAGGGTGGTCCTGAGGAGGGTAAAAAGAGCTCTGTAATCGTCTCTTAACTTTGAAGAAAAGCCTTTTGGGATGGCAGACATGTTACAGCAGCATTGCAGGGCACACATTATTATATGGTTGTAGTCATGGTCCCAGATCAATGTCTGGCAGAGGTTTATGCCCTTTATAGGGAGCTGAATGCTTCCAGGTGGCAATGCCAGATAGCCAAAGGGGTTTGCATTCACCAGGTCTTGGGCAGTCAGCCAGCCTGTCCATTTCCAGATGTAGTTGTTGTCCATGTTTGTACAGTGTCGTGGGGATCTTCTTTTTCACGCATGTCTTAAGGCAGCTGCATGCTGCGTGGGAGTGATAAGGGAACTGGGGGTTGTGGAGCTCCTCTTCAAACAGCAGTAGTTTGTAGCAATCTCACATGAAGGTCACTGTTCTTTTTGGTTTCTGGCTGCTGTTTTGTACCACTTCTCCTGTAGTTCTGTTGGCACAATGGGATGCAGTTGAGTCTCTGGAGACCCTGGCAGGGCAGCTCAACAACTGGAGCCCCTCTCTCCTGCACGCTGTGCCTCATGATGCTAGCAGATAGGTGCAGGGGACAAGAGGAGATGGGAAGCATGAAGAGAGGCTTTTGTGCATGTAGTGTGCACATTCAGCTTCCCTCCCCCAACTTTTCTAAATTTGTCTCTAAAGGGAGGTTTGTTGGATGTTGACATTTATGGAAATAGCGTAAGTGTTACTTCAGAGTAATAAAACACTTCATAGAACTCTACAGTTACACAGCATTTCCATTAAATGTTGCAATGTCAGCCACCAAAAAATCCAATAGATTGACAATTCACAGGTTTGAAATGAGAGGCAGATCATGAGTTTATTCTGTTAACCAGTGATGATGAAGTAAGTAATGGGCCTGTCTCTGTAATTCACCTAGCCAAAAATGTAGTAAGCTGGTCACCTCTCCTGGCTGGTTTTGGCTGGTCCCTTAGACCCAAAGGAGAGTAATGACAGGCAGATGATAGGGCTGGGGCAAGTTTACAGCCCTTCAGCTGCCCTCATGCATATCCAGCCTCTCGCCTTTAAAGTTTTAGAGTAAAATGAAAGTAGTGATTTTCTTTTATAAAGAATTCCATAAATATTTTAAAAGGAAGGCAATGTACTATTCCATGAATCTTACATTATTTAAGGTTGTCTTTAATAAGAAAATCTCTAAGTTTGCACAGAGAACAAATAAAACCCAGTTTAATTTCTGTGAATATTACTGTGGGAACTACAATTAAAATGAATACTGGATATTTATTCTAGGTTTATCTGGGATTTGCTAGGAGGCTCCTTAGATTTGAAGTTATCTTGGTTACAAATGTGCACTGCAAAGCAGCTGGTCACAAGCACTGGATAAGGTTTGGCACAGTGCACTGCAGTGGTCATGTTCTGGATTGCCTTTTGGAATCATTTACTGCTGTTGTGGCTGGCTGCCTCCCCGCATTTGAAAGTGGCCTAACAAGATTAATGCTGTCATTTTCCATGCTGGTCAAAAGTTAAGAGCCAGCAAAAATCCATTTTTTGGGAGAGGAAAGCAGCAGCTTTTGCCAGTAGAGGGAGTCAATGGGCACTGATCTGGGACTTCTCATCGGTGTACAGGGAATCCTTGTGTTTGTGTGTGGGCCTGGAGATCTGCGTGCCTCCACTCCGTATGCACACATACTCCTCTTTTCTAAACTGCTGCAGTGTGGAAAACGCTGCAGTAATGCGTTTTTTATTGAGAAAACCCTGGTAGGGATTTGTGCTCATGGATCAAAAACAGGTGGATAAATGCGTCAGTGTTATCGCATTTCACTTGTATTTAAAAGGAGAGTGTTTAAATAATTATCACCTCATTGCAGGCACACCAGGCAAGGTGACTGTTTCACCTGTTTTGCTGCAGTTTTGGTAATATAAGGATTTAGCAAAATAAGGTCTTTTTTCTTTGTTATTCAATTCTATTCACAGAAAATCTTTGATAAACCATGAAAAAACTTCCAATTAAAAGAAAAATCATGCTGGTCTTGGTCGCTAAAAGAACATTTTCGTAGTGAGCCCTGAATATTAATTATTGTTTTACAAGTGTTAAACGCCTGTAGCTCTGCCACCTAAAACAACCTCTCTTGGTGCTGCAGTAGGTAAGGCAGAACAGGTTACGATGTTTTGGGAAGAAGGGTTCTTCTTGCCATTGCCACTGAGTTTGATGGTCTGTAGAGCAGTGGAGAAGCTCATGCTGCAGGGTGAAGGAGGATCTGGAGTTTCAGCTGTGTAAGAGGAGGGTGGCAGTGGGCTGCAGGGGTAGGGCACTGTGTGGGGTGGGAGGCTCTCCCTAATCCACCCTAGGGACTTCAGTGAGAAGACGAACGGAGTGGCAGTGAGGTGACCAGTCACGGTGGTAGGATCCTTTTTCTCCTGTCACCATTCTTGCCTTGGGTCAGAGGGCTTGAGGTAGCTCCAGCTCCAACCTCTGGTAGAAAGGAAAGGCAGGAGGAAAGCTGACTCCCTGACAGATTTTTCATTCTATTTAGGACTTGAAACAGAGCTCTGGGCATGTGCGTGGGCATGTATCCAGATACATTCCTGAAGGCAGCTACAAAGGGCTGGTTACAGGAGGGCATCCCCAGCAACGGAAGAACCGCTGCACCCAGCGATGTTGTCTTTGTGCCTTCTAGACTGAGCTGGCCATAAGGGAAGGGCAGGTTTAATGCAGAGGTTGCTCAGTGCATTAGCTGAGCAGAAGACTAGATCCTGGGACCCAGAAGCTTTTGTCACATCTTACTGTAAGCCTACATTTTGAGCATAGAATCATAGAATAATTAGGGTTGGAAAGGCCCTTAAGATCATCCAGTTCCAACCCCTCTACCATGGGCAGGGACACCTCACACTAAACCATGCCACTCAAGGCTCTGTCCAACCTGGCCTTGAACACCGCTAGGGATGGAGCATTCACAGCCTCCCTGGGCAACCCATTCCAGTGCCTCAGTAAAGAATTTCTTCCTTATATCCAATCTAAACTTCCCCTGTTTAAGTTTGAACCCGTTACCCCTTGTCCTATCACTACAATCCCTAATGAAGAGTCCTTCTCCAGCATCCCTATAGGCCCCCTTCAGACACTGGAAGGCTGCTATGAGGTCTCCATGCAGCCTTCTCTTCTCCAGCCTGAACAGCCCCAACTTTCTCAGCCTACCTTCATGCAGCAGGTACTCCAGTCCCCTGATCATCCTCATGGCCCTTCTCTGGACTTGTTCCATCAGTTCCATGTCCTTTTTATGTTGAGGATCTCTTGCTGCTTGAAAGTAGAAGGTTTTTCACACATTGACCAATGCAGGAGATTGTTGTTACCCGTCTGCTAGGCATATGTGGCTTTAAATTCACAAGATACCATCACCTCTGCTCCACCTTCTGATGGAGAGAGGAACATGCTCCTCTTATGGGCTGAAATGCTGCAGTTGTCCCACATCTGTGACTTTGTCTCCTGGGTTTGTTCTTATCTTGGGGGTGGAGGGTGAAAGTAGTAAGGTTTCCTAAGGTATTTGGAAACGAACTGTCTCATTTAAAAAAAAAACCCAAGTGCTGCTTTAGCATAAGTAAAATAGTCCTCATTATGTTTTATTAGAAAAATATTCCTGTTTATGTAGTTCGAAGTAATGGGGTTTTGTGTTGGTCACTCACTTTGTCTCCCAGTCACTGCTCTAGCATCTAATGGCATACGTCACTTCAGATCCCATGGTGCTGTCGCAAGGTGCACTGTGTCTTAGGCCTGGGGGCAGTAAAACATGACCTTATCACAGGCACTTGAGCCAGTATAAGGAATCTGTCCTGTGGAGGCGGTAGACCAGTCTGTGGAAGGAGTGATGTGTTGGCAATGACAGAGCCACCTCTGAGGTAGTTTTGCAAGCTGGCTCATGCCCAGAGGAGATTTGAAACATTTCCAGCCTTTGAAGTGTCTCCATCCTTCTCAATTTCTTATTCCAAACATGGAGCAATCTTGGGGTTTCAGCCTTGTATTCCCAACAAACACTTGGTGCAGAAACACCCAGGTATGTTTTCCTCCAGTTCTCCTTCAGCAAAGTGAAAGTGAGGAGGAGGGAGACTTGACCATGGAGGAGGAAAGCTTCATTTGAGCAGCATCCAAGAGGGGGTGAAAAAAAGAGCAGTGTAAGAACCTGTCTAAATGTAACATGAATAGGTGTTCTCCAGAAGTCGTTTGTGATGCATGAAACGAAATACACTTTTTCTTGTACCCTGCATACGGTGAAGGGAGCTTCTGCATCATCAGGGATTTTTGTTTGCAGCAGGCTCGCTAGTACTCCAGTGTCAAGTATACGTACTGTAGAATATAGATAGCTAAAGGTATGAAGGCTTTCTTTTTAATCTCTTAGAAAATTAAAACATTCTTTTATGACACTTTTTTAATAATCTAACGTAGCAAAGGAGTCTGGGAAACAGCTCTTAACCTTGAAAATCAACTTGGAAAAAATGCAGTGAAGAGGATTTATATGGTGCCAAATTTAACAATCCAATGAATCGCTTTCCTCCTGAGATGTGAACTCTTAATGGCTCTCCAGTAGAGACACGGTGTAAAAAGCCAAAAAAAAGTATGCTTTCAGTTTTAGAAAAACTTTCTTTGTGGCCAGGTTGAAAAAGTAGCAGGAGACTTGGTTTTGGTATAGTAAAATTTAAAAGAGTTACTTTTACGTAGCTGGTTTTTTGAGTTTCTTACTGAGTCTGATTTTCTTGTTGATTTGTGACTGTCTTTCCTTTTTTAAGCTGGTTCATTAGTGACTTAACTCACATGTTCTTCCCACTCATGAACGGAACACCACAGGGTTCACAGGCAGTAAGAAAGGGAAGATGGATTTGTAGGTTTTGTCATATATAATATAATGCAAAGAATGGAACAAAAAGAACACTGGTTGTGAAAATTAAAACCACAACAAACTCACACACCTTTTCATAGCATTAAAAAATACCCCAAACCAAAATAGAGCAGTTTTCTAAAACATTATAGCCTTTTGTGAAATATATATGGTATGGGTCTTCTGCTTAATTATTCTTCTTAGATCCCATTCATCAAAGGCATGACCTTTCCTTGTTAACTAAATGATTCATTAGCTTTTCAGAAGTGACTTCCTGTGTCTAATGCTGCTTTGTGCTGAGATTTTGAGCAGGCTATTAACATGCATCATATTGTTTTTTTCCTTGCATTGTTACTGTAACTTCTAATTGAGGCTGTCTTCCATTACAGTAGTTTTTACTGCCGTTTTGCTGTAACTCATTTCCTTGCAATTAGGTATGTCCTGTCCCTGAAATGCAGTTTTCTTTGTGCTGGTAAATGCACAGCACAAGTTTTAACTGAGTCTTTTCACAGGACTTTTGCATTTAATACAAAATAAGGATCAGAAACCAGTGTCTCCAAGGCAGGATTTCACAGTGCTTGAAGCACTTCATGCAGGGGCACTGTGGCTGGGGCTGAGCTGGCACAGATTAAAAGAGGATAAAATCCTCTGTGAAAGATGGAGGCTGTATTGTGGGTGTCTGTTGTTTCTACTCATCACTTGCTGCGTGACCAGGGCAACTTGGAAAGAAAAGGGGGGGGTAAAAGGCTATTTTTCTTTTTGTCAGTCTCCATCTGTTTGTTGAATGTGACTGAAATGAACTTGTTGGTATAACATTAAATGGAGAGGAAGTGGTGTGATATAAACCATCATTCAAGTCCATTGCTAATGGCAGAGCCAAAGATGGGGTTTGCTCCCAGCCTGACCTGCCCTGTCTGCAGAACCATGAGGAGGTGAGCTATGTGAGCCATAGCACAGTGCCATCCTGTGGGACCTCGTCCTTAGTCCTGCTTAGCATATGACTGCGCTTATTGGATTTGGATGATGGACTTGGGAGGGAGCCTGTCCACCAAAGTGCTGTTTTAAATAAAAGGTGAACATCTCAACACTGACAGTGTTTTTGAATGAACAAAAAGTGCCTTTTTGTTAGTCAGGCATCATATAACTATACTAAATGTACTGTTTGAATAAAAACATAATGAGGGCATTGAAGGTTGCACTGTGATACAATTACAGGGCTGTTATTTATTTCCATGCTAAAGCTTAAGGTATTTAGTTCAAATGTGATTTGTTTCTGGCATCTGGGCAGAAGTTTCCAAGCAGCCTTACACAGAAGGTGTAGAGTTGCTTCTTAATTAGCATTGAACCTTCTGGGGAAGGATTGCTGACTCACTATATAACTCACTGTGCAACTGCTTTGTCATTTGTCATATGCCACTAAGCACCTCTTAGATATTAGAAACCATCCGTCAGTACCTCCCTCAGCTAGATCCAAACTGACAGCTTACGAATGAAAGCCTCCCAGAATCAAAGTCAATCTTCTGAGCTATTCAGTCCCTTGAAACAAAGGTTTCATGTGGAATAAGCTGAATATTAATGACTGAAAAGAAAACGAACATTTATAGTCCTCTCTGCCATTTTCTCTTCTGTCTTTGTTTCTGCTCAGAGGGTAGTCTTCATTTGCAGCTCTTGGTGGGATTGAACTCTAGATTCTATTTAGGCATTTCCATATGGTCCTATACCCCTCTTCCCACTCCTCTTTGGCTTAAAGAGCTAAAACAGAGAACAAGGGCCATTGGAGTCCTGATGCTGCCAAGGACTAGATCCAGAACTACAAATTCTTCATGAGACATCTGTTGTGTTTCTGATCATGTCAGCGCTGGAGTCTGTTGTATTACAGCTTTAGTTCATAAACTCAACCCTTTAAGGGAAAATATTGGTGAATATGTCTATTCATGTCGGCTTCCAGATATTACATCAAAGATTAGGGGCAGTAGTTCCTATGAAGGCAAGTGAAGAGGGGAACTTAAGTTTACCTCTGCTCACACCTTAAAGGGGTACTGTCAACATAGGGATTGTTTCCATACCTGTTAAAAAATAAATAAATGATCAGTGTTGATATGGGGACCCAGATATTTTTTGTATTTTGCATTTAATGTTTAATATATGTGTTTATCATAGAAAGTGAAAATGGACTAGGAAAGAACAGACAAAATGAATATAAAGAAAGTACTTCAAAATCTATGAAAACTGCTTACTTTTCCTCTCTGCTTTTGGTGATAGGATCTTGAAGTAGTAAATTGAGTATTTCCAGGATTCCATGTAGTCCTCCTAATACGTGTTCCATCTATGTGCAAAAAAGGCAGGGAAAGGATTTGGCTGCACCTCAGATGCAGGCACATCCCATATCTGTCAATTTAAAATGTCCCAGAAGAGGACAGTGAGAAGTGCATCACCATGCACCCACCAAAGGCTGTTACATGCACACCACTCAGAGAACCCCCAGGTGAGGAGTCCTTGATCATCATCTTTCATAGACTAAAACACTTCAAATACAGAGCCTGAAATGAGCTTATCAGTGGAAAATGTGCTGCTTTTGTGTGTGGGTGTGTAAATGTGGATTATAATTCTTTGGGGGTTTGTTTTTTTTTTTTTCTGTTGTTGTTTGTGGTTTTGGTTTCTTTTTTTTTTTTTTTACATTTACTTTGGAGAAAATTTAGCAACCTTACTGAAGCCTAATGTGAAAATCACATTAGTAGCTCTAGGCTCATTTTCATGTCAGTAAGACATGAATTAGCATAAAGGAAATCTCTTTCAAGAGAATGCTGTGCTTCTAATTAAAAGAAAAAAATCAAGGCACTGGCATGTTGTTACAGGGAGGAGTGTAGTGGGTACCTGCGTTATGACAAAGTTAAGGAAGATGCTTCCTTTATTGGAGGCTTTTTGTGTCCAAATGCAAGCAAGCAGAGGTTTGCTATTTATGTAAATTTTTTTACACTGTTTCTTTATACTATAGTAGGATTGTGCATTTTGACTTTCTGCAGCCTCACCTGTTTCCTCCAGTGTGCATTTGACAGTACTGCAGAAGCCAGCATCCCTGTTGCCAATCCACTGTACCAGCAGAGCTTCTCTTACCTGGAGCTCAACCAGCGGTAGCAATTGCTCCATAAAGACGGGCTGCCTCAATTGCATTTGGTCTTGGTAGGGCTTCCCCCTCCCAAATAGTAATGTTCCCATTCACTCAACTCTGAATGTCTGAATTCCCTGTTAACCGCCCGCACCATCGTGGGTTTTCCTCCAGGACCTGGAAGGTGAGCCCCAGGTATGGTAGGTGATGTTGACATAAGCAGCTTGAAACCCCGGTTTGGGCCAAGTAGAGGATAAATCTTTAATGCCTTCTGCTTGAGCTGCATTGCGTTTTCATGCATCACAGAAAGTGCTGCATTCAATCTTTATTTAGGTTCTCTCACAGGTATAAAATGAGCTGATGGCAAAATCTGCAGTTACTTCAGATTTTTAAATGATGGAGATAGATGACTGTAATCTTCTGTCATTTGACATGATTTTTACCCCTACGTTTTTGTGCCTCGGCAGAAATGATAGGAATTCAGATGGTAATGAGGTGGCATCCAGATGCATGCCACACATGTGTGTATGCTCAAAATATTGATTTAAATATGTCCTGACAAGCTGGTCAGGCAGCAGTCTGAAGGAAAGGAAACTTCTGAAGTGAAAGAGAAATAATGACAGCAATGAAGAGGCAGAACATTGATTTTAATACGTAGCAGCAGTATGAAGATCTGGGTCTGATGAATCAAAAGGGAAAAGCTGGCACAGGAACCTGCTGTGATTTGTTGCATACATTTGTTTCCATTTTTATCCATTAGCAGCACTGTGAGCGTTTGGATGCAGCCAGGAGATCGGGAATGGGGAGTAGGGGGAGGGGAACTTGGGCTGTTAAAGCTTTGATAGGTGGTGGATTTATATCCGCTAGCTTTCTAATTTCCTGTTAAAACACCCGGGACCCTTTCTCCTTGCCTTATTTTTAAAATAAATAAATAAATGGCATGGTTACTGTCCCGTTTCTGCATTCCAAGCGGCACCTTTCAAGCGTTTCCATCACCTCAACAGTTTTATGGACCTTTCCGGTAAGGCAGCCGGTCTTGGAGGCTGGTGCAGTACCATTAGCATATGCCTCTGCGAAATATTTCATCCTTTTGTGACTCCCTTTTGATCAATTAAGTTTATGTAGCTCTTTCCAAGTAAGTTCGTAGAATCTGTACACAGGCTTCTCTTTGTGGTACCAAGTTTATTTTCATTGCGGAAGTGCAGCAGCTGGCGTAATGCAGACCTAAATGTATGTCGGGGAAAAAAAAAGAGTAAATGCTTTACAGCGATTGCTGTACACACTGGTTTTCATGAAGCCTGTGACACATGAACAAATAAATTCAAGCATACAGCATTGCCAACTTTCTGTCTCTGTCCGTGAACACACACTGATCTCTGGTATCTATAGATGCAGCCTGCTTGGGCTCATCCATTTGAAAGGAAAGCTAGCAACATACCAAGAAGTACATTAATACATGCACTTTAAAAGAGGAGAGGAAAAAAAAAGAGAGAAGTTCCTTTGGCTGTGATCTTCTTTTTAATTTAGTGTTGGTTACTATAAAATTTCATTAATGAAGTAAATATTGAATAAACATTAAAGAGGAGAGGGATTTCCGGTTTTGATGATAATGTGACCATTGTTAATAAGTACTATAGATTTGTAAATAATCTGTCACAATTTGGAATAGAATACAGCATTAATGGGAGAAATACTAGTGGTTCATCCAGTACTTGAGGATGTTTGGGAGTCTTGTGAAGCATTTGCTGAATTTTAAATGCTTATGATCTAACAAAGGAAAATGCCTCAAAATGAGTGGGTTGAGAAACAGCCCCAGGAGTTGACTCAAGGATAGCAAAGGCAATAGTGACTTAACAACCTCATTAACTGTTGATAAAATTAGCAGATGAAATTAGATCAGGAAACCTATATAGTAATGAGAGTGGAGAGTCTTTAAAATAACTAGAAATGTGTAATATGCAGAAGAATATCATATGATTTAGCAAGTTAATGCATCTATGGGGAAATAATCCAAGATACAATGACATATTATGAATGGAAAGCTGGGAAAGCAGTGGTGTATAGAGGGACCCACATGTGTGGACAAATGGCATGTAAGTTTGCTGTACAGTAAATAGCAGTGATACTTGCAAAAAGAAGTTACTGTTGCTGTACTAATAAATGGCATGCCACAAGCATGGGAAAGTAACTGCCTCTACTTAAAGGTCTGTTGGACTGCACCAAGACTTAAATTAAATTATGGCTGTTTCCCATACCGAAACACAGGAGCAAACAGAAAGGGTTTAGTAAAAAGGAACAGATAGATTTCAGGCCTGGGTTATTGATAAAAGATAAAAATGTGTGCATATAGCAAGCATATTGATATCCAATGGAAGATTATTAAAAGAACCCAGATACCTATGGAGAGAGGAGACAAAGTTTATGAGAAATTTTGAAAGGTCACAGTGGTTGCAGAAGAATGTGGGAAAATGAGGGAAAAAATAGTTATTAATACGTTTTCACTGAGGTTACTGAATCACGTGAAACATTGTCAAAAAGGTTTTGACCATGTGACATGAGGAAATGAAGCAACAGCTATCAAAGCGGTGCTGGGGTGGCAGAGATGAGCTGTGGCTGGTGTCTCCCCTCTGAGCCTGGGTGGCTGGTGGAGGCATTCGGAACAGCCCAGGCTGCAGCACTTCTCAGGCCCCTAAAGCCAGCCTGAGAACTCTGAACTTGTCAAGAGTTCAAGGTGGAATTGCTTATGCTGTTAAAATATATCTGTCCAAGCTCCAGGCAAAATTACTAGTTGGTTAGTGAAAATGTAATGCAGAACTTGAAGTCTGATGTCTGTTGATAAGCTACTAATTCATATCTGACAGCGCAGAATTGTGCGAGAAGGTTTTTATGTAAGAATGTTGGAGTATTAGAAAACGAATTAAAGCAATAATTTGTTAATACCAATTGATAGTTTACAAGTGGTAAGTTTAAAATAATACAGGAAGAATTTGTTCTTTATAAGAAGATATCCAGTGCTTTGGGTTTTCTTAAGTTATCCTTTTAATTTTCCAAGAGTAACATTTGTTTTGCTGACTGGCATGTTTTAGTTTGCTGTTGGGCCGTTCCTGAATGCATTGTTTTGCCTCTGTATTGAGCTTCTCGCAGTTTGTTAATGGTCTTTATTGTGTATGGTGTCATGTTTACCTTAGGAGACTGTAGGATTTCTCCGATTTAAAAAAAAAGGGGGGGGGGGGGGAGCATGGGGATGGAGAGAACCTGCTAAATGTTGATACAGACTTCTAATGGTACTTGGCCAACTTTTTTCAAAGAGTATTTCAGAAGGAGCTATTAGAAGTGTGATGAATAGCAGCAAGACACCACTAAAGCACTAATGATCCATGGAGGAATGACACTAAAACAAGCTTGAAATTATCAACCTTTCACTCTTGAGACTTATGTTACAAATACTTCAACCCCTTGCCTAGGAACTTTTCCATTGTTTGCTTTGTTAACTGTTTCCTGGGAGCAAAGCATGGTGATAAATCCTTGAAGTCATCTATGTTATAGATGTTCTGTTTTCCTGATATAAACATGCTTTGTGCTACTTTGCATGTGTGTGTTTGCCCTCTTGCTGTGGATCCTGTCCCTTTTTTTACATCCAAAGGGAAAGGGATGTGTGGGACTGAGGATGGTGCACAAAAGGGTTTTTCTGCTCTCGAAGTGTTGGCTCTTTGAGAATGTGCAGCAGTTTTGGAGTATAATGGGACAGTTTTTCTAAAGCATTAGGAATTCTGATATAAAAAAAGTTGGAAGCAGGCAGTGGCTCTTCAGAGAACCATTTTGATAGTTATATCTATCAGTAGATCTTCCCAGCAGGTGGTGGGTGATTGGTTTGAATTTTAATGGCTTTGAGTTCCAGCCATGTGTTTTCCCATGTAGCTTTTCATTGCTTCCCTTGTCCGTCAAATGATGGAGAAGCACTTGAGCACTCAACGCATCCTTCCTAAGACAGCACTTAGGCACTGTGTAATTGGGGTGCTGTCCAAACTCTTCCAGTATATTGCGTTTCCTTTCATTGCACAAGTCACTTTTATTGTGCAGATCGTTCTTGGCACTCTTCTCTGCACCCTGTCTAGTTTTTCAACCTTTTAAAAACAAGTCCAAACCAAGCAGAGACCAGCATAGATACCGGAGTTGAGTATCAGGTTCTGGTATAGAACTGCTGTGGTGCAGCAGTCCGTGGTGGGAAGTATGTACCTGCAGCGGAAGAGTATACAATTCTCAGTAGGTCTCAGTTCTTATTTTGTATTTGTGATTGTTGCTCAGAGGTTTAAAAACCTTTTATAATGCCTTAATTATTCATTAATTCTGTTTTGAAAACTGTCACCTGAAACAAAGGCTTGGGATTAAAAGGCTATACAGAAATGTCAATGATACTAGCCATATGCTGTGATACACTGATGTACGACGATACAGAACTTTTTCTGAAGCTATAAATGCCCTGCATTTGCACAGAAACTTCAGGGATGTGCCTTCTTAAATAGGTGTGCAGTTTCAGAGGATGCTAGATAAGACCTGGTGTGGGTGCTGGACTCCAAATTTGACGCCAACTAAAGGCTCACATATTTTACTTCAGAACACAAAACGAGAGGAAATAACTTGGTCACAAGTCACAATGGGAGAGAAACTGAGTCCAGGGCAGTGCATAGGGTATTGACATTGCTGGTCTCAGGAGGCCACAGAGCACGTGTCAGCAACCATGTAAAACATCCTCAGCCATAGCTGTACTAGCACTGGTGAGGTGTAGTAGTGCTTCCAGGTAACAGGAGGGAAGCAGAGCATGTTCATGCTGCAGAGGGATCTAGGGAGGTGTGGAAGGACCTTCTCGCTTGGCAGGAAGATTTCATCCCTCACCCCAACTCTGCTACGTCTTTCTTGCTCTCTGTGTGTTAAACCAGACTACAGTAACAGATTACTGGGCTTTTCATTCTGCCTTAATGGTGGCTGATCTTCAGTCCTCAGAAGGTGGCAAAATTCCCAAATGAGTCAAATTTTGTGTTGTCACTAAAACACTCCTGGAAGGTATGCTGGGCAAGCCTGGGATGCAGTGTGTTGTAGTGTGACCTCCAAGCCTTTGCTGGGTCTGCAGCACAGACCTAGTGTGCAAGTATGTTGCAGACAAATGGATCAGAAGGTAGTGGTCATTTCTCGCTGCAGACATCTCCAAACTGGAAACTGCAAGGTTCATACCACAAGCCTACATCAGCGCTAGGATCACACCATTCCTGTTAGTTTGTAGTTGCTCAGGGAGGTACCCACTTATGTGTCTGGTGTCACTGTGTGCACAGCTTGCATAGGGACAGGACAGTCTTGTGCAAGTCTGGGAATTAGAGTGAAACATGAACCTAGGAAGCTAATATGAACCTAGCTGGGAAAATGAACCTAGCTAGGAAGTTAACAGTTTTATCCAACAAACCCATCTTAATCAGGAGAGTCAGCATCCATTGTGCAAACTGGAACGTTTTTGTTTTCTTTCCCCTGTTGCTTGTTTTCCCCTTTCCTGTATATCTGACCATTTTGTCTGTATTTTCTATTTATCTTTGGTTTTCAGGCACACCAGTTCTGCTTCTGGGATGTAACAGTCAATGTGGTCAGTGCCAGTTGGCTGGCTGTTGCTCGTACCATAGGCAAACATCCAGTATATACCTAATTTCAGTATAGAAACCCACTCTGTTTTGGAAAAGTAGCTGCTACCATGTCTTCCTGCAGCTTGCACGTAGGTAGGAATACAACTGTATCAACGAATTGATGTTTCCCTTCATCTTGCAAAGGCTTGGAGATATTGCTGGTTGAAACTCTGCTTGTGCCATCCATTCTTTGCACTGCATCTCTAGGGCTATAATCTTACATTGCTTTTTGACTGCATCTTGAATATAGAGACTTGCACATAAAAACTTACTGAGTTAATTCCTAAAAGTCTCTTGTAGTAGATTAAATGACCTTATGCTATATTCTAGACTCATTTCTCTAAATACACATTTTATTTTCTAGTGTGGTATTCTAATTTCACAGCTGCTGATAAAAAATATGGAAACAAATTGGTATAGCTAGAGAGAGGTATAATTATTTCACTTTTGTTCAAGTGGTTTCAGTGGAATCATAATCTTTTTTTGTTTTTAAATGAGCGTAAAAGCAGCTGTTTTCAGCTAAGTGTGTGGGATTGTCCTGGCTTCCAGTATGGTAATTCTGAGGAAATGCTTAGCTTTGTTTTGTTAAAGACTGATGTAGCAATAGGAAGGTCATCGTTCTGATTAATTGAAAAAGCCTCTACAAAGTAAAAAGCCTTACAGAAACTGTAATTACAAGAGTCTTTAACCATGTAGTGCAGCATGTGGAAGCTACTTGTAAGACAGTCATCCTTTAGTTTTGAGATTACATTAAATCCCAGAGCCTGTAATTATATGCATGTTGCTGGCAGGAGCCCACCCTGGGCTGATTATGTTTGTTGAACAGGGTCGTTCCTTGTTGTTCCTCTCGTTGAGATCTACAAGCATCCTGGAAGGCTCACTGCCATTTGTGGTATGCCAGTCTTTTCACTGCTTCTTCTGCTGTCAGGGCAGGCAGACTGCTTCAGTGGTGGTTTATTTCATTAAGTTTTCATTTACATAATTCATCAAAATACATTTTGAAAAAAATACAGGTTCTTTACTAATTGCTGGTTCAGAAGATAAAAGGACAAATTATTGGTAATGCTCTAGAAAGTATGCACTCTCTTCAGCTATTGCAAACCAGACCAAAGTAAGGGTAAGGACACATGTACATACTAGAAATGGAGCGATACCTGAAATGGTTCACAAGCTATTGGTTTTGCAAAGTGACTTCCTTCTGAATTAAATCTCAAGTAGTTGTGGCTGTGCTTAAGATTACCTTTGAGAGACTGCAGCAAACTTGTGCTACTAAAAGTTTCTATTTTTTATAGTACTTACGGCATCTTCATATTTTATCATTCTTGTAAGTCCTTTGTTATTTTTGAACAAAGATTTGAAGCTAGGAAAGCCTGGGAAAGGCTGAACTGCCTATTTTGCTAGCAACTGAAATGAGGTCAGGATCGAAAAGTCATAGTTGCGCTACAAATCTCAGAGGGCTTTGAGGGCAGTTTCTCCAGTAAGAAACATTTCTAAACCTTTGTATATCAACGCGGTTTCACTGGAAAGGGCAGTGTTGATTTTTGCCAGTAATTAGTATGAACTGGTAAGATAAAGCATTTTTGTGAAGCTGTGGTGTGGGATTGCTGTGAAGGATAATGTAGGAAATGCTGTTCCTTATGTTATGCTAGAGAGTAGTGTCTAGTGGAGAGTTATTTTCGTATAGAAAACGTGTACACATTCTTTTGCCTTTAATATAACATTATAGATTTTATAAAACATGTAATTAAATCAGACTTTAAAAAACCCAAACCATTAAAATGGGGGGTTTTTCTTCTGTATTATAAAGTGCTTTACTATCCCAGAATGTGGAAATATTGACTGATTTTACCACCAGTTGTATAATACCTGCTGACTCAAAAAGGCTGATGTTGCTTGGAGCCAGTAAGTTATTTTCTTTTTTCTATCCAGAAAGCCCCTGAATTACTTTTCACCAATCTATTCCTAGGTGATAAAGTTACCATGTTCATATGATGCCACAGCAATGGTGTTTTGGCATCAGCTCAGATCTTTAACTATTCTTGTCATCTGTTACCATTTTTAGCACACCCATATCCTTGCTTTCCAACATGCTGCACCTTCTGCATGAAATCTTCTCCTACAACAATTCTCTGAAGCCAGAGCACCTTTTATGTCTTTTAATGACCTGTAAAGCATTCTGCTGCAAGATCTGCGTGAAATTGCCCGGCAGTGTTGCAAAGGTGGTTCATATAGCTAGAAAAGAGCTGCTGTAGTTGATTGAATAAAAATGTAAATTTACGAGACCCTCTGAATTATGCAAAGCTGACAAGTTGTCTGTGTTGATAATCTGAGAGCTAGGGAATAACAGGGTGGTTTTATTGAGCTTTCCTTTTTATTCTCTCTCCCTGTAGTGAAGGGGAATCTCCATAATAGAGCAGTATCCACTGCAAGATGCTGGATTGACTGAGGCTGCTGCTGCATGGGAATACAGCTCTTGTCTTTGGGATGAAAAATGTTCAAATTTTGTTTTGAGATTGAGACTCTTGGTTTTGTTCCTAGTTCATGATTGATACCAGGATGTATCAAATACAATAGTGGAAATGTTTCAGTTAAATTAACTGTCTTTTCACTTAAAAATCTGACTTTTGACTTGAATAATGTAATAGGTACCAGTAGCATCTTTTAAAATGATGGAACAAAATACTGAGTTGTACAAAATCTTAATTCATTCAGACTTCATAATATTTCATTCCAATTTTCATATGTTGGTAGACCCACTAGATATCATTGTGTCTTCCTGACACATGAAATATTTGATATCTGTATGTCTTTCTGGTTACCTTATTGTTTTACTGAAGCTGTAGTTCGAGTACATTGCTGTCTTCACTGAACCCCACAGGTCGGCTTTCTTTAAGATCTTTGGTGTACATCACTGTGACCAACTGAGTTGTTTGTGATGTATCACCTTCAGAGTGGTGACACACAAACTTGACATGTAAAGAAAAATAGGAGCATGTGACATCCAAAAAGAATTATGGCACTTCATATGGACAATTTCCCTATGAAGGGAAAGAGGGAAGAGGGCTGTAACAGGTTTTAGGACGCTGATCAGTCAGTGTGCAAAAAGAAATGTTTGATGCAGCATGTGAATGGAATTTGACCAAGAAGTATCTTCTGGGTGTATATATTCTCATGAAACTGAAGAGTGTGAATAGTAAGAGTTACGTTTTCTGAATAAAAAGTGCATTTTTGGCAAACTTAATTTTTCCCCCCAAGCACAATTTGATACTTTGCAGAATTTGTATTTCTCATTGTATATTGTATTTTCATAGAAATTTCCCAATTGCATCAAAAAGTCACCTTATATAAAGCTTATAATCCTCAATTTAATTTAGAGAACTTTATTATATAATTTTTTATCCTGCAGAGAAGTCTAATAGATCTTAACTTTTTTTGATTCATTTATTTCAGCTAATATGATCTGATAAGATTAACCAGAAGATGGTGTTAAATAGGATACGTCTATTTTTCTGACTGTCATATCATACGGAAATATAAGCTTCTTACATAGAGTGATCTTCTACTCAGTATTAATGAATACAAATTCAGTTGAGAAAATATTTTATTTATCATATATATATATCTCAAGTCATCTAGATATATAAATATTTATGTAGAGTTTATAAATGACCTTTCAGACTTGTGAAGGAATGAATGCAGCAATAGAAGTGATATAAATTCAGGCTGCTGTCCAAAAGGATCAAAATGAAAAAAGAGATTTTTGCAGATGAGCCCAGAGGAAATAGTATTGAGATTTGTAGCTTTGTAATAAGGAAGAAATGTAATTAGTAATTACTTTAATCTGTGTTATATAGAGTATAAGTAAGTTTTCAGTATGCGTGAAGGTTTTTGGTCTTCTAATATTACATTACCTACCCTTCCTTCCACCCTCTACCCCATTATTTTTACCTTCTCCGCTGTTTTTTCTCCTGAGCAACCAGTTGAGTCCATCTGCAGAACTGGGTAACTCATGCCTCAGAAAATGATGGCTGACTTTTGGAAAGTTGAGACACTTAATAATCACAAAAAAAATCCTTAATTTGGTAAAAAAAAAAAATAATAAAAATATTCTGTACAGTTAAGAATACCTTAGGTGTTTCTAAATTCATTTTGGAAGCAGGACTTCAGGCAGGAATGGTTCTGTCAGTCCTGGTGATTGCTGTCCAGCAAGAAGCTGGTAAAACCATGAGCATCATGAGTGCATATTTCAGAAATTGTTCCAGTAACTGGATTACTTTTTTTGAACTACCAAAACTCAGGAAAAAAAAAAAAAGCCCCGCAGTAAATACAATATATCCTTACATTCAGTGCTGTACTTGAAGTATGAAACCTTTGTCTTACAAAGTCTTCTTGAGCAATTCAGATCTGCACATGACCTCCTCTGGCAAGGATAGAAAAAATGTCTGAAGAAACATATGCAAAAATATAATTCTATTGATTTGGTTGGAGGTGGTTACTGCTGTGCTTCAGAGGCTATTTAGCATATGCATCCGCAATCTAGAAGAAGTAATAAACAATGCAGTAAGCTTTTTGGATCAAGGACTACATCTTTTCCCTCTTAATAAAGCCCTATCTGTCCAGATCTGCTGCTGGTTTTGCATATATATCACAGTTTCTGTATCATTACTACAGTTTTATACATTTTTATGTAATCCCATTGGGGTTCATCTTACTCTTGGGTTCATTGTGTCCTTACACAAAAGGCTTGATTTTTCTCCTGTGTCTGAAGTCTGGCTTTTGCAGCCTCCTAGCTCTGTAAGTGTGCTCACTTTTGCCTCCTTTTACCAAGGGGCTGAACCAGGCTAAGTTGTGGAGTCAGATCACAAAAGCAAGTAGTGATAAGTTCTTTCTCATGGTGTAGGTACAACCTCTTGCCATTCTCTGCACAGCAGAAGTCCTCAAGGATGTCAGAATTGTGCTGTGAAGGAGAGAAGACAAAAGCGGATTCTTGAGTTGAAAGCTGCTCCTTATTTTGAAGGGCAGGAGGATCACTGCAGGCTCACCTAGCTCTGACTCCACACTCAGTCTTCCTTGTCTGTTTTGCCTGGGAAAAATCAAAGAACGAATATTAGGGCAGATAAACGATCATTTTACAGTATCCTCTGGTTACCTTTGAGGTAAGGGCAGGTGTTTAAATTGGTCTGTCTGGGCATGACAAGCATCAAGGATGGGTACCTGGCAGATGAAAAGACGGTAATAAGGATTCTGGATGCTGGTCTGCAGAAAGGGAGCAGCAAGATCAGGGCAGCTTCAGCATCTCAAACGTAACAGAGCCGTGAGCAGGAGCTGTGTGCTGAGGCCATTATCATGGTCTCTGGAACAGGTTTTCCAGTGGAGCCAGAGAGCCCCATCCCTTAGCAGTGTTCAAGGCCAGCCTGGACGGGGATTTGAGCAACCTGGTGTTGGAACTAGATGATCTTTAAGGTCCCTTCCAATCCAAACGAGTCTGTAATTCTATGAAAGGGAATCAGATACAGAGTGGTATTGATTGGTATTACTGGTGTGAAAGTCCTGTTACCTGAGCAGGAGGTGGCAACAAGGAATGGTGGCAGATTTTCTCCTCAAAAAGCGTATTGATGATATCGGCGGACAGAGAGCTACGTACTCTTCTCTCACTTGTCTTTATGGGGGTCCAAGAATATACAACTTCTCTCTCCTTTCTCCCATGTGGTAGTCCAACATTTTCCATTTTCTCCCCAGACCACTGAATTACACTGGATTAAACCTCCAACTTCTTCCCCTGGCTTCACCCCTCCCTGAACACCCTGGCCAGAGGTCTGGGGTTTCAGGGCTGGAGTGATCAGGCCATGACTTCAGGTCCATCTGCTTTTCCACTGTTTGGATTTTACAGCTGTTTGGTACAGCAGCTGCTACAAGAAGCAATGACAAGGTTGGTGAACGGATGACTCGATTACCCCTAACTGGTTTAAATGACAACAAAATAAAATCGATTTCACTGGACCTGTGTGGGTAGTTGCAGCTGCAGTTGTGCTGATGGAATGTTTCACCTTGGCCTTGGAAAGATAGCTGTTGCTGTAACCAGTAAAACAAAAATAAGAAAAACAATCACTGTAATAGTGAGTTGGAATATGGAAGCATGGAGCAGCTGATGCAGTGCAGAGCAGTCAGGGTGAGAGAAACAGCTCCAAGTGTGGAAGCTGTTTGTGCCTCTCCTAGTTTTTCTGTAGCTGATGTGCACCTTAACACTGAACCATAACATTAAATATAGTGATGGATAAAAGCTGGCAGAAGATACACTGACTGATTTTCTAATCAAAGAAAGTGAATGGGACAAGAGTATATGAAGACTGTTTTACATGTATCACCCAAGTGAAGCACAAGTCTTGACAAAGAAATAATGATCTGTTGTTTTAAAGAGTATCTGATGCAGTATTTGGGATTTGTGCATGAGTGTGAATTGACAGACTTTACACGGCTTACTTTGGTTTGCTTGCTTGGTCTTTAGAATGGGTGTGGAGTTTCATCCTTTAGTATTTGGCTCCCTAAAGGCAGGATGGAACTCCTGTTTAAGCTCCACTTCATCATTTTCTGAATGAATTGGAAAAGCAGGTTAATTTGCTGTTTGAATAGGTGTAAAAGGAGATAAAACTACTGGTGGGCTGAAGAAATCTTACAAATGGTGCAGTGTTTGGCAGAATACATTCTCAGGTGCACCAAAAGCTGCTCTCTCCTCTAGTGAGGGGAGAATACCTGACTAACATGTGTTCTGTGCAGCATCATTTTATTTATTTTGGTGTGATCAAGTGCTTGGCGGTCCTGCCCACACACACCAGTCCATCCTGTCCCTCGACTTTCTCCCTCCCCCTGTGGTCTGTGCTTCAATGGCTGTAATAGACTTGTCTAAAATTGTCAAAAAGCTTTCTTGATTATAAAATCAGTCTTTTTTCTTCTTCCCTACAGATATGTAAGATTAAATCTTTAATATGCTTTGTTTAGAATATTTTCCATTTTAAATAGTTTCCTTCTCCCCCAGGATTCCTGGTGTTGCGCTAGATATCCAGAGGGAACCATAAGGAAAGGAGATGTGAGGAAAGAGGTGAAAAATCACCACCAGTGCTGAAACATGGGGCCCTTTGCCTGGCACAGCAACCATCGCTCCCTGCACAGCCAGGGAACGTGAGAGACTGAGGAACGGCTCCCTCTAATACCCACGCCTGTGTGTGCAGTTGGATGCTTTCTAGCTTTTAAAGAAATACTGCTTTTTAAGCTCTTCGTCTCCCCGTGCAGGTGGTGGTGGTGGTAGCAGTGAATGACACAGCTTTGCCGGATGACACGGGGCTGATCTCTGCATCAGCCAAGAGGAATTAAGCTTTGTCACTCCCCGCCGGGGCTACCTTTCGCCTGGTATGTGCGGGAGGAGGAATTCACAGCCGCCTGCTGCATTCACCCAGGCAGAGCCCTGAGCGCGCTCTGCCAGGGCAGGCAGGCAGCGAGAATGATAGCTGTCTCTTTTAAATGCCGCTGTCAAATCCTGAGGAGACTTGCTAAAGGTAACGTCCTTTCCTTCTTATTCATTGAGGGGCTCTGTTGCAGCCTGCCAGAGACGCAGCCTGACGTTTTTACTTTTAAATATGACCGTCCTTCCAGTTTACTGTCAGGCAACAAAGAACTCGGAATACAGAAAGGTGTAGGGGCTCTTTCCAGTGAAAACCCTCACATGTCCCATCCCTAGCTCCTGCTAGCAAGATAGGTTCCTGTTTTCTTTTCTTTTTTCCTTTATTGCTAAGAGGAGGTTTTTATTTCCAAGTGAAGTGCTAAAGTTATTTTGGGGTATCATTATTTTGTCTTTTTGCTAATCACTCGGAGTCCCTCCTGGGTCAGTGCATGCTCTGATAACTGACAGTGATATTCAGTATTAAGGCTGAGTTTCTGTTGTTTAATGTAATCTATAAGCTATTTCTGTCAATGCTTTAGATGCCAAAGACTGTTGTATGTGATGAAGTACAGACAGCAGTGTGTGTTTTTTTAGGGCTGCACTAGCATGTCACGCTTCTGAAGTTAATTTGCCTCTTAGAGCGCTGGGCATTTTATGTTACTGTAAATCTTTGTAGTGTCTGGTTTTATCACTCAGAACTTTAAAATTCTAGCATCTTACTCTGAGTCCCTTGATATTATTAAAGCAGCTGTGTGAAAATCTGTCTGGATAAGACACCTTCCCTCTTCAGAAATGAACTGAACTAGATCTTTAGTTTCTAAAAATAACCAGAGAAAAAAGAAATGTTTGGTAATTTTTCTTTGTGTAATTTTGTCTCTCTTTGTGTGTGTGTGTGTGGAAACTTTCAACATTATAGTAGCATTATGTGTCTGCAAATAAAAAGCTCCTGGTTTTTAGCTTGGGTACTGTGAAACAGTTAATGTCCATTACTATGCAGAGGGAAAGAGTCCGTATGTGAATAAAACTGTTTGTATCAGCCTAGCTCAAAACATCAGAAATCTTTTATTACTAATCAGCGTAGGTCAAAATCAATTAGGGTTTGGTTTTTTTTTTTGCAGAAGCATGAAAGAGTAAGATGATAATACAGTGAGGTCAGAAATGGGAAAGACAAGAATATCGCAATCAAACTTATATAATGCATTTTCCTGTTCTTTAGATTGCTGTGTAGGGCCATGTTGTTCAAACATGATGAACTGAAATATTTATTATTCATCCCCTCCTCTGTAGATTTGCTTCTCTTTCAAATCTGTGCTGGATAATGCCTGCTTTTCTCATATGTGTAAAATGTTTCTATTTTGGTAGTTCTATTGCACATGTATCAGGTTGGAAGTCAGCAGTTTCTCTTTTCCTGCTTTGAGTAGAGGAACCTTTTTGTCTGCTGATGTCTTTATAAGATAGATCTGGGCACTAATCTAGTCTATCACCGATGAGAGTTGTTGCTCCACTTAAATACAGTTTCCCCAGGAATAATCAATATTCTTATACATCATAGCCATCTTAATTTTTTCACACTTCCATCATTCAACAGAACTCAGGCTAGTGGGTTTTTCTCCTTTGAAATAATCTTAACTTCCTTTGACACTCCTTGCTTCTCCTGCTCACTCCCAATAGGAGCTGGCATGATACTATCGATTTTTACGTTAAAGAAATGTGCCTTATGCTTGTCTTACTATTAACAGTCAATTATTGTTATTTTAAAAAAAGGCAGCCTAGAGATATATTCATATATTCGCTTGTAAGCCCTATGCATGTCAGACTGGAATTGCTGCCCTGACACACTCCTGAATTTTCGCTCTGTTCAGTAAAACCTTTGTTCTTTTAGCTGACTCTTGTGTGTTCTCTGCCCTTGGCTTTTGCATCTCAGACACCAGTTATGGACTGCTCAACGGGGTGGACCTTCATGTTGTTAGTGCAGAGAGGACTCTTGCCACCAGAAGGCAATCTCCTGCTGCTGCATCAGCTGGGAGATCCCCTTCCCTTCCATCTTGCTACTAGCCTTGGGATTTGGTGCTTTTGTTGAATTTCTTTGCTCCAAAAGCAATTTTCCTTGCTTTAGTACTTTCCCCAGTGTGCCTCTGCTAGGCTCTTTCTTTCGTGTACCTTTGTGCAGTTCCTCAAAATCATTTCAAAATCAAATAAATAGGTATGCTGCACACGTGATTAGTGTCTTGTGTTCTTAATAAATGATACATGTGCAGAAAATTGTACATCAAAAAGTGGAAATCCCTGCTTTCTTTTATTTGTCATTTTTCATGCCTATATTGGTGAAGTAAGCTTGCAACTTAATTTCTCCTTTCAGATAGGGATGTAAATAAAATAGCTCATCTGGGCAACTGGAGACTCCAATAGCAATTCTTCCCACAAGGGAGATGTTGTGGCAATACTGTGTTCTACAATTGCACTCCCTTCTTCCTGTGCTTCATTTTAATCTTTCACAGCAAAAAGCAGAGCTGTGTCTTTAGGTTTCTACACGTACTTAGTCTGTCACTTTAAAAATCTCTGGCAGGAGAATCTTCAAGTGTTCTGAGTAAATCTTAGGGCAAAAATACTGTATAGTTGTAGGCATGCTTTCCAAAGTCTGGTCAGTGGCACACTGCTGCTCTTCCTTACCGTAGCCACGAGCACACCAGGATCATCTCTAGATGTGAACATTAGTCTCCTTCTCTGTCGTCTACCCTCAAACTTATACCAGTTGTAGGTCACAGGCACACTTGCAGAACCACAGAATGGTTTGGGTTGGAAGTGTCCTTCAAAGATCACCTAGTCCAACCTCCCCACTCCCTGGTCTCCTTCACCACTGCCCCTTGCCTTCACACTCCTTCCATGCTGTATTGTGCCTCTGGGTACAAGGGCCACTGCATCTGCTGGGGCTGCTGTACACAAAGCCTTTTCCCCTATTTCATAGAATGGTTACGGTTGGAAGGGATCTTAAAGCTCATCCAATTCCACCCCCCTGCCCTGGGCAGGGACACCTTCCACTCAAAGCCCCATCCAACCTGGCCTTGAGCACTGCCAGGAATGGGGCATCCGCAGCTTCCACTGTATCCACAACTTCCACTGTATCAACTATCCCCTCTTAGGGCAAAATATATGGCAAACAAGAAGTGTATAATAATTATTAGTGCAGGAAATTCAAAATACTATGAGTTTGTTCCCTTAATGTGTATTACATTTCATTTTTCTGAGTCATTATTTTGGAGGTCAGTACATTTTCAGTAATGAAATTGAATATTATCAAGCTGAGGCGAAGCTCCATATTTGTGTCCATTAACAAACAACCATGGAAGAAGAGTATTATTTTATTTGATGATGCAATTTGCGAGGAGGACGCTGCGTGAGACTGTTGTCTCATACATGCCGAGACATGATTTGAATTTAGATCTACTCTGTGTAGTTAAGAACCAAAAAAACATTCCTGTTTAGGACACCAGGGTGGTGCTATGTTGTTTCTACACCAGTTTGTTGTTTCTATGTTTTTTTTTCAGTTACAGATGTTTTTAATAGCATTTAAAATGTTTATGGCAGATGGGAGTTTGTGCTGTAGTTACTTGATTTCTTTCATGCATAAATCTCTCATGCTTTCACCTTTGAGCTGAAACATTGCTGGCTTTGTCTCTTTTTAGCTGTGATTATATGTATCTGGAGGTATATAGGTGTGTGCATCTGTTTTAAGCAACGTTGAAAGTGGTTAAGCAGTTCTAAAAGGAGATAAAGTATCTTTGCCATATTAGCTACTAAAATTTGAGAAGAGGTTTTTTTTAATTTTTATATAGTCTTTTATTTGTTTTATTGCTTTCCTATCCCAAAAGAGCAAGCTAAGCTAAAAGCTCCTGTTAAGAATGTGAAGTAGCAGCCGTTTTTACAGATCTCTGTATGAGAAGTACTGGCCTTGGAGGGAATGGTAACTTCAGACTGGTTGAATATGAGGAAATGCCACAGTTGAAGTTTTAAGAATAGCCACAAATCTGCTCTTCATACAGCTGCTTGTATCGTAGAGTAGGGATTTTTTTTTTGAGTGGTGGAGAAATACTAGGGTTTTTTCCTCCAAATTTATTTCTGTAAGACCTCAGGCACTGAGCAGTATGCACACTGTGCATACCAAAGAGCCTGTGGTAATCATTTACATTGAATATACATGCTAAATCAAAACTGCACAATTTACAATAATTACTTCAAGTTACAACAGTGTAGTACAATAGTGAAACATTGCTGAAATGTGTAAGCTAGTCAGGTTTACAACTAAATTAGCCACTTTATAGTTTAAAAATTGCCTTTCAAGCAGTGCATTACAGAGCCTTGGCTGTGGTTAATTTATGTATGGACATGTTTGCTTTTTCCTTTATTAGCCCCAAGAACAGATCTTTTAGGAAGCTGTGTCTGCTGCATTACAAAAATGTGCCTTTGTTAGAGGCAGGAGTGAATTTTTTAACATACCCAAATCAGTGAAGTTGTTCTGGATATTATTATAATGGAAACAGAGTAAGAGCACTCTGATAAAGATGTCAACTGCTGTTATACAGCACACAGTGTAAGGACCTGAGTGGTCTGCCTTTCACCCATCAATACTTTATAGCGTATCTGCAGGATAATTTAGCACCTACTGCGCATACAGATCCTTTCTGCAGACGTAGATTTTTATGCTCCCAGTATGTTTCCAATACAGTGAGATAAAGGAAGCCTAAACCACAGGATGTTGCACTCCAGTTTACAAGATGATCAGTTATCTAAAAATTGGTTAGGGGCCTAAGGCATCAAAGGATGAATTCTGAGTGTAGCTGGATGTAGGTTATAATTTGCTTTCCAGTGTTCCAGCGAATTACTTCTGACTGTGACAGCAAGTTACCGGCCTGTATATTATTTTAATAGTAATCCTAACCATGGGGTCTCTTTTTGTCATTACATTGTTTCTAAAAATACAAGTTTACAGTAATAAAACTGAGTCAACAGCTTGCTTTGAATGAAGTAAAAATCATAAGTAGCAGTATCTGTAAGGACTTTTGAACATAGGTTAGTTCCTTGTCTTTCTAAAATTAGTTCTGAAAACTCCCAAGAGTGCTGACAAGTTCTATAAATAGGCAGTCAGCATGGATTTGCTGGCTTTGTACATTCAATTAGGGTTTTGAAAATACACTTTGAGGTTTTTTCATACTCAACACGTTTATCCAAGTTGTTCACATCTCTTATTTTTTCCATTATGTTTCTGAAAGTGACTTACGTGTTTCTGCTGACTTAGTAAACAACCTGCAGTGAAAGAATAAAGTGGAAGCAAAACCTGGAAACGGTTTTCTGCTAGGATGTGGGAACTTCAGGGCCACCTTCAGCAGCTCTTCCTCAACAGTAGCCATTAGCACAAATTTCCTGAGAAGATGGGATGTTCTCTGCAGGGGAGAGCTGTACACAAGTCTGTCAGCAAGGGAAGTTTTGACATTGCTCAAAGTGTTTGTAATGAAGCAAATGTAATAACACACACATACACCCCCCACCCCCCCCAAAAAAAACACAAACCTTCAAAAAAAACCAAGCCCCCAAAAGTATATTCCTTTGAACTTGCATTTTTTTCTTTTGTATTTAAATATATATCTATATATTTTATTGCGAGACTGCTTGTCAGATGAAATAAAGGCAAAGAGTGGCCATGACTATGTTGCCCAGCTGGTCTGCGGCAGTCTGGGGTACAACTTCCTTACTCCCATTTCTGTTAGGAACAGTTACTGAAGTTGGCAAAGACTAAGAGAGAGCAGAGAACATTTCATGACTTTTTCCCTTCTAGATTTTCATCAATCCTGTTTTTTTTTATTTGCACTTAAGAGTGCCTTTAGCCAGGATTGTTTTAAGATTGCTTCGAAATGGTTAAGTTCCTGCAATACAATCACCAAAGGAGAGGGAGAGAGATTAATTTTTGTTAAGAAGATGTTCCTTCTGTAATTGCTGTTTAGGCTTTCCAGCACTGTGTATGTGTAGAACAAAAGAGGCACATCTACTATATTTAATGAGCATTAGTAGGATGCAGTATATTGTCTTTTTGTTCAAAAGAATCCTTTGAACCTATTGTTGTAAGAATTAATGAAGGGGGCAGAAAAGATTTTCTCTTCTGCAGCAAGCTGATCACAGTTCACAAGTTCAAGGAATATTTCTTCACTGCTAATATATTCAAGAACCAGCAAACTCTTTATTAATTATTCAGGACAATCTAAAGTACAGCAGCATACTAACCAATCTGTGTGAAACTTTGACAGAAAGGACAGGCATAAAAATACTTCACAAATCAAGCATGTACTGCTTAAAGTAGCAGCAGTGCTGCAGCCCTGATGATCTGAGAAATGTGTGCATGGCTGGAGTTCTGCAGAGAAATTATCTCTGTTTTAAATAAGCTGATAGAACTGTGTGCAGGTGCCTGTAAGGTGTGAAGAGAAAGCTGCAGTGATAAAAACAGACTGTAAGTGGCCATTAGCTATCTAATGTCTATCAGAAATTAGTAGGTGATATCTGGTATTAGTAGCTGATATGGCAGTTCTGTTGCATGTATAAGATGTAGGGAGGGTTTTTCCCAGCACATTTAGATTTGTGGGACCTGGGTGGATTGTTGAAGTTCTTCACTAACTCCTGCTGAACTTACACAGGAGTTTGGCAAGTGTCTTGGACTTTGTGCCTTGTCCCTAGCTGCATGATGGGGACAGCAGTACTTCCCTCCTCTCAAAAGTATTCTGAGGAAAATTAAAGGAAGAAAAAAAAAGATTATCTGGCAGTTTGTAGGCTAAATATTAAAGATAAAGTTGTACAAAATAACAGTCTATTGAGTTTATTGACAAGGGATGCTAGTTTTAATATGAATGCAAGCAAGACATTTGAGCTGTAAATAACAAAACCTCAGGCTGGCTCATGGATGGGTTGTTCGTGCACAGGCATCTTCCTGAGTATAAGCACTGATGCAGGACAGAAGTGTGCTGCAAATGTTTCTTTACTTTCAGTGTCATTGCTGTTTCAGATAGTTCTAGCAGACATCAGAGGGCAGAGACTCAAAAATACTGTGGCATTTTGTTTCTGTCGTTAACCCAATCTGGATGAGCCTTCCAGAGTGGCACAGGTGTGAGGAGGGCTGGAGCAAAGCGCTAGGCAGGAACATGCATTAGGTACAGCATGACAGACATTGCAAATTTAAACATAAGACATTGCATGTAAAAATACATGTCCATCCTCAAATTCTGATGAGAGCTCTTGATTTTTCTTTGCAACCAAATTAGCTTGCTGCCTGTGCCTGTCTGGTTCCCATGGGAGACTTTGAATGAAGTATTTGAATTCCGCAGAAATACATGAATGGAGGTGATGCCTGAGGAAACATGGAAAGGAGAAGGGTGGCATGGGGGAGGACAAAAGAGAGGGTACACATTGCAAGCCTTTGCTGTGCAGTTAGCTGGTGGGGCCCATGGTCCCAAGTACTCTGGTGTCGAGCAAAGCAGAGCTGAGTTGCAAACTGGGAGAACAAGCATCAGTAGTGTGAGATACAGTGCTGCCAGGAGCTCTGCAGAGCAAATAGGACAATGGGGGAAAGAGAAATGAGAGGGATGAAAGAGAAATGAGAGGGATGTAAGAGAAGCTGGAGGTGAAGCAGATGCAGCATGTGCTGAAGGCATAGCCCCTCTCCTGCTGGAAAGGTACATGTGAGGAGAAACGGGGACCTGAGCTGCCAAGGATTAAACACTGAGGGTTAAAATCTAGTCATTTTATGAAAATGTTTTATCCCGTATAAAGTTAGGGTTTGGAATTATGTAGTGGTACTTACCTAGACGTTTTAGGAATGTACTGCAAGGCGAGGCTTCAGCCGGAAATGGGCTCTGGTTCCTCGTGTGCCCAGGGGAGGAAGGGCAGACTCACACTCTCTTCGGCTTTTTTATAAATACTTAGTTTGGGGATCTGCTAAATCGGAGACGCTCTGTGGAACAGGGGTGAGAGCGTAGCTGCATTTTTGGCAGATTTCTGCATTTTTGCAGCTTAATCTGTCTCCTATCAGGACTCCCAGGAGTCGTGCTCCATCTCCATTTCATTCTCTACCATGGTGCCGACGTGTTTCTGTTGCCTGAAAGTCGGGCTGTAGGCACAGCCCTTAAGCAGGCAAGTCTCTGTCAGCAGAGGTTACAGCATCTCTCTAAACAGCTGGAAGTAAATCAACGAAAGGTAACCTTATTTCTGCTGCTCTGCCTGCATTCCTTGGTGGGAGTTTTGCTGGCCTGGGGAGAGGGCTTGAGGGACACACAGGGAGGACTGCCCTGGGTGAAGACTATCCTGAAGGGCCAAGTTCATGACAGTTATGAGCAAAAAGAAACTTCTCATAACATCTTTTTTTCCCCCTCAAGGGAAAATCTGATTGTTAGCTTATGATGTAATTAAAAGCTTTAGATTAAAAACTTCTAAATTTATTAAGGATATGAATGAATGGGACCTTCTGCATCATCAAACTGAGTAGCCACAGTGCTGTCACAGGTACCGTATCATACCCTCACTCCTGTGAGTGTATGGAGTTTTAAATATGCTCATCCTTCTTGTTTCCATTATTCTTTTGGGGATTTGCTTCAGCACATCACTCCCCCAATATTTCAGTACCTTTTAAGACTGAATCTTCAACATATTCATCCCTGGGTGAAGGTTAAAAGAAAGCTTCAGCCCAGAAAATTGTAATTACAGAGAAAGTGGAAGTATTCTGTAAGTCTCCACAGCAGCTTCTATACTTTGTCCCTTGAACTGCTCATCTGCAGTTTTTATTAATGCTGTTGGGAATGATGATTTTGATAGAAGCAGCAGCTTCTCTGAAAGTGTATTGGGGTGGAAAAGTTACTTCAAATTGGACTGATTATAAAGAGGCAAACACTAGGCATAACTTTGTGGGGAAAAAAATGTTACTGGAAATAATGTCTCATCTAACAGGCTTACTCTGCCTTGGCTTCTCAGTGGTGAATAGAGAAAGATGTTTAGCAAAGAAATACCAGCTCTTCAAGTGACTAAATTACCATAGTGCATTGGTAAATGTCACCAATAAAACACAGTTTAAATCCACAATACTCTCAAGGAAACATTTATGCTTCTAATGAACTAGAATTTGACAGCCCTGTCTGGCAAAAGAAATCTTCTGGCATTTAGATTTCCTTGGGGGGGGGACGACATCCAGCATGTGTTGTGACCTGTCAGAGACCAGCACAGCTTTGCAAAGATGTTGTGGACATGTTGTTCTTGGCTATATCACAAGCCACTCATGAATAACAAAGATGAAATTTCCTACCTTGTTATGAGGCTTAAGTTGATAAATCATTGCCTTCTCCCCAGCAGTCAAAAGGAGGGCACCTTTTCAGTATTTCAAGTCTTTCAGTGACAGGGTGAATGCTTGGGGGTTTTGGATGGTTGGTTGGTTTTGGTTAGTTTGGTTTTTTTCTTTAGTGACATGCTTAGGTACATGTACATCGGTTTCTGTAGACCCAAGATATTTTGATATTGTTATAGCACCTGTGGGTCAGGACTTCATTTTCCCTAACCTAAGTATAAATTATGACAGTTCTTGTTCTGTTGAGCTAGAAGCAGGTAGTAACTGAGGGAAAGCATGACAACCTGAGCAAATGCATAGTATGAGCAGTTCTTTTTTTAGTGGACCAAAAAAAAATATTCTTGAAAGAAAAAAGAAATTACATGCTTCAGAAAGAAATGAACATATCCTTAGTAATTAATTCTCAAAAGTGAGAAGGAATGGGGGAAAAAGGGTTTCTGTGTTAGGTTTTAATACTTTTCAAAAAAGCAGAGAAATGCAGTGTTGGTGAGGGAGTTCCTTGGGAAGTTTAGCAGTCCAGAAGACTGTCTAGTTGCATCTTGTCTCTGTTTTCACTCGAGCTGTGTAACACAGTGATAAATGTCCCTGACAGCCACTTTTACTTAATGTTAAGGAGCTTCCAAGGCAGCAGGAGCCCTTCCAAATGCAGCAGGAGCAAGTTATGCCTGAGGAAGTTCTTGAGCTCCCTTTGTAGAAGAATACAGTTCCCTCTTCCACATTGCTGTTATGAACAGTGTCAGGATGGTTCAGGCAAGGCCACCAAACCACCAGCAAGAGGATTTCCTACAAACACGAGTCTGAGAGCCACTTCTTGTGTGCATTTGCTGTGTAATTTTGAACAGCAGATGCTTTGTGTTGGCTGACAGCTGCACTGAGGTAGTAATTTTAGCCCCAGGGAGTAAGACTGATTTCTCTTTTGTTGCATCTGTGGCAGTAGCACAGTGTAAGATCTCCTTTGTCCAACGTAACAGAAAACCTTCATCCAGTTTTCACTTAGACCCTACAGAAATGTGAGTAGTTTTTCTGATCGCAAAATAAAGTCTGCCTCTATTCTTCATTGGATTCACATCCTCACAGTTTACCCATATGCAGAGCTTGGAGTAGTTGGGCTGGGATGCAGTGTACTCGGTACTGAGCTTTGCAGCTGTCTCCAACATCTCAGATCTCAATTTAACTGCCATTGCAAAGGCAGTAGTGAAGCCAGGCTATTGCTTTTTCAGCAGATTAGGGAACAGGCTTTGAAAATTTTTCTTGTCTCCGTGAGACAGTCAAGGAGATATGATCGTCTTTGGAATGGGCATTAGCCACATAAGTGGGATACCAGGTATGTATAACTTTAAAGTTACTTTGACAGCATCTTCTTTCTGCTGCATTTACTTTTGAAGTAGAGAATTTTTTACTTGGTTATGTCAAGAAGAAAGAATAATTTTAAAAAAATGCAGGCATGTAGAAAGTTAAAATATAGCACTTGGGTTTTTTTGCTTTTGGTGATTTTATGTTTTGGTACATTTCAGGGCCCAATAGCTAAATACGTATTACAAATCACAGAATCCGGTCTCTTTGCATATGATTTTTTACATGTTGCAATTTTAAACTTGCATGGTCTTGATATTGATGAAAACTGATGGATAGCTGCCTGAGAAGAAATAAGGGCCAAAGTTAACATTTCCAGTGTATTTTCCTACTGAAGGTAGCACTCAGCATGGCCACGCACGCATCCGCTCACATGCTCATTCACTGCTCTGGAGACAAAAATTACTATAATGAGCTCCCCCTCCATCAATTTAATCATAATTAGTCACAGAGTAATGAAGTAAGTGACATTTCCTCTGATCTTTTCACAGCCAATCTTACTAACTGTGTTACCATAAAGAGGAAATAGCAGAGGGATGGATGGTGTTGGAAAGAGTGAAGCTGGCTTCTAGTTACAGTGGTTCCTCTTAATTTCCCTAGTCTGTCCCACAGTGACATTTTTGAGAATACATACCAAAATAGATGAAGCTTGGTAACCTGTTTGAAACCTTGTGTTTTCAGGCATTTGAGTGCTTTATGGTTAGCTAAAAGAAATTCAGATTTTATCAATATGGCTTTCTACTTACTTTCTCAAGTAGATCAGTAATTATATTTTCATTCATTTTGTTGATCAAGATTTCATTATATAGCTGAGTTTGAGAATCAGAATATGATTTAATTGTACTGTTTTTACTTTGTTCTCGTTTGAGGTTCATTGTGATTGGTTGTGAAGAAAGAAGAAATACAGTAATTTGAACTAAAATGTGTTGCTTATTCAAGAACAAAATGACTTTCTATCTCGTGGTGTATCTACACCACTTGTCTCTAAGTCATCAAATGCTGTGATATCTGGAGCTTATGCCTTAACATATGGAAACAGGAGAGTATTTGGAGATCTCAAAAAATATGGTGACTAGCAAAAGAATAGATTAGACAGTTATTGTTCAGAAACAAACTGTAGGGTTGGCAGACATAGGTAAATGTGAGGACAAATCTGAGGACATCACACCAAGTGACTTGGAAAATTATCATGAACAATTTACAAACTGAGATGGAAAATCTGTATATAAATCCACCAAAACTTAATGATGGGGTAGTGACATCAGGAGAACGCTTTGCATATGAGGTGAAGGTGGTCAGCTTTGCCAAGCTGCAGCAACTTAGGAAACTAAATCTAGATTTAGAGATCTGATGGGTTTAACTGAGTGAAAGTATTTGACTTAAAATAGTTTAGCCAAGGTTTAGATGGAAATAATGTTATTCCGTGTGTGGTCCATGGACTTATCAAAGTCCACACACTACATTCAACAGGTCAGTGAAGGCTTTTTTTTTTTCAAGAGAATATTCTGAAAGCTATGTCTGCTACATATTTTATGAAGTGCGTATCTAAATTATATATCTGAAAAATTCAGTCGTGTTTAAGAAAGCCTCAAAATCTCATCTTTTCCTCAAAATGGGGATTGGGGGGGGAGGCAGGGAGTAAGGGGGGTTAAGCAGAGTGTGCACTGTCAAGAGTTTTTAATTAGGTGTTAAGATAAACAGAATCAGACCTACGATTTCAAAATCAACTTTGTCTTAAATAGGAAGAGCAGCTAGCAGGGATTTGTGGAGTGCAAGAAAGAGAACATGGTTGGATTAAAGCTTCTTCATCCTTGTTTGTAATCGTGGTGTCATCAGGATATTCAGGAATGTTCTCATGCATAGAGTGTGAAGTTCATATCCACATTATTATGCATGCCGCTGAAATACAAAGAATTTATGGTAATTTATTCCCTATGCTGTTTTTCATTACAAGGGGTTTTATACTTGGTAAGCCTTCCCTGCAAAGGGGAATAGTATTCCTGTAAATGTAGGTTTTGTGACATGAATCTGTGGGGACTGTCTGTCTGATTTGGAGTTGCTAATGGATTTGGCGTAGTACTGCAGCATTTTCTCATCTAATACCACCTCCTTGAATTGTGAACTATGTTAAGGTTTTGTTCTTGCCCTTCTCCTCTTCATTTGCTCCTTTTGTGGTGTCTGTGCCAGTGACCACATCCAAATCTATTTCTCTGTTTCTGGTCTTACTGGTTCAGATATATACTGTAGTATAGTCTTCTCAGGAGTGGAAGACACTGAAACAAAATGCAGACCATTCACATACCTGCTGCCTAGCTGGGAAAATATTTTTGTACCTATATATTTTTATAGATGTATTTATATGAATGTATAATTTTACTCTATACAAATCAAGTACCGTTCTGACTGAGATCTTGAACTATCAGTCTTCAAAACTTAGCAGTTATACTGTTTCATATATTTTTATTCAGAAAATCTTCTAGCACTTCTAGGTAGCTATACTTTGGATTGTTAATGTTTTCACAAGGTGGTGTTTTGGGCCACCACCGAGAATCGGTAGTCATTGCTTTATGCATTGGAGTTGTATGGAGTACGTCGTAGAATCATAGAATGGTTAGCCTTCTGTTATGATGAGGTTTTTGGCTGAGGTCATATATCTTTAACTGAAATTTTCTGGTAATAGAAAATCAGTAACCAGTAGCTTCATTTGGGGGGGGGGGGCAGATCCACAGCTGGATTTGTGATGTTCTGTTGTGTTGACTGTCTTTTCTCTTCCAACCTGATTTTGCAGATCCCTTGGGAAAAAAACCCCGAACAATTTTAATCAGTGTTACATCCTTTAATATATGGTTTTGTTTGTTCTTGGGTTTAACTGGTGTTCTCATTTATGAAGAAAATTAAAAACCTTTTGAGTGGAGAATAGTGAGAGAATCATGGGGGTCTGACTTGTGAATGTTCAACCTTGTAACTGTAGAGAATTATAACTCTTTCTTTTGAGCAAGGAGCGATTAAGAGAATGGTGGTAATATTTCATTCCAAGGATCAACAGGAATATTTTGATTTATCTGGAAATAGTTTTATTTCCTCATGGTTATGTGGCATCAGGCCAGCCGAGCATCACTTGATGCTGCACTCTACTCTAGGTCAGTCATTTGACAGAGTGCTGCTGAGGTTTTGTAAGCTTTTAGCACTTGTCAGTTGTATTCCCTGTTTTTTCTCTGTTTATTTTTGTAAGAGTTCTTTGGAAATTACCTGTGCTTTGCTGCTTGAGGGAACCTCTTCAGAGTAAAATGTGTCCTGTAACTGATTTCTCAAGCCCTAAAGTAATGGCAATAATTAATTTAAAATATGAGGTTTTTCTTTGATTTTTGAATAGATGCCAGCATCTGCAGAGGACAGCATTTTGTCTGATATTTCATCTGCAGACAATAACTCAAATACAAAGCAGATACTATTTTTATAGTGTAAAAGTGGTTGATATTTGTCCCTTAAGACCATTATTTGTATGTATTAAAGAAGTTTAAAGGTAATAGCTTCTGCATACATCGCATACTCGTTTCTTCTCTGTAGTAATTTTCTCCCTTCTCAAAACAACCCTGACTTACGGAGCAGGAGTGACTTATATTTGTATATGCAGTGTATGTTGTATTTTGTTCACATATGTATATGTGAAGCTTCGTGTATTGAACAAAATACAAGTAAAACGTGATTAACAGCTGTGGTCCGGCCAAGTCCCTGCTTGATCCTCAGCAGTTCCCATGGGCTTTGAGTGGGTTTCCAGTCTTCTCATCCTTGGTCCAGGGAATATTAGATGAAGACATGGGTATGACCCGAGTCTAGGGCAGGAAACAGCAAAAATTATTTGATGCTTCTCATTCTTGTAAGAGTCCTTCTAATAAACCTCATAGAGGTTAGGGTAGAAATGTTATGATGCTTTGTGGTAGCTTGCTTTTGAGCTGGGGTACCATTATTTCACCTCAGGACTTGAGTGCAAGGCTTCTGCGCCTCAATTCCCGCCTACTGCCCATGGTGTTTTCTGGATTTACGCCATCACAGGAGCCAAACACAGTGAAAATGAATCTGATGGGGATGAACAGGGTCTTATGCTGCCAGACTACACTTCCTCTTTCACATATTAGGAACCAAGGGAAAGTAAATAACCCCTGACCTTGACTCTGGGCATTTCTTTAAATATGAGTAAGCAAGTAAGCTTTCCATAAGCAGCTGTTAAGGAGAGGGACTTTGAGTGATAGATGTTAACTGAGAAGACATCAGTACCGCCAGACTTGTGATTTTTTTGTTTAACCACTAAGAATTGTGCATCTTTGCCGTTGAATTTGGTTTTGGCCTCCTTTAAGTTGCTTCTTTTCACTGGATATCTTGGTAGCTCAGTAGGTATCTTATTTGTGGAAGATAAATTAGATGCTTCAGGAGTTAAAGTCTTGATGCAGTTGGGATAACCAGTCAATATCCACATGTCATTTTCACACCTATGCTCAACATATATGTTGAGCATATATCATTCGGAAGAATCAAATTACATCTTTTCCCAGGCAGAGGATATACGCAGAATCATATTTCAGGCTATTAATGCAACATTGTTTTCCTAAGTGCACCATTAAGTCCTGATATGAATTTCCAGTGCTTTTGGTCAAATTGTGATAAAACTGGACAGTTCTATTAAGCAGTTAAGTAATAGCTGATAATAGCTTTACTTTCCTGGAGGATATATGTGGTTGTCTTTATGTCACCCCAAAACTTCAAACTGTGTATTTTGTTTACTTGTTGGCTTTTTACTCTCTGCTCAGTGCATGCTTCCTACCATACCCTACCGTTATGAATTTGCAGTGTACTTAAGCCAAGAGTTGAAAGAATAGTGGCTACAACTAACAAATTGCTGCAGTAATCTTTTTATAGACAGATACGAAAAGGGGCATAACTGGAAATTAGGATGATAGGAAACATACACTGCATTAAATTACACCACGTTAGTAGTTTTACCATGTCTAAAGGTGTACATAGGCACCTCTATCTGTTCAATATAGCAGTGTTACAGTGCAGTTTCCTTTTGTACCTGTCACCCTGTTGTAGTGCTATGATGGCTTCTCTCAGTTTGTCCATTTGTCCTTTTTTTTCCCCTGAAATATATTCAGAATGTGCAGCAAGCTCCTTCTTCAAAAGTACAAAGCTTTTTTTTCCCTAGTCCTGAAGTAAGCTCATGTCTTTTATAAGGTCTGATCTGTTATATACAGAGGGGAAACACATATGATGAATTCTTACTAAAGGTACATCCTCTCAACATTGAAGTGTGGTACTATAAACTGCCCGGACCCATTTCAACGAAAGAGCAATAAATGAAAGCAATTAAATAATAATGCAGAATCTATCTGCATTTTGTGTAGTTTCGTTAATAACTTCATAAAAAGCAATCATTTAGTATTTTAAAAACTTCAAGTCTACTTCCTTGGTGAAAAAAAGATGGATGCTGGGTATGCTATTGTACTTTCTTCATCTGCACATTAAAAAGTATATTTTAACTTTGAATTGTATAGAAAACCTTTTCATAGAATTAAAGTTAAATTAGGTGTGACAGTTGATCATGATTAATCACCAGTTATTAGCTAAAATAGTTTTGTTTCTTGGTGTTGAAAAATAGGATTCTGCAAGGAATTAGACATACTGGGAAATATCAACCGTATTTTTATAAAATCTGAAAGATGGGAATCATGGATTATTGTGTGTTTTATGTGAAGGTTACAGTGACCTTTCTTTTGTTATCTTAGAAACAGGTAATGAGGTGGAGAGAGAATCATAGAAGAATTTTGTTTGAAAGATGATTGGCAAGTGAGCCTGCCCAGAAGGCGCGAGGTCTGTGAGAGCTTTTCATGGCCTCCCCTCATTGCTTGGTGTAGGTATAAAGGAGAAATACTAAGCTGGTTGCAGGTGTAGTTTGATACTTGCTTCTATGACAGGTACTGTTGTGTGTTTGTGAGCAACCTAAGGGCTATAAAACTTGTTAAAGGCAAAATGAGTCCCATGAGCCATGAAAGAACCTTGAAAAACTAATTTTATGCCCCCTTCACTTTAGTTTCAGAATGAACAACATAGGTGAAGTCCTAAGTGGATCAGTCTTTCTACCAGCCTGGGTCCTGACATTGGAGTTGACATTGGAAGAACTCTCCTATTTCTGTGACTCCCAAGTTTTCAAGGACTTAATAAAAAAAATTACAAATGGTCACTTTCTGGACATGCACAGGTAGTGCTTGGGCACAGATTAAGTACTGCATTCATTTTGGAGGAAGTTATTAAGCCATAAAATATAAAATTGTGACATTTTACTTGCTAACAATTTTTAACACAGGAATTTTTACGATGCCACAGATAGAGGAATGCTGTAGGTAAGCCATTCAGGTGAAATTACTATCGGGGTTTAAATAATTCCCAGCCTTTATAAAGAAGCAAAATTCCTTGGCATGAAGAAAAGTTTCAAAGACTGAGATGAAAGATTTCAAACAAGATCACATTCTGCTTTATAACTGGTTCTTAATGAGTTTTACTTCATAAATCTGTGTTTTAATTATCTTCTGTATACTAGCATGAGCCATCCAGTATGGCTGCGTGTGCTAATTCTTTCAAAAGTTATTTTGATGCAAACAATTTCATCTGAATTTTGTGCACATTGATTAGTCTTGTGGGGTTTGAGTCTTGAAGCACCTGTATAAGTATTCAAGAAAACCCCTCTCCAGTGAAAATGCTGTTGCAGCTTTCGTCTTAATACAAATAGCAAGACTCATTGGAAAAGTTACATTAAAATGAGTATTGATAATGTTATTAAAGGATAAATTTCAGGTGGGTTTGATTGGTTGGTTTGCTTCTGGTTTTTTTTTGGGGGGTGGGATTGTTGGATTTCACCCCCAGAAAAGCATTTTGCTGTCATTCCCACTTAGTTTCATCAGTTTTGGTGATAGTGTGACTGATGAATGTGTTAACAACTGTGAAATGCAGGTCATTATGGAGATTAGGCTGGCAGCCAGATGTATCGTTATTGCCTGTCAATCTTATGTGCTCAGTAAATTATGAAGTATCACAGTATCACAGTATGTTAGAGATTGGAAGGGACCTCGAAAGATCATCTAGTCCAATCCCCCTGCCGGAGCAGGAACACCTAGATAATGTTACACAGGAATGCGTCCAGGCGGGTTTTGAATGTCTCCAGGGAAGGAGACTCCACAACCTCCCTGGGCAGCCTGTTCCAGTGTTCCGTCACCCTCACTGAGAAGAAGTTTCTTCTCAAGTTTAAGTGGAACCTCTTGTGTTCCAGTTTGTACCCATTACCCCTTGTCCTATCATTGTTTGCCACTGAGTAGATCCTGGCTCCGTCCTCGTGACACTCCCCCTTTATATATTTATAGACACTGATAAGGTCACCCCTCAGTCTCCTCTTCTCCAAACTATAGAGACCCAGCTCCCTCAGTCTTTCCTCATAAGGGAGATGCTCCACTCCCTTAATCATCTTCGTTGCCCTGCGCTGGACTCTCTCCAGCAGCTCCCTGTCCTTCTTGAACTGAGGGGCCCAGAACTGGACACAATACTCCAGATGCGGTCTCACCAGGGCAGAGTAGAGGGGAAGGAGGACCTCTCTCGACCTACTAACCACCCCCCTTCTAATACACCCCAGGATGCCATTGGCCTTCTTAGCCACAAGGGCACAGTGTTGGCTCATGGTCATCCTGTCGTCCACTAGGACCCCCAGGTCCCTCTCCCCTACACTGCTCTCTAACAGGTCATTCCCCAACCTATACTGGAACCTGGGGTTGTTCCTGCCCAGATGCAGGACTCTACACTTTCCCTTGTTATATTTCATCAAGTTACTCCCTGCCCAACTCTCCAGCCTATCCAGGTCTCGCTGGATGGCAGCACAGCCTTCTGGCATGTCAGCCACTCCTCCCAGCTTAGTGTCATCAGCAAACTTGCTGATAGTACACTCAATTCCCTCATCTCCAAGAGACGTAACTGTATGTTTTAATATTTCTTGAAGACTTCTGAAGGATATTGTAATAACCTAAAGCAAACGTTTTTAATGCTGCAGTATGGTTCTCAATTGGATAGAATATGTATCCATAGAACCATAGAGTTCCATCACCAGAAATGATAAATGATAGTGGTTGGCATTGCTGTCATGCAAATGTAATTACTGTCAGGAAAAAGAAGCACTTAATTATGCAGTCTGCTTCTGTCTTTTTTGGTGGCTTTGCAGCACTATGCTTACGTACAACTATGAGCATCCTTTGCATTTGTTAAAAACCTGTGTACCATATTTATGTGGATATTAAGACAGTGAACATGTATTTGTAGGCCAGACTTCTGGATGGATAGACACGGACACACTCATGGTATGCACATACATACTGCTTTGTGTTTCTGCACATCCTGAGAGATATGCAACTTGTTAAAAACAAAATCAGTCCCAAGAGAATCAAAGTACAATGAAAAACCATTGAAAAACATATTTTACAACACTCATTATACTCTTGAGTTGCTGTTGCAGAAGCACATGCTGAGCACTAGATCAGCATCTGACGTATTTCAAGTGTCTTACCTGTCGTGAATCCCTTTCCCCCGTATATGTATGTCTGTCTTGTCCAGCTGCAATAGCTTAGGCACTACTGTATCATCAGGTTCCTACAGCAGAAAACATTCTCATGCATACAGACCATAGCAAGATTTGGCAAAAAAATTTCCTTTGCAGTCAGGGGCTTCTGCAGGACATCCTTCAACTTGCCGATACTCGGTGGTTTACCCTGGAAATCCTAGTGCTAAAGAATATGGCAGTGATGAAACTTTTTCCATATTCCATGGTACGTTTAGTTAATAATTAATTTTAGCAGCCTTTAGGTATTTACTGGGTCTGAAAATGTGGCCCATCTATAAGTATGTACTTTAAGGAATAAATGGAGGCATCTTTCCTCTGCATATAAAATCATTTGGACTAAAAAATAGAATATTAGGAATCCATAGCATGTTAAGACTTAGACATGTAACCACTACTACCACTTCTACATCTAAAATTTCTGAACAGTTCTTTAAAAAGCCTCTGCCTGAAGGAACCAGTCAATCAAATGTGACAAATGCTAAAGAAAAGTTCTTGAACCACAAATACTTAACAACAAGTATGTGAAAGCTGGACGGTGACATCTAATGGGTTTTTCACTGAGATTTAGAGTCATAGTGCCCATATTATTTTTGAAAATGTTACTTCCGTCATTTAGGGCTACATCTGCACTTTGATGCCAAAAAAGTAGGTGCATCTCTAGTATGCATGACCCTGAACTAGAACACAGACCTCATGGTAGATGCCCATGTTCTCTATGCAGGGTATGAGGAGAATTAACTGTCAGCTGCATAAGTAAGCAAGAGTTCATATGTCACTGTCACACCATTTGCTTTTAGCCAGTTGGTAACCCTGAGAGCGAGGTGAGTTGGGGGTTTCTCCTGGGTCTGCATGAGTATGCTATTTCCACCCCACCTGCGCAGTCCATGCATTCTTTTTCTTGAAGGTGCATGCCCATACCCTTTCTTAAAAAACTTAAGCGGGACAGGGAATGGAATCACTCATTTCTTTGAAAATCTCTCTGACTGCCCCTCTATGATAGTTTATCTTGCCAGTTCATAGGGACTTAGGTTTTGCTCTTTAATTGTAGAGGATTCAAGCCTGTACTTTCCACATCCACATCATTAAAAAATTCCCGAGACACACTATTACAAGCTTGGCTGTGATAGTACATACTCTTTCTCTTGTCATGGTACACAGTGGTGGCATTCACTGACAAAGTATTGGACAAAGATGAGATAAAGCAGAAAAGTTGTACCCTTGCAGCTTAGAGAATCTTGCCTTCCTGGGGAAAGGGCTTCTTGGCTTCTCCTTGTCAGATTATTTCACTGTTTCGCATAAGAGAGATTGCAGATAAAATCAAATTTCTGTTCTGTCTCCTGAAACACTACCTTAACAGTGAGTCACGTTTCCTTCAGTATTCACTTTGTCCAATCAAAGACCAATGTTTTTCTTAAAATCCTTTAAGGTCTGCTGTAATTAAATTTCCAGGAAGGTAAAAAAAATGATCCCCAAATAAACCCAAAGATATGGTAGACTTATTTAGGCAGAGGGATGCCTGATTTGAGTTCTGATCAAATGCTTCTAGCTGCTTCGTCTTGTCATAAACAAGATACACGAACTGCCCTTCAGGTATTATGGAACTTCAGTTGATGTGGAAATTGGTTTGCTCTCTCTATGGAGTGTGTCATGCCTTCAGAGGTTGATGGCAGCTAAGCAAGGATTTTTAGGGTCACATTATAGGAATCTAGAGACCTAAATACCCAACATCAACACTGAATTTATCCCTTAGGCTGTTTTGAATCTTATTGTTGATGTTTTCATATTCTGTGGCACAATAAAAACAAATGTGTTTTGCATTGGCATTTGTCTTTATAGAACATGGCAGAGGCAAACCGCATCTCTGAAAGGTTTGAAGTTTGTTGTTGTTCTTAATGCTGTGTGGAAATTTAGCTGCCTATGTTCAGCTGCCTGGGATAAGGTATAATGGAAATTGTGTTCCTGACAATTTAAGAATGCCTGCAAAGCATTTCCAAGTATATATTTGCATAATGAAGCATAGAGTTATTTCCATGGAATGTTTTTGAAATAATTTTGCTGTAATGTATTACAGTTAATAGTTGTATACTGAATTTAGACCTCCCCCTCCACCCCAACTCAGGATAACATTTAAGTATACAAAACTTAACTTTGTAGGCTTGCTTAAATCTCATTGATTTGGTATGCTGAATTATGAAATTCTGCAACTAGAGTCTTTGGAAATATTATCTATGTTGTTATGGTTGGCTGGTTCTGGTAGATTTTGGGATATCTCAGTGGAAAAGGGAACTTAGCTTTGTAGAAGCTTTTTTAACCTCATTGTAACTTCTTGAAGTGTTGTACACTTATGATTAGACAGTTACATATATGTGATATATTTTATTAATGCACAATAATCTGAGGAGAAGACAATTCCAAATGTTCTGCCTCAGAAAGAAAAAAAAAAGTAGCATTAAATTATGTATCCCAGCAATTAGAGCTTTTCAGTGCATGCATTCCTGGGTGCAAAACTGTGTCCTTGACCTCTTGGTATCCGCAAACAGGTGAAACAGTGTAAGACCATTAGAACAGTCTTCTGAGTCTTACTGGAACAGCAGCGGGATGCTTTTCCCACTGTAGGTGGGTCAACGTATGAGTCACAGGATCCAATAGGTGAATGTGTCACCTGTCTTGCTCTTATTAGTGCAGAACTATCTACCATGTGTACATTTCTGACCATGACTGTAATGCCTAATAGGAGTAATGTCGAACTACTGTAATAAGCTCAAACCCACCAAAAAGAAAAGGAAATATTCGTATGCCTTATACATTTATTAAATACAATGTATTTCCTTTTAGTTGAAAACTTTTATCAGTTTTCATTTGCAGCACAGATGAATCATCAAAAGTGAAATTATGTGTTTTAAGGAACAGAAATACTTTTGCATCTTTCAGAGTAAGCAAATGTCCTACTTGTTCCATGTAAAATAATGTCTGTCTCTGAAAGTAGTAATCAACCTATTCTTACACAGCATTGAGTGCTTGCAGCTCATTTTATTGGGTATTACTCATGGAACACAATGCATCTTATGCACATTTTGGTAGCAGTCATTTCAAAGTAGCCATCTGGATATAACTTTAGAAAATACCAACTTAGCCCACTGTGCCATTTAAACGGATGAGGTCAGATTGCTTGACAACATACATTAGATGACAAAACTAAATCACCCCTTACCCTGTCACTTCATTTGTGTTAGCATCAATTATGACATTGCACTTTCAGATTTGTAATAGAGTTGCAGGATATAGCACTTACATTTGTTGGTGGATTTTGTTCCTTTTTTCTCTGATAGTTCATGTTGTGTGATTTCTTTGTTCCTTTTAGGTTTGGAGAAGGTTGTATTGCTGCTACTGAAAGTGATGCTCTAATATAGCTTACAATTCACTGGAATGATTGTGAGAGTTGTGCAAACTGCTTTGTATCTCTTCTAATTCCCATCAGTTTGTTTAGCCACTCATTCACTCTTTCATCATCTGAAAAAGTGATAATTGCCTTCAACTTCATGAATAAAGCTGGGAAAAGTCTTTTTTGACAAGTCATAAATTTGCTGAGAAGCACAGTTAGATTGAGATCATAAGTATTTGCATTTTCAAGGATGATTATCACTAGTAGTTTTGACTGAAGAAGAAAAATTATTTCCCCAGATGCTGCAGTGTCTTGTTTCAGCATTTTCAAAATTAGATCTTTACTCTTTTCCTTCAAAATATTTTGGAGCTTTTTACTTCCCCCCTCTCCTTAAAGAATGTTTTTTAGGGGTTAAATAGCTTGAAAATAAAAGGAAGCATTTCATTTTGAATTGAAGATAATGTTTCAGGTTGACTCAAAATGAGATTTATTATTTGTATTATTTATTGCATGATTTTTCAGCAATATCTCTTTTTTTAATTCAGACTCTTCCCCACACACACGCTTTTAAACATTTTTTTATTTACTTTGAGTCCTCAAATCTGTCATCAGCCTAGCACCATTCTAGCGTTGTATGAAAAAATCACTTGAAAGTTTCCAGCAAAGTGCATGTAATTTATGTTTCAGAGTATGTACAATATCTCCACATAAAACAGACAATTGCAGCGGAATATGTTATGGGAATATTACGCTTTACCAAACAGCAGGTTTATGTTAGCAGCTTTACAAACATGTTCTATAAAAGTCAGGTCTGAGAGAAGATTCATGGCTTCCTCCAGTTTTCCTGGAGACAGTTGCAAACCAAGAATCAGTGGCCCCCATCAAAGTCCGCATTTTCAGAAGGTTTAGGCTCCACCTTAGGAGATGGTGTATTCAGTCCCTTTTCATGCTGCACCACAGGTAGCTGAGCCAGGATGGCTGTGGGCTTCGGAGAAGTCTCTTGGTCTCTACTGTCTGGTGGAAAATGAGAATTGGCCATCATGAATGAAAGCCAAAATAATTGCTGTGATGTGCTGCAGATCAGTCTGTATTCATTCAGTTGAGTAGTAATTCTGAGGGTTAAAATGATTGCCTTAAATATCTGTTTCCCTTATGATCAGAGAGCTTTTGAAAGAAAAGGGACTGTTTATATATGTCTGTGCAGTGTTCTCTGAGTGCAACTTCATTGTGTTGATGAGAGGTATTTAGATGCAGAGACATGCAGAGATGCTGGAGCACTTCCTGCCTCTGAGGGGGTCCTCAGAACTTCTGATTCTCACCTTGCTTAAGCCTTGCACTGTTCCTGTTGAAATTAACCAGGTTTATTCCAGTTGTTTGATTAGGTTCACACAATTTCTCCTCTGGTAAGTAAAGGTTGTTGTGTACCGAGACAACTCATGTGAAATGCTCCTAACTGTGCTGTATTAACTTTCCAATAAATAATTTGCTGTTTAACAGCCTCTGCACAGAAAACAGTTCAGATCTCCCCAGGGAACAGGCAAATTAAGCTATTTACTGGGTACATTTTGGATAAATGTTCATGTCTGTTGTGTTTCCCCCGTTGTCTCACGTTGTCTTTTGTACCTGAATGTGCTTGTCAGATCAAGTATTCTCCAATTGCGAACATATGAAAATCTTTAATTTAAAAAGAAAACGTGCCATTGCATCTACATTTGGTATTTGCCGGATGGCTGTGTGCCAGCTCTATGTGTTTGGGGACTGCCACTGAGTGACCTTGTGGGCAACACAATTTGTGTTCTTGCCCATTTGTACTTTTCATCTGCCACGTCACAGCCCAGGATGCAAACCCATGTTTCAAACTCCAGGTTTTCATTATTGACTTCAAGGTATGACAGGGAGGTAGTGCATCCTTGGGAGGTGACATGGGTTGTTTATTTTTTGCAGTTAAGAGAAATAAAAGTGTAGTAAATATTTCCTGATGTTCCTACAAGCACCAGGAATCTCCTACCACCTTCAGACATAAATTTCCTGGAACAGAAATAGTTGTGCATCAAGCTTTAATGCACAGGGTTTTTTGTACCTGCCTCTTCCATGTATCTTTGTTGTGCATGCCTGGAGTTGGGCAGCTTCAGACAACTTAATTCTGATAGAAATTGAAACAGATGAGAAATTCAGGGGAAAAAACAGAATCATTGTGCTGTGGCCTCTTTAAGAGCTGCACTTTGAAGCTGTTGTACCAGCAGTTGTTTAATTTTCTAGCGAAAGATAAACATGCTCTTGCACACACGGCAGGTTTTGCAACCCTGTTCATATAAACTGTTGTTCATTTCCAAGCACTGGAGAAGATGGAATTTCTGCCTTGCCCTGCCTTTTCCTGAAGGCTGCAGGAAGAGATGCTCATCTCTGTCTCTACTGAGGGAAACGGATAGCTCTCTGTTTCGCAGGGGACAAGAAAGCCTTCGCCTGCATTTGCTGTTGACTACACTCAAGCTTTGTCCCCCTCCTCCCCAGGGAGACTGTCAGTTCCCAGCAGTGGCTTCTTATAGCCCCCTTACCATGTGTTTTGAGAGGCAAAACCTGGTTCTTCCATCCTCTCTCTCTGCTTTGGTCTTGGTCTCTGACTGTGGTCGTGGCTCTGCCTCCCTGGTACATGGGGGAGGACACTGGCAATTCATTCATGTATTACACAAGAATTATGCACACATTCATTCATGTCCCACAGCAGGATAGCATAGCCCTGTTTCTGCTTATACAGAGGTAAGCATGGCATAGATAGCAATGTACACCACTGTCTGCCTTCCAGGACAGTGCAGAAGTGACTTTTATGGTTGTAAAGATCCTGTCCTTAAATGTGAACCCTTTTAGGATGGGTTTTCTGATATAATTAGTTTGGAATTTTATAGGGGCTTCTGGGGGGGTTGTAGAGTGTCCATCTGTGGTACTCATTGTGCACCTACTACTAATTAGTGTCTTTATAGAATCATAGAATTGTTTAGGTTGGAAAAGACCTTTAAGATGATCAAGTCCACCTGTTAACCTAGAGCTGCCAAGTCCACCACTGAGCCATGTCCCTGATTGCCACATCTACATGTCTTTAAATTCCTCCAGAGATTTACTCAACTGCTTCCCTGGGAAGCCTGTTCCAATGCTCATTCATCATTTACGCACGGCTCATCCACTCATCTGGTACCGTGCAGGAGGCTGGCCCCTCTCATCTGTCCAGTCTGAGAGTGTAAGTGCTGCTGGTGGTGTCCTTTTGGTTCCTTGCTGGCCTGAGGTTGAATAAGGGATGCTGGAGCCTCTCTTGCTCCTTTGGCCTGGGTTTGGCACTGGGGCTGTGCCAGGGACAACATCTCCCACCTTGCCAAGAGTGGCTGCAGTCCTGGTGACACTGAGCCGCAGTGGTGCTTCACAGTGCTCTCAAATGGCCAGCATCACAGCACACCACCAGGGGTACCCTGGTCAAAACACTGCTCCTTCAGCAGCATGGGCAGGGGCATCACCCCCCTCTGACCTCATTCCCCCTTGCTGTCCTCCTGTCCCTCAGCAGGGGCTGGTTGTGCCTCCCTGCCGCTGGGTGGTACAGCTGGCCTGCTGCCCAGTGCATCCGGGCTCCTGCCTCACCTTCAGGTACCTTTCTCAGCTCTTCAGTGTCTGTTCTTGGCCCTTGGGCAGTTCCTGCATGGCACTGTTGTGCATCAGTGGCTTTCACAGTGCTGCAGCTCAGCAGTGATGTTTACCTCTATGTACCTTTCAGTTTGTTTTCATGGTTTATAAACCATGAAAGCAAACTCTGTGTATCACTGGAACTGGCCACATTGCTCAAGTTAATCTTGCTGTTTATCACTGTTTGCTGTGGTTGTCTTCGATATACCAGTCAAAGACTTAATAATAGTCTGCAGTGATCCTGTATTATGACTTGTGCAACACAAACCTCCAATTTCCCTAAATTAAGGAGTTCTGTCTAAATTTTAGCACCCTGTAGCTAAATATCTTCATTTAAAAAAAAAAATATCAGATTAAATTTTGCCCTATATGTTAATTGTTCTGACATCTCCTGTCTAGCACACAAGTTTCTAGTTCTGCTGCAGACATGTTATCTTCTCTTCCCATCTTTAGGAATTTCAGATAAATTTGTTTCCCAAATCCTGATTTTTTTTTTTTTTTTTTTTTTTTTGCCAAATGAATTTTCATTTTTTCCCCTCTAGTCAGTTTCATTTTTGGTATTAGTTTTATCACCCTGATTGACATTTTTTTTGCAAGGTTGGCTCCCCTTCTGTCAAGTTGGAGGGCATCTGCATTATCAGCCTTTTTCCTTAAGAAGACAGGCAGTGTCCCACACAACCAAATCCTTCTGCCTTTGAGGGTTGCCAGCACATCTGTTAGCTGGGTTAATCTTGGACCGAAGGGAAGCCTAATAATGTTTCAGGATCAATGGCAACTAGGGAGGATGTGCAATAGGGAACAGATGTTCCATCTGGATATTCGTCCCAGTGCATCCCTGTGCTGGCCGACAGTTCCAGTTTATCTGAGTTGGACCCACACCAGCTGACTTTTATCCAGATGCCAGACATTTGTCTAAATGGGGGATGTAAAAGGACTGGACATCTATGAGAGGTGACATATCACACCAGAGGCACTACAACCCAGACCTCACCAGACATGCTTGCAGCTTCCCATGGGAGCAGTGCCAGGGGGAAAGATGCCCTGGCTTTGCCCATTACCCTGTGGACCTCAACAGCTTCAATGATTTTATCCTAGGCAGAGGAAGACAATGGAGTCATGCTTCTCCACCTTTTCCTACCTCCCAGACTCTTGGTCTCACATCCAGGGGACCTTGGGTAAGGTCCCCCCACAGGCTACAGAGCCAATGAGCAGCACAAAGTATAGTCCTCACTGTGTGATGTTCATGGCCTTTCCTGGCAGGGCCACATCAGTAGATAGCTGAGAGGTTCATGATACATGGTTTTGCTGTCAAAGGTGTGAGCTCTGCTATTGGCCAGATTTCTGGATTTGTAGCCAGTTTACATGCTGGCATATGCACCAGTTCAGGCTAAGCTATGGTGTGTTGCTTCCTAGGAAGGTTGTGGTAGATAAAGAAAGAAGTACAATAGATGTCGTTGGTCCAATTAAAAAAAAATCTAATACTAAGAATCTACAAATACGATCTTATTGGAACTTACAGCAAGTTACTAAAATTTGATTTTATGACTTTTTTTTTTTGTCTAGTGTGAATAGTGGTCAGCACAGTTAGATGGGGAGCTGCATGCAAAAGCTAACATGGGGAACAGGGGCCGTCTCCCTCCCTCCTTCATGCTCTCATTCCTGGGGAGAGGTGACAGCTGGATGCCAGAGATGAAGGCAAGCTAATGAGAAGCACATAAGAAGATAAGAGGGGGAAGTTAGACATAGTTATCTCTGGTAGCTTTAGCAGGAAAGTTTTATTATACGTTTTCATTTTTTTCCCAAGAAACTTTCTTTGGCAGTAGAAGTCATTGTTTTCAGATTGCCAGCTTGATTTGACAATCTGAAAGGCAATAGCCATTAAAATTTCTGCCTTTTTTTAGTGAATGTTTCAGATAGCTGTGATAGAAAATATGCCTGCTGTGGGGCTGGAGAGGGTGATGTCGCCTGCCATTGGGGAAATAGTAATGTTTCTAGTTACAATTCTAGTCTTAATAAGCCATAAACTTGATCTCTCTGCATGGGCTTATGGGGCTTCACACATTAAAAACAAACAAACCAACCAACCATAATCTCCAAATAGTATCAAATACAGAAGAGCAGATGAAACATGACTCACTATGTAGCTGTACTTTGTTCTGCATGGGGTCTTCCCTTTCAGTGTAGTTGGAGATCTCTCTCCTGTTTGAAGCCCTTCTGGGAGGAATACATTTAATTGCCTGCAGGATCATTTCTCTTTCTTGCTGGCTGTTCCCAGCAGCTGTGTTTGACAGTAGGGAAATGCTCCGTGACAAGTGGAGCTGGGCTAGGGCCAGCCATCAGGCTGTGGTGAATTGACCTTAGATTAATTGAACTTGTTCCTGAAAGAGCTGGAAATGATCATCGGTTGCACTTCATGAAGATCTCAACGTAAGATTTGATTTCTCCAGAGTAGCCTTCCTTTGATAAGTTCTTGATAAACTCAAATTACTTGACAAATAATTGATAAACTCAGAATATGTTTTACAGAAATCAAACTATTTCCCTTGCACTATGTTGGTGAAGAAAGAAGGGAAGAGTTGTAACAAAACTAGTTGTTTTATAAAACCCTAGTAACGGGTCATATGATACGATATTTTGGGGGCATTTCTCAGGCCAGTTAAAGCGATGATGTATTTTACCCAGGGACGTTATTGCTTCCTTTCAAAGGGTGGTGTCTCATAACTGGAATTAACTGTGTAGTCTAGGGAGATTTTTGGGTTTGAACTGTGAGCATAACTCTGTAGACTTTTTTATTATTTAAATGCTTTGGTTTCATGTTTGTTCGGCTTTTATGCCGGTATTGATACCACAGTTTATTTCCTGATCTTAGCCAGTACATATAGAATGTTTAAGAAAAGCCAGATCCCCAAACCCACAAATCTTACTGTTCACTGAGTAGCTAATATAAATGTTTATGTATGATCTCACTGAATTTAGATTGTAATGTTAGAGGTGATCTTTAGCAAAATTCTCTAGCTAGAACTTGAGAGAAGCAGCTTTTATATTTAAAATTAGCACACAGAGTGCCATTAAAATAATGATGGAGATTCACAGAGTTTCATTCTAAGTGCTAATCATCCTATCTCGTGGATGGGTTGACTGCTGTGCCTTACTCCATGGGGCTTCATGGGTTTGGACAGTTGGCCTAAATTAATCTGTAAAAGGCTGGAGGTGGTAGAAATAGAAGCACAGATCTGGGTAATGTGTCACATCTGCTAAATATCTGCCTGCTGAACCCATCAGCTATATTTTCTTTCTCCATCCTTGATCTTTGCCAGTGTCACTGTTAGGTGTAAAGTGTTATACTCTGTGGGGTGTCCTGAGGATTTGCAGTGTACTGACTTGAATTGGCAGGCAAATTAAAAATTACAATGGGATAGGGGTATTGTAAGTAGTATGGGGAACTAGAAAGCTACTAGGGTTGCGTTTTTTTTGGCAAGCTAAAATAGCAACATGAAGAATTAATGATTTACTGAGATTGTAATTATAATTGTAATCTATGATGACTCTTCTCCTGTTCGTTTAGCCAAGACTTCATGAAAGACTCGGTCAAATCAGCACCCATACCTTTACGAATATACATTACTCTTTTTCATTTATCTGTTTGTAAATTCATTGCTTTCCTTAATGCACTAGAAAAGGCTAAAATTCATATGAGACTGAAGATTAATTGCAAAGATTGCATAAATAGTTAGGAAGTCTTTAAATGTTATAGTAAATTAAGGAAATCAAGGAATTAAAGTGGAGGGGGGTTGATGTTTGTTTTTTAACTGAAAGCTATTACAGTGGTGGTACTTGTCTGTAGCTCACTGCCTATATGCATGAATGGATCACAGGCTTTTCTAGGACTGTGATGGACTTTAATAGACCTCAGTCCATTTTAAAGTGGGTATGAGCACATATCCAATAAAATCTTTGAAGAAACGGGTGGCAGCCCATGCATCTGGGAATTTCAAAATAGATTGTGTTTATACCAAAGTACTGGATGATCTTTCATGGCCTTTCTATATCAAAGTGGTGTTATTCTGAAATGGGTACTGGTTTGCATCATAAATCTCTCTGTTGGGAGTATTTATTTTTATGAGCTTTATAAGAATAAATGTTATAGTATTCTTTTTAAAAGAGACTAAAATGATGAATGTATGACTTCTGGTACCAATTTTTTGCTCCTTACATAGAAACTGGTTTTCAAACTTGCACACAGCCATGCTCACTGCAATTTGCCAGTGTATTCAGTGCAAACGTGCTACAATAGTGGCCTGTTTTGTCATAGCTGCCTTTAGGAACTTGATATTTAAGTTTCAGGTTTCAGAAATCTGTTTAGAAATGACAGAGTATGATTTATGACAGAATTTTGCATACTATTCCTTACATTATAAAACATGATATGACATGGCCTCACAGAAAAATGAATTAATGATGAGTACAGGTCTTGATTTGCACTATGCACTTAGAGAACAAAAAGCCATGCATGTGCCTGAATATTTGCATAACCAGGGCTTGTAATCCCACTCCAGGAAAGCAGCCCAAGTTAGGAGAGCAGCCAACCCATGTTTGAATCTTAAGTATTGTATGGACTTTAAAATCCCACTGTCTTCTTGTTGGGCTTTAGTAGGCACAAGTGATCCTTTAAATTGTTGTACTTTTCAGAGCTGGGACTTAAAGAAAAATACTGGTTTTACTATTGGTGTAGTAGCCGGTCTGACAGAACTGAAGATATTATCCTGGCAATCTCAATGAATAGAGTAATCCTTTTGTGTTTAACCTACTTGTTTTAACTTATGATTTCCTTTTAATAAATCTGTTAGGAAAGAGTAATGGGAACATTTTATTCTTCCTCGTCATTTTTATTGAATAACTTACATTGTATGAAACATTACATGTACATGGATCTTGACATGAACTTGGGGAATAGACATTGTTTGATCTCTGTAGTAATTTTATCTGACTTTTAATTACCTTTTTGTTTGCAAGTCTCAATAGACTTTTATTTTATGCTGGAAGTAATGGGAGCAATACCAAGGCTAACACAGTCCCTGAACAAATCATGCTAGAAAAGATAAAGTGTACAAAATAGTGATGGTTAAAGAAGTCATTTCTGTGCTGAGACTTTATGCTTACTTTGGTTTGTTTTTAGGTTGTTATTGACACTTTTCTATTTTTATTCCATTCATACAATGCTGGCAGTAACACTGTTACCTGTCATTGTTAACCTGTGTTTCTCTGCTAAGCAGACTACTAAAAGAAATACCTGAACCAAAAATTCCTATGTGGTTGAAAAAGTAGTTAAGAGTGGTGTTTCCTGAACTTCATACCGTGTTTTCAGTTCCCATTCAGGTTCTTTGAGCTGGTGATGGTGATAAAAAAATGCATACAGCTCTCGCTAGCTTCCTTATTCATTTGCTTCTCACAGGGAGGAGTGTTGGTCCAGAATCAGAGCACACAGCTTGGAAAAGGAAAGCAGCAAAGTAATAATTCCTGCTGTGATCCTGGTGTCTCTTGACAAATCAGCTTCTCTGATATTTTCTAATTTGGCCTTTTGCTATTAGGAGTGGAAACTCAAAGCTGAGGACTTCTAACTTCTGCATGATTTCAAATCAGACTACTTCAGTTCTGTGTGATTAGCAAAGGAAATGGAGCTTGTTAGAGGAACATGGGAAGAGATTTAGGAGTTGAGAATTGGGATTACTGTCTTTCCATTCATCCTTCCATACTGTTCCTTCTTTGCCCTCTGCAACCCGATTTAGTTTTGTTTTCCTCTTCTCTCCCTCTTCCTTATGTGACACACAGCATCCTATGCACTGCATATTATTTATTTTCTGTTACATTTTCTGCCAGACCTCATCTCCTTTTTTATTCCTTCTATTCCACATATTCTGTTAAAATTTAATGCCCCTATGAAGGGAAGGAGTACGGACACAAGAAAGCAGGCAGAATGAATGCTGCTGTGGAACACGCAAAAGCGCAACTCTGTTTTTAGCATCTCACGTCTCTAGTCAGACCTAATACGGGAGTGTGAGGCATGGGAGCTCGTTTCACAGAGCTGTTCAGTGGAAGCCTCTTTTGATGGAAAAAGCAATGTTTTTATGATAAGCTCTGAGACAGTATGTATTCAGAAAGCCTAGGGTCAGCACCACCAGCTCAGCTGCCCTACAACTCTCTCAAGGACAGGTCTGGTTGGGTTTACTCTTTGCAAGGAAATGGCAGGTGACTGGCAACTTTGAACAGCCATAGACCTTGTAGACAGTGAGCTTATTATTATTTATTCTCTTAAGGCAAGAAGACAGGAATAGTAATGGCATTTTAGTGGAGTATAGGAGATAAGGGGGAAGTGTTAGCAAGATGTTTTATAAACCTCACAAGGGATAATTTAAGTGAGCCCTATATTATGTGTAGTGAAAGACAGTTCTTTCTGCTGAAAGGCCTCTTTTGATGTTTTAATGTGTTTATTTTTCAAAGTGACTGATGAGAACTCAGGTTATTTTTAAAGTAAATCTGCCTAGACCTTTAACTTACAGTAAACAGTCTCCTTTCTTCCCTCACCAGGCAAGACTTTTGAACCATAGAATCATAGAATGTTTTGGGCTGGAAAGGACCTTATCATCATCTACTTCCAACCCCTTGCCCTGGGAAGGGACACCTCCCACTAGATCAGGTTGCTCCCCCTTCCAACCTGGCCTTGAACACTGCCAGGGATGGGGCAGCAACAGCTTCTCTGCGCACCCTGTGCCAGTGCCTCAGCACCCTCACAGGGAAGAATTTCTTCCTTATATCCAACCTAAATCTCCCGTTTAAGTTTGAAGCCATTACCTCTTGATATGTCACTACTGTCCCTGATGAAGAGTCCCTCTCCAGCATCCTTGTAGGCCCCCTTTCAGATACTGGAAGGCTGCTATGAGGTCTCCACGCAGCCTTCTCTTCTCCAGGCTGAACAGCCCCAACTTTCTCAGCCTGTCTTCATACGGGAGGTGCTCCAGTCCCCTGATCATCCTCGTGGCCTCCTCTGGACTTGTTCCAACAGTTCCATGTCCTTTTTATGTTGAGGACACCAGAACTGCACACAATACTCCAAGTGAGGTCTCATGAGAGCAGAGCAGAGGGGCAGGATCACCTCCTTCGACCTGCTGGTCATGCTCCTTTTGATGCAGCCCAGGATACGGTTGGCTTTCTTTGCTGTGAGCGCACACTGAAGCCGGCTCATGTTCAGTTTCTCATTGACCAACACCCCCAAGTCCTTCTCCAAACAGGTTCTATTTATTTATCATTTATTTATTGCAAGGGGTTCTTTGGTCTCAAGGAGGTCCTCCTTCTGTGCAGTGCTTGTGCAGCACATTCATCAATGATGTGTGCTATCAGCCTTTGCTTTTTGCTCTTTTCCATCCACTATTTCCTGCTGATGCTTCCCATCCCCTTGTGTGCTCGTGCACTCCCATAGTAGAAAAAAGGCTTCCTTTCTCTAGGAGATTATGCTTCTCCCCATTCTCTCTTCTTAAAGGATGCACCAGGGAAGCTGAAAGCACACTGAAGGATTAAGTTACCTCCTCCATCAGAGGAGTTAACAATACTTTTTCTGCAGTCAGCAGTTGTTGTCCTAACTCCTGTTAGGAAATGTTTTCAGAAGCATTTACATTTCTAACCAGCCAAAACCAATGCATGTCTTTGAGCCTTTTTAAGACATAGAAGGTGGAATGTGTTGTCTGTAGAGTGTGGAAACTTTGGTAACTTGCTTTTTTCAGGCTCTTGGGGCAGCCTGAGGCAGCTGACTGTGCCTATTAGTCTCAATGGCTTCATTCTTCTTTGTTTAGCTACTTAGTGGTGTTGCACACCTTAATAGGTAAGTTCTGTAATTAGATTGCTGTACAGAGTAAAGGTATCTTCTTTTTTCTTAGGAACCTTTCAAAAGATACGGCACAATAGTCTGTGATCTTTCAGGATTCAACAGACAACAGATTAAAAGCCACTGTCTTAACCAGCAATTCTTACAGATCTCAGTGGCTTGATTTGCTGTTCTTGCAGTCTTAATCAGCGTGTTCAACTCTGACTCTGCAGCAAAGTGCTTGCTTTGTGCAATATAGATACTGTAGCTTGGAATCACTGGCATTTTTCTTTTTAATACCAGTTATTTCTTGAAATACCTTAAAGATCAAACTTCTATTATCATCTGTCAGACATCTTGCCCCAGTTATTGCTAAGGGTCCTGTCCTCTGTGTTTTCTTGTTGATTTGATCAATAAAATACCACTTGTGCCTGCAGTTGTATCTTCTGGTTCATAGGGGTGGTGATGCTGGCTGCAGGAATGCTTCCTGGCGTAGTTAGTAAGATATTGTTGTCAGTTGGATTTCAAAGCTACTTTGCTTTCAAAGCAGTTTGCTCTGTTCTTGCTTAGGAATTGCAGTTTTAGTATTTTCAGTCATTTCTTTTCTTGAATGTTACTGCCTTCATTCCCAATGGCAGTTTACATTAATGTGTGCCATATTCTGCACCAGGCTCTCCTTTTAGAGACTTCAGATAAGGAAGAATGTCGTGCCTTTGTGAAATAAACATATTTGCCAAATAAGCCAAATATTTGGCTTAATGGTCTTTTTTTCAGGCACTTACTACAGATGTATTTCTTTGGCTGCATATTGTGCAGATGTCAGCGTATTTAGCACTCGCTTGGTTCTGAAGGGCGTATACACCATGTCTTATTAGTTGCCAGTATTCTATTTTGGCTCCTAAAATCAGCTTGGTTTCCCTCTGTCCTTCATTATAAAAACCTGGGGAGAGCCCCAGCTGGCCATGGTAGAGTGATCTGGACTCTGGTGTTCATGATGCTGTTGGTCTGCCAAAACCAGGCCTTGTTTGACCTTCAGAACATGGCAAGTCCAGACAGTTTGTTTGAACTTCTGCCGTAAATGCTGTTTCTTCCGAGTCCTTTATCTGGTAGCATGTCAGGTTGGTTCGAGCTGTTTTTAATGTGTGAGATTTCCTGTTATTTTTAATTGCTTTCTCCTGTCTGTTTTGAAATTATTTGATGAATCAAATAAACCTGTTATTAAAATTAAGCATGTGCATGCACACACACACGTGGTATTATGATAGACCTGGAAGTGCTGACAGTACACTGGTAATACAGAGAAAGGTTTAATAATTACCTCACCATTACTATAGTGGTTGGACAGAAATTTTAAGGTAAGAGTTTTCACACTATGGAAAAATGAAATCCATGTTTATACTTCCTGCAGTTATGGTAGACGATAGGCTGATGCTGTCATCATTTCTAGGAGCTTTAGAGCCAAAGATGTTGTAAATGTGCAGCTGTTAATTCCTAAAGGAGAAGGAGTCCTGGTTAGAAATCTTGGGGGATTGGTGCATGGATAGATGGAAAATTATTTGCCTGCCTTCTTGAAGGTTGTGGGGGTATAAGTTTTCATATAGTCACACATCTGTTTCTTTTTTGTATATTTTCATAGGATTAAGTTCTAATAATTACCATTTTACAGAATCTGAGGAATACTGCAGACAATACTGCAGATTGCTTGCCCTAAATAGGCTCTGAGATTAAATAAGACTTGGGAGGCACTGTCAAATAAAGGATATTTGACAGGTTAAAAGGCTTGACGTAAAGAATGGTGTGCGTGGATAGATGCTGTCTGAAGCACAGAAGGTGGCCTAGGCTTTAAGTAAAACAAATATGTATATATTGATTTGTCAGCTTGACATCTCTTTTGTTACTGTGCTTTGTTCCCACTCTAAAAGCAGACAGCGCTTTATTTTAAAAGACTCTTACTTTGCATTGTGTTCAAACTTGTCACAGCTTCCAAAAACTGAAGTTCTGCTGACAGCTGAACTTAGTCAAAGTTATTGCACAGTCTTTGTGTAAGCATAGAGTAAACTCTTCAAGGGCAAGGGCTGAAAGTAGGAGGGTATTTCACAAGGGCACGAGGAAGGTGTCAGGTTTATAGCTATGTAAGTGCATTATAGAATGCACTTCTTTCAGTGCATTCTTTCTGAATAAGTATTTTACTAAGCCTGAGCTGTGCTAATTGCACTCACATGCATCATTTGGGCTATAAATAAGTGGGACAATCCCACTGGCATGCCGGTGTAAATACGCTGGTACTGGTGCAGTGTTTAAGCAGCTCCTAGTGGCAGTGCTAAACTGATTTTATGAATCAAATAAAGCTTGTTAGTGGGATTAAAAAGGATAACTATAAGGCTGTAAATTTATACAACATACTACTAAGATGCAGAAGTATGCTTTACTCTTAATGTTGCCCACACCAGAGTTAACCTTGTGCAAATTTTTTGTTTAAAGAAACCAAATGTATTCTTCACCAAATGGATATTGCAGTCAGCATGCACACTGTGTTTCAGTGGCAAAATCAGCCAGTCTTTGTGTAAAGTCGTGTCCAGTAAGAGTGGTAGGATCCTACCCTAAAGCAGAAAGCACAGTAATCTGTGTGATTTCTGGAATTAACAGTACATGAGAGACATTTTTTGTAAGATCTTCTGAAGAGGGAAGGAATGTTATTAGGAGTAATAGAATGACAGTTAAAGTGAGGAAAGAAAATTGTAGGCTGATGGAGCTATTTTCCAGCTGAGAGATCTGGTGCATCCTGTGGAGCACTCTCCAAAGGAATATGATGGAAATGTCATCACTAGAGACACAGACACAAACAGGATGAGAAATACATGATATAACTTTCTGCAAATAGTATTAGTACAGCACTAGAGTAGAGGTGGGATAAGTAGCCTTGTGAAAAAATTATGATTCTTAACTTTGTCTTAGAACGCAGTGCTGTGACTTTGCTTATTCTTATTTTTCCTGAAACAAACTAAATTTCTGTTTTCTAAACAGTTTAACATATTTTACTAACTTTTTATGGAGCTTGAGTGATAGTCTCATTATCTCAGCTGTTAACTTTTATCATTGCCTTCCCCCAGCACACATGCAACTAGGTTCTGCTTTCCCTGGCATGTAGCACAGAAGTTCCTAGTTGACATCCTAGTTGTGATGTTCCTGAAGACACGCAGAGAGGACAGCAAAACCTTTCTATGGGTCAAGATCAACTCTTAACAAACTATGGCTGTTCAGGACAAAAAGCGTAACTTCAATATCCAGAAATGTTTTCTGTCACGGAGATCTGTGTCACTTAGGAATTTCCTTTTAAATGAAAAGGTTTATAGCCCCATCCCCTAGAACAAGATTTTCTGCAGAAGTTCTACATATAGAAAAATCCCAAACTGTTTCATAGAGGAAAATAGTTTACATCCTCTGTTTCGTTGAGCTTTTTCACTCGCACAGCTTCTTCAGTTTCCAGCTGCTGTGGTTAAGCCTCACACATTTCACTTATGTGATGCCTATATTATTTCCAGAAACAATAAACACAAGCTTAAGACAAGAGTGTGAGACTCACAGTGAATCCCAAAATTATGTAACGATTCAGTAACGGTTCTGGTTTATGGCATTTGAATTTAATCCCTTAACAAATACTTGATGCTGTATGAACAGAAAGATGTATTTATGAGATTTGAAGTAGTTTGTGGTTGGGGTGTTATTTAAATAGGATTACTTTACTTCTTTAATGCATAATCCACTGAAGTGAATTTCACCATATGCTAACATCTCTCGAGACGTGTTTTCAGCCTTCTGTAGATCCTGCATGTTTTAGATGGTCTTGAAAAGTTCTGAGTTTTCCTGAGCAAAATGGCTTTGGGAAGAGATCAGCATTTACAAAACTAAGCATTTCCATTCAGGTACCTAAGCACAGGCTTATGGAATCAGCTTTGGGCAAGAAGACTTGGGGACTATTCAGATCACTTTTCAAATGGTCAAGCTTGCTGAGCCAACAGGAAATGGATTCACGGTTATGCGTAATTACAGTACCCTACTTTTCTTGCTTCTAGATTAAACTGAGCAGCTACTGTAATGAGTAACCATATAATTCATTTAAAAAAAAAAAAAATTTGCATCAAGTATAATAAAATGGAATAAATTTTCACTTTAGAGAGACATTGGGTGCTATAACTGGTAAAATTAAGTTTCTAAGAAAGCCAGAGGACACATCTGCTAAATGTGGGAAAGGAGATTACCAGAGAAGCTATTCTAACTTTTCTTCTTGTAATTTTTCCATGTCACACACACCAACAAATGTTACTTATGGAAGCATTTGAAGCGCTATAGTTTCTTGATAGAGACTGCTGAAGAGCACTGAGCTCAGAGTTTGATAAGAAAGGATTAAGATTAAATACATTCATATTTATCCTATTTGGAGTCTAGTTCATTAATGACTACTTTGCATGCAGCTCTTAGGAAACTTTAGATATTTCCAAGCACTACTTCGAAGAGCAGCATTGGCATTTCAAAAATAAAGTCTTGTTGGAAGTGATTGAAGCCATAGCTCTAAAAGAACTCAAAAAATCGTTATTCTGTTGCACCAGTAGGAGAAATTAATGCTTTCTTTCATGGTTGGAGCTCCCATAACAAGTCTGAAATGCCTAGCATATGGGGAAAGCAAATTGTTGACATTCTGTTGTTTCATGAAGAATATACATTCAAAAATCTGTACACTATGCATCTGCTGAAGGAATTTAGCCAGTTTTGTCTCTTATTTCAGCTGTTTGTAGTCCATTATGTTCTGACAGCTGTGGTGATATTGCGGTAACCATGAGTGTTCCAGGATGTTAAACTTTCTCTAGATTTTAGCATTATTTAAAGGCAAATCTTTTAAAAGCATCCTCCTTTCCCAGGAAAAGTTCATTCTCTGAAATCTTTTTTTCATTGTTGTTGTCAGTAACAGTTACTAAGGGTAAAAGTTACACCAGGCTAAAACCAGTAGTGCCAAAATTTTCCATCAACAGCCAAAGTAAAATTTCCACTATTCACTGCTTCCCAGCAAATTTCAATGTGGTTTGTCAATTCAAGTGTATTCAATAATTCAGTTGTAAAATTTACCAAAGTTTTAGAAATGCCATTACCTTTGTAAGGTTTAGTTATTTAAAAAAAAATGTAGTATTAAAAAATGGATGGAATTATTCTTGCTATGATTCATTTACAGCTGATTTAACTGGTATAACTGCTATAGATTCAGTTAAGTTGTGTTGGTGTCTATCTACTGATTGTGACTGCTAGGGGTTACATTTATCAGGGTATTGCATAAATATTCAGAGTTATTTAGTCAGTTCTCATTCACAATTATTTGGTCTTTAAGTTCGGGGAGGAAGATTTGTTCTCTGTCTTTAACACAAGCTCTCTCTGCTGTAGGGCAGTGAGGTAAACAAGCTTCAACTCCCTTCTTGGCGGTTTTTTCCCCTTCCCATTGCTACAGATCAACCTGAAAATTACATTTTCCAGAATTTGTAACAGTTCGGAGAAAATGTTTACGCATTATTATCAGAAACAAAGAATAGGAATTGAGGAGATGAGCTTACGTGGGATCAGGGGCATTTTTCTAGAGTGGTCCTGATGACTTTGTAGTGTCTGGGATGCTCACAGGGGCACACAGGGGATCTTTAATTCAGATTGCTTCTTCTGCCTGGACTTGGAACTGATTGTGGATGAGATAGCTTTAATCTGTTCTACTTTGTATAGCGTACCTAAATCATTGACCAGAGCCAGCAAGCAAAACTGAATGATTGTGTAGCTGGGAGTTTGGGTACTCATCTATGAATGCGAGACTCGGGTTTGAGTCCCTGCTCCAGTAAATATTTCAGCTTTCTTACAGAATGGAATATCTTTAAGAGAAATGTCCGCGTTTAGAAGAGAGTAATTTGCTGCAGGAATGGTCCTAACAGTTGTATAGAAAGTCTGTGTAAGCCTTCAACTTCAGAGCTTCTGTAAACCACAGACACCAGTGGATACAAACTTATTTGCATCTGTGAAAGCCTCCACCTGCAAGCTGTGGGGATAACCAAGGAAGCTGTAGCTCAAAATTTACCAACTGTCACTCATATGATACTGTGCCAAAAATGATGCTTTTAGGTAATGCTGAGCTTTATGATGTTTAAAGATAAAATTCAGGCTAAGTTTCAGATATAAGAAGTATGAGAACCGATGGTGTTTTGTGCTGTACTGCTAGGATTCATAAAAATCACAGAATTGTTAGGCTTGGAAGGGACCTTTTGGAAATCATCTAGTCAAACCCCCAGCCTGTTCCTTTTAGTGAAAAATACTCTTCATTATAAAGTTGAGTGGTAGATTTCTGTGAATGGGATATTACAGACCTGGGAATGCCTGAAATACCAACTGTAGTAGTAACTGTGACCCTGGTGCTTTTAGTTTTTGAGAAACTCATCTTTAGGATGTTCTTCTTTCAGCTGTAATCATCATCATGACTACTTGTTATGTTATCATCCTCTCCCTCTGTATAGGTATGTGATTCTCTTCTAGCCTGAGGTGTGTGCTACCCCAAACAGTGTAAGCAACAACATATGCAGTTGATCTTATTCATCCTGTACACTGAGACAGCTGGAGCTGTAGCTAGGGAAGATGCAATGTGCTCCATTTTGGAGTCTTGGGACTCATGCTGGAGATGCTTCACAGTGGGGAATGTTTGAGGGATACCTAAGATCTCACTTCCCTGGGTTCTGAAGTCTATTTAGGAGCTAGAGTTTAGGTCAAACTGTGAAAAGGTTTAAATTCAGTTCTCCCTTGGCTGAAGAACAGCTTATCCTGTTGTGAGACATAAGTAAAGTGTTGAAGAATGAGAAGGAAAAATAGAAAGATGGAAACTCTGTTCTTCCTCACAGTGCCTTCACATCTACTGTTGAAAAAAAATGAATACAGTTTCCAAGTTCCTCAATATTAAAAAATTACCCTGCATTTGAAGTTCCTCTCTTACAAATTTGGTGCTACATTACTTCCGCTGCTCCCAAAGGAATGCAGCCTTTGCAGAAGAGAAGGAGGTGCAAGTGGTGATGTAAAGCTGAGCACAAGCTGTTGTGTGGGAGAGTCAAGATATGACAGTGAAGGATCTTCACATTCCCTCTCCATGTAGGAGGGCCAAAGGGGCAGCTGCTATGTTGTTCAATAGCTGTTCCCAGGGTGGGAAGAGGCTTCACTTTCATGCCCGACAGGATGCAGTTGTGCTTAGTTGCTTTCTGGGGTCACCTGGTGCTGCACATGGTTTGGACGCATTTACTGGGGTATGTACGGTATCAACTGAATTTGCAGCAGCAGCAGCAAAGGAAACATCCTCTAGCCCATTGTGAAGACCTGAAGGAGAGAGTGCTTTTGAGCTTTACCACATCTGTAAACCACATCCTTGTGTCAATAGCTTTCACAGCCACCTCGAGAGACACGCAAATGGTTCTGTGGCAATAAAACCCCTGACACACTGAATGCCTGGACTTGACTGTTGAAAAAATATCTTTAAGCTTTCCTTTTATTCACTCTAATGTGTCCCCAGCTGGTAACCTTCAAAGGATATTACACTGAATACAGCCAATATCTGAAGATTTCATATGGTCATTTTGCTAACGCAGTACCAAGTACTTTATATAGCTATGCACATTATCCAGTGTATGGTCTTTGTAGAGTTACACGACTGTTGGTTAGTTTCAGAGTATAAAGCCCTTGTTCTTGGACAGAGCCCCCCACGTGTAGTAAGAGCAATGCAGAATGATGTAAATGGGTCACGGCATGGGTCCCTAATTCAAAGAATGAATCATCTAGTTACAGGGTAGAGATACCACTAGGTTAAAAATAGGCAGGAAGGTGCAAATAGCTGTTTATCTGCTTCACAGTCAATAGCAAAAGCAGTAAACCCACCATAATAGCTGTAAGCAGTAGGACTACTTGCTTGTCGACTTGATCATTATCTTTGCAGTCTTTAATTAGAAGAATTGTCTGCAAAGCTTTGAAAGGATGATATGTGAGCTACCATTACAGGTATTTGGGCTCTTTCATGAGAACAAGTAAAAGGAGAAAATGGAAAGATAATTTTGCTTTGCTGTTAAAGAATCTCAGTAATCTGCAAGGCGTCACCTCCAAGATTATTGCTGTGTTCTGCCAGGAAGGAGGTAAATGAACACAGTGGGCATCGTCTTCACTATTGCACATTTATAACCGGAAGAAACATGCAAAGTATGAATTTAGGGGGTAGAAATGACCCCCACATGTTAGCAGCGTAAGAGGGATGGTTTCCTGTAGTCATCAAGTGAAGAGAGCTGCCGGCAGAGGGGTCACCTTTATATGACCTACTGACTTGCCAGAAATTGTTTATCCTGGGTCGACTAATCTCACAGCCAGAGAAAATAGTGGGGGGAAAGCCAGTGATGTAATAAGTGCAGCTCCAAGAGTGTATGTATCTGCACAGCTAAGCTAGTCCTGCTGCAGTGAACATGGCCACCTGCAGTGTGATTCCTCCAGAAGTGGGAAGGAGCTGGTGCACCAAGCAGCAGAGTTTGCAGCTGCCTGTCTGCCTGTCCTGGGGAAGGTGTTTCTGTGCTCATGGGTGATGCAGTTTGGCCTGTGAATTCTGTGGCTCACTCCCTGCTGATGATAAATTAGTGTTAGGAGTGTTAGCTAGGTGAGATTTATGCTTCTGAGTCTAATCTGTTTCTCCCTCTGCTTTGTACATATGGCTTCTTAAATACGTCGCAACTTTACCTAATTTTGAGTTATTGTCTCCCATTGCAGGGGAAATGCTTTATACCTTTTCCTGCATTTCTTTTTCAGCGTGTTGGCTTGCTGGGTTTGATTTCATCTCCAAGAAGTCTGTCTGTGCTGTAGAGGGGGAAGCTGGTATTACAAAATACTCGGGCAAATCCCTCTAGCCGCTGCTATTATGAGACATTTTTGCATGGTTTAAGACCTTCCCTGATAACTATAGAGTGGATGGGGGCATCAGTAAATTATAATTTTATAGTAAATCCTTGTGGCCACATATACAATTTTGCTAATACATACAAACAGATTTTTTCCCTTTTATGACATCATGAATGGTGTCTGATATTTCAGACCTATCAGGGCTTCCATGTCTCTTTAGTCACTTTGCTGTTTAGGGTAGCATTTATTTCTGCAACTGTCCTTTATTTTACTTTTGTGTCTCAAATAAGCATCTCAATAAGGCTGTTAGCATTCTTTCTCCAGTCGGTTATATTTGTTTTGCTTTGCTTCTGGGAATCCTTTACACTGATTTCTAGTTATGGTGCAGTGTGATTTTACTGTTAAATGGGTACTGAAATAAAATTGCTTCCTGTGCCAGGAACAGCTTTCCAATCCACCGATGATACAATAGCTTATTGTTCTTTCCCAATAGTAATTGGGCATATTTTGCATTAACAAAAGTTCAAAAGTTTATTAAGCAACTTTTTGAGCTTCTTCTTTTGCTGTCTGTAGAGAGATTAAGAAATGCAGCACAACTGCCTGCCTACAGTATATAAATATCTGATAAGTTTTCAATGTTAACATGGTTAAGTTAAAATATTAGCTTACTAACATATACAGTCTCCTCTCCCCATTAACCAGAAAGATTTGCAGACTTGTCCTTTATTCTGGACTCTGGATAACTGCAAGTACTCCCAGTGCAGTGCAATATTGGGAAAATCCTATTCCAGCATGAGACTGTAGCTGATGTACTCATTTGCTCAGTGACAAAGATTCAATGAAAAACGTCTAGCTGCGAAAATTCTTACGTTCTATTTTAGCCTCTTTCGAATCCGGTGAAAAACATTTGTATGTAATAAGTCTGACTAGGAGAGGACTGTTTTGTTCTGTAAATGGATAGATTTTTCATGGGTAGGGCATACATTCAAATAGGGTCCAAAGTCATCACCATCCACTGGTTCCTGGAAATTGTATTATGTTTCCTGCCTACTTTTAAAAGAAAAATGCATGCCTTGTACTATCTGCTGTCATGTTCAGCACCTGCAAATAAGTAAAAATGGATGGGACATGTAATGCACATGTTATGGATGAGCCCTATTTTTCTGGTATTGGTGTGAGTTGGCAAGGTTGTTCGGTAAAGCCTTGTCTTGAGTTTAAGCTCAGTGGTATCTCTTCTGTGAAATAAAAAAGACAATCTTACTTCCTCCAGAAGCTCTAGCTCACTCTTACTTTATTTTTTTTCTTTAATGAAGGGATGTATATTCTGCATATGCAAGCATATCATCTTTTCCGCTTTCCTCAAATGGAAGAATAAGGCTTTACACATCTACCTTTTTCTTGAATTGTGTAGCTGGATCTGTGTTAATATTTTTTCATGCTAGTGTATTTCCTGTAGCTGACAGCTTTATTTTCTTGGAGTATGTACTAGCACACAGTATAGCCAAGCCTGTTCTCTTTCTCCTTGTAACAGTGTAGTCCTAAAGCAATGGAAGTTCATTTTACTGTAGAAAAAACAATTCTGTTGGCTGAAGAACATATATATACCAATAGATATTCTTCATTACTAGCTGCATTTTTATCAAGTGGGTGACTGTAAAACAATATTTTGCCTTTTTCTTTCTTTCTTTTTTTTTTTTAATTTATTTAGGTGTTTTGTCACTGCCTAACAGTAGCAGAGCTCATTGCAGAGGTTCTGGCTTTAAAAGCCAACCAACTTTTCTAGTCACTTCTTTCTGACACCTGGTTTTAAGTCAAATTATGCTGACCAAACTCCTACCTCACTTGTATAGAAATGGACTGCTGTCCATGATGCAAGCTTCTAAGGGAGTCTGAGACTTTGCAAGGCTTACAATGTCAAGAGTGTCAGCTGAAAACTGATTCTCCAGAAAATGATTATATAGTTCTACTTGATCTGAGGATGCCACCAGATAGCATGGTCTTTGATTCCTTTACTCATTGATCTGTATTTAAGCATATATTCATGCACATGCTGTAAATGCATCAGTCTTTGGAATTTAACTGAAGGAAAATATGCAAATAGAAGGATTTGAGAATTCTTTAAAGTGTTAGAGCATGCGATTGAAGGAAGAGCAAGACAGAAGCCTAGTTTCTTCTGATTCCTTTCTTCTGATTGAAATAATAAGATGCATAGTACTTCTTTTTTATTCACATTTCTTTCTTGAGCTTATAGCTTGTTCCTTTTAAAACTACAATACAGTTGATTTGTTCCCCTGCTGTCATTTTGCTCTTAAGGAGGATGTACAAGTGACTCACTTTCTGCCTAATGCTGCCTTTAATTTACAACTCATCTGCTCATCTCAGCATTAGTGGTCTCTTACGTGCTGAGGTTGATCAGTAGGTGCTCCACATAGCCTCCTATTTAGACACAGGCTGTTACAGTGCCATTCTTCAAGCGTAAAAATGGCTGGCCTATTTGGCAACAGCTTTCTGATGTTTTCCCTGATCAATTGTTACCACAGAAAAGGAACCACCCACTGACAGATCCCAGAGGAAAAGGAGTTCTTTACAGCTGGAATATTCAAAAGCTTCCAGAAACCTTTCACTCCTGAACAGGGATGGTACCTCTCTCACTGGAGTCTTTGACAAAGCTTCTTAACATGAGAAAAAGGAAATGTCTATAATTATGTTATAGCCAAAAAGGTCTTTGTATGTCAAGCCTGTCATCAACTAAGTATTATCTCTGATTTTAGTTTTACCCCATCGTTTTCAGCTCTGCTATTCAGAGCCTTTGTCATTTAGTCTGAACATGACATTGAACATTGAATCAACATTCAGAAATACCCATCCTTATCTAGCTCACAGCAGCTCTTGTGCTCTGCACTGCTAGTTCACACAGTATTTGGGTAAAAATTCTGGGGTTTTTCACATTATATTTAATAGTAACCAGAAGTGTTGCTTGTTTCTGTTTAGATGAGAGTCCTTACACAAAGTCTGCAAACCAGGCAAAGGCACCTGATGGAGCACTGTCTGTGAGGAGACAGAGTATTCCAGGTAAGACTTGCCTTGCTTTTTATAACACCTAACTTGTTTGTGAACAGGAAGGTAATGCTAAGCAAAATTCAGCTAGTTATAAAAAGCAAATGAATTACAGTTACTATGAAGCAACTTTATAAGGAAGGTTCCATGGGAACTGTATGGAGCTCCCGCAGTTAGGTAGCCTCAAGCTTTTGCTAGGAAGAAAATCCCCATGTCTGTCTTTTGCAGCAGGTTTCAGACATTGATTGTGACTTCTTCAGACATTCGCATATTTTCAGGACCCATGAAATCTGTGGTTTGATACCTGGTTTCAACAGTATAGGGAGATTGGAGCTTATATTTTCCAGGGCTGCTTGGACAGGCTCAGAAATCTAGTGAGCAGCACTGTCAGAATTCTCATCTTCATGTAATTTTCTGCTACATGTATGCCCATCCTTGTCTTTTCTGTCACTGTATCGCTCAAAGATGGATCACTAGATCAGTGGTTTAAATACGTGGTCTTTGAACCTATTTCATAGAGTCATAGAATCATGGAATGGTTAGGGTTGGAAAGGACCTTACGATCATCCAGTTCCAAACCCCTGCCGTGGGCAGGAACGCCTCACGCTAGACCATATTGCCCAAGACTCTGTCCAACCTGTCCTTGAACATTGTCAGGGATGGAACATTTACCACTTCTTCTGGGCCGCCTGTTCCAGTGACTCACCATCCTCACAGTAAAGAACTTCTTCCTTATATCAAACCTGAACTTGCCCTGTTTAAGTTTCAACCCATTACCCCTTGTCCTATCACTGCAGTCCCTGATGAAGAGTCCCCCCCCCAGCAACCTTTTAGGCCCCCTTTAGATACTGGAAGGCTGCTATGAGGTCTCCACGCAGCCTTCTCTTCTCTTCTCCAGGCTGAACAGCCCCGACTTCCTCAGCCTGTCTTCATACAAGAGGTGCTCCAGTCCCCTGATCCTCCTCGTGGCCCTCCTCTGGAATTTCTCTGTCAGCTCCATGTATTTATCTTTTAATTACTTCAAACAAGTCTGCAAAATATGCTTATGAATATCAAGTTCTATGTATATTATGCAGCAGTCTAAAGGGATTTTCACCTTCAATAAGATTTTAGAGATCTTTAAATGAAAACAAATGAACACTGACAAAGGTTGTGCAAAGGCAGAATAACTGATGTTGCCAGTCTCACAGAAAGCACAGTAACGTTCAACTCAGAGGGAAGATAACTTGCAATAGAAGTCAGAAACTGTAAGGTCATGTCACCCACCTTCTAATGACTAATGGTAATATTCTTTGCACTATATGGCCTTACTGTTGAGCAAAGTTACACAACTGCAGGGAGGCTATAGTTACAGGGGGTGGAGTTCAGACCTTTACCACTGCCATGTTTGCGTCTCATCCCAATAGCTCTAGTGTTTCTGAAGGGCCAAATTACATGTTTTGTGTGTGCTTTTTGTGCATGCTTTTTGTGCATGTTTGGATGTGTGAGAGAGAGCAAGCTGGATGATTTACTGTTGCACATAATGAACAATTTTGACTGTTGAAAACAGTCTAGTGATATGAAGATTGTTACTGTTATGGTAGAATCATATATATCATAACCACTGTGAAATGACATGACTCCAGTGTCTAGTGTGCAGTTATTGTTATGAGAAAATAATTATACAAAGACCAACCAGCTGTTTTTTCTCCGGGTCAATACAAATCATGATTCATTGTTCTTCAGAGTGAATCAAGACCTCTGTATGGGTACCTTTTCAGGTAATTCTTTAGCTCATAGGTCACTAAAGTAAACATACAGAGTGTCTACTTACTTTTTTTTTAATCTTCTGAATATTTCATAGAATCATAGAATCGTTAGGATTGGAAAGGACCTTAAGATCATCTAGTTCCAACACCCCTGCCGTGGGCAGGGACACCTTACACTAAATCATATCACCCAAGGCCTTGTCCAACCTGGTCTTGAACACTGCCAGGGATGGAGCATTCACAACCTCCCTGGGCAACCCATTCCAGTGCCTCACCACCCTAACAGGAAAGAATTTCCTTCTTATATCCAATCTAAACTTCCCCTGTTTAAGTTTTAACCCGTTACCCCTTGTCCTGTCACTTCAGTCCCTAATGAAGAGTCCCTCCCCAGCATCCCTATAGGCCCCCTTCAGATACTGGAAGGCTGCTATGAGGTCTCCACGCAGCCTTCTCTTCTCCAGGCTGAACAGCCCCAACTTTCTCAGCCTGTCTTCATACGGGAGGTGCTCCAGTCCCCTGATCATCCTCGTGGCCTCCTCTGGACTTGTTCCAACAGTTCCATGTCTTTTTTATGTTGAGGACACCAAAACTGCACACAATACTCCAGGTGAGGTCTCACGAGAGCAGAGTAGAGGGGCAGGATCATCTCCTGCGACCTGCTGCTGGTCACGCTCCTTTTGTTGCAGCCCAGGATACGGTTGGCTTTCTGGGCTGCGAGCGCACAGTGAAGCCGGCTCATGTTCATTTTCTCATCAACCAACACCCCCAAGTCCTTCTCTGCAGGGCTGCTCTGAATCTCTTCTCTGCCCAACCTGTAGCTGTGCCTGGGATTGCTCCGACCCAGGTGTAGGACCTTGCACTTGGCATGGTTAAACTTCATGAGGTTGGCATCAGCCCACCTCACAAGTGTGTCAAGGTCCCTCTGGATGCCATTCCTTCCCTCCAGCGAAATCAACCGAACCGCACAGCTTGGTGTCATCGGCAAACTTGCTGAGGGCGCACTCAATCCCACTGTCCATGTCTGCGGCAAAGATGTTGAACAAGACCGGTCCCAACACCGATCCCTGAGGGACACCACTCGTTACTGGTCTCCAGCTGGACATTGAGCCATTGACCACAACTCTTTGTGTGCTGCCATCCAGCCAGTTCTTTATCCACCGAGTGGTCCATCCATCAGATTGATGTCTCTCCAATTTAGAGACAAGGATGTCGTGTGGGACAGTGTCGAACGCTTTACACAAGTCCAGGTAGATGTCATCAACTGCTCTACCCCTGTCCATCAGTTCTGTAGCCCCATCATAGAAGGCCACCAAATTGGTGAGGCAGGATTTCCCCTTAGTGAAGCCATGCTGGCTGTCACCAAGCACCTTGTTGTTTTTCATGTGCCTTAGCATGCCTTCCAGGAGAATCTGCTCCAAGATTTTGCCAGGCGCAGGTGAGACTGACTGGTCTGTAATTCCCCGGGTCATCCATTTTCACTGTGAATTTAGCAGTTGTCATTTATCAAGTGGTTAGTGTATTTCTAAGACACTCATGTTGAGGTCCAAATACAGAGCGAAGTTCATGGCTGCAGGCGATATTTTGAGAACTGATGATTTTCACTTGTGTTCTTTAAGAAGAAAGTTTGATGAAAACTGAATCGGTGCAATTTTTCTTTGGAGCGTTTGATAAGATTAGGAGTTTCACATGTTGAATAGTTGTCATGACAAATCACCATTTATTTTGAATACTTTACAAATTTGCTGTGTATTCCGGAGTGTTTGTGAGCACTGCGGATAAATCTTTCCTCTGTGCTCTGTATAGGTCATAGTTTATTCAGAGAGATAATAGTGGCAAGTGGTTAAGGAGATGTACTCTGTTTAATTTCAGGTGTTCTGAAAAACACTGATCTAATCCTATGTATTTTCTTCAGCTTTTAGTATAGTGAAGACATTTATCTTAATGCATTGTTGCATCTCTAGACCTTAGGAGCCAAATTCACATTCTAGCACCGCGGATGTCGTGGGGTTAGATACATAAATAGTTTGGTAAAAGTAAGTATTATTTTGAGAAGTAATTTGAACATTTAGGAGTTGACTGAAGTTTCTGAAAATAATCCCTAAATGTTTATATCACTTGGATACTGAGAAAATTTGGCCTCGCATCTCTCATATAAGGTGCACCTTGTAAATAGCATCTATGCTTTCTTGTCTCTGGGTAGTTTATCAACATTATGGATTAGTTTTGACACAGATGCAGAAGCATCCCAGCTAGGCAGCTTGGCTTGGCAGTAGGAGGTGTACCAGTAGTATTAACTAGGACTATTAACCCATTAAGTAGTTTGAGATCAGAAGAAGTACAGCCTCTTTGCATTGCAGGATCACACTTCTGCCAGTATGTAGGTCAGCTCCAAATAGGTTTTGAATTGGAAGGCATGATGCAGTGAACCTGGTAAATTCTTCTAAACCTGATTGGAGACATGTCAGCTGGAGTTACTGTCAGTAATCCTTACATGAAGAGCATATACTGTATGGAAAGCATTCATTTAGATTCCTCCCAGATGGTATGCCTGATAAAGCATCACATTCCTGAAGTGCTGTTTTTTGAAGCTTGAAACATGGCAGTGCCTTTGACAGTATAGCTGTCTAATTCACTTGATGCTCTGTCATTCCCAAGGCACGGACAGCAGATGTCCTCTTCCCAAGGAATGCTCTGGCTATTGAATCAGCCAAGAGGAAAATTCTGGTTTTTAGCAAGGTAAACGATCTTATACTGAGCTTTGCACGGTTTGAACAGTCTGTGGAAAAAACACTAGTGAAAATGTATATCCAGTATGTGTGATGTAAATCTGCCTGCGTAGTATGGGTTCATGTCACCCCCTGTGCCTGGTAAAAATTCCTTCTCATGACATTTGAAATCACTATAATGGATTCTAGTGCTCCTTCATTTGGCTCAGTATCAAAAGGGGGAGCTTTTGGTGCTGTGAGATCTGAAACTACTATACCAACTGTAAACCCCAAGAGGCTTTTCTGTCCTTCCATGTGAAACAGTATTGAAAGTACAGTATTGATGAGCAAAGAGTGAATGCACAGAGAAGTCATGTAATTCTATAGAGGTTACATGGAACTCAGGCTTGGTTTATTTTACAGGAAAAAAAGGTTGAAATAATCATTTTGTAATTAAAGTCAAATGAGCACATACTGTGAGATCAGTACACTGGGTTTAATTCCTTTCATCCCCAGAAGCAGGGAATGGATTAAGCATCTCTGTGGAGCCGAACTTGCTTGTTTAAGATGCAGAATGCATTATTCATGTGATGAGACTACATATCATATTTATCATGTCTTCACATGGCACAAAATCAACAAGCAACAGATCCTTTCAAAGGGATTTACAGAATTGCTGAAATTATAGTTAATTCAAATTATATGCGTTAATATAATTGCAGTTTGAAACTTGGACTTAATTTTGCAGATGTGTAGGTGTTTAGTTGTAGCTATAAATACGTGATGATTTGAAGCATTATTTAGCTTTACAGTCAGAATTTCTTAACATAGAAGTGAAGCTTGAGGTAACACCAGCAGACAAGCAGTCTGCAGAGTAAGAAACAAACAGGTATTTTCCTCTGAACCTTTACATTTATACAGCTGACCAGTATGTGATGACACCTTATTGCTGTTCTGCCCACATAATATGTTACAGAAGCCAAGGGGGTGTGTACTGTGCCTCATTCAGGAAGCTATCACTGTCGGACTAATACTTAGGCACATAAATGAAATCAGCATGTTTCAGAATTCATAGGTAAGACCCTTCCCTCAGAGTCAGATGCAGGTAAAAATGTCTGCCATTTAATAATTAAGTATTTGATACTCACTTGTTAGCTAATCTCTTATCCCTAGGTTTAGATGGCTGTAGTTCCCACTGAGTTCCTGGGCTAAGGTTTCCTCACAGCTTGCCCAAGGGTCTGTGCAGTGCCTGGCCAAAGGGAAACATTAAGTCAGTAGCACTTGAGTCAAAGGTGTTGATCTTGTGATTGCTTATTCCTGCAGGAGCTTTAAAAAGGGCATCAAATATTCCACCAGTGTCAGAAGCTGATGACACTGTTGAAGAAGCACTTTGAAGTCAAGGAGGCTTTAACGTATGCTTAAAGATAAGCTTGTTCTCAGTGTTGTCCTGAATATGGACGGGTTGAATAGCTGCTCCCATGCTTTCTAGACTAAAATCCAATGCCCTTATCTGTTTTAGCAACATGGAGAAATCTGTCACACTATTTATTTGTCTATTTTCAGTGCACTCACTGAAAACTGGAGGAATAGAGGGAGAAGAAATGACCTGAGCCAAACGTAAAACTAGGTCCTTCATGAAACAAACAAACAAACAAGACACCATAAATTTGAGGCTGATTAAATTATTTCATAAAATCTGCAGCAGAAGTTTTGTTTTGGTTTAGCCCAATTCTGTACAATTCTTTTATTGAGTCATGAAAGTTACTATTATTTTTTTAAATAAAATTAATAGTCAAAAACGCCACAGTTTTTAAAGAACTGGAATGTTTCAGGTTCTCGGTGTTTTATTTTTGTTGGCTGAAATCATTCGTAAGTTTCAGTTAAATTCTGCAAATAGTTTTGGTTGGGGTAAAAGTCTGTGTTTTTAGGGAAAAGCTAATTTGTACCCAGTCTGTGTGACATTAAACTGGAAAATCCTTACTTTTTACTTCTTGCATCTATTGTCTCAGACACCTGAGCTATGGGAGACTCCTAGAAATGTGAAGCTTTGTTGCCTGAAGTGATCAAGGGCTCAAAACTGCAGTGTAAGCTGTAGTCTGGGACAGCTGTTTGAATCATCTGTGAATTCAGAGACTTGGTGAGCTAGAAGGATTGCAGTCATGTAGCTATCTCCTAAGTAAATTCTTGTTCAAAGAACCAGTACCAAATAACAAGGAGGCATAGTGGGAATATTTCCTCAAAAAAGAGGAAATTTCCTTTTCTCTGGGACAGAAGAATAACACAGCTGCCTGCCTCCTCCCCTGCTCAACACACCTAGCAGAAGGTCCCTTGAAATCTTGTCCCGCATCATGTTGTCTTTGATCCGCTCTTGTTCTCCCACATAAGCCTTGTGCTCCAGCTGTGCCAGCCTCAGGGACCCACAGGAGCTGTTGCACCTTCCTAAGTCTCATTCCAGCCACCTTCTCCATGGTGATACTAGATCTGCTGAACAGGCAAATTGTATTTCTGGGGAGAGTGCATGCAAGCCCTCATGGAGAAGAGTAGGGAAGACCACACCTAGATGTTATAAATCATTCCTTTGACATTTTCTCCACCATGGGGAGCCTGGTTTTCTCTCTGTTTATTTTCTTACCGTTGTCATTTGCAAGTTTTGTATGCTGTTGCGGGGATGTACTAACAGGTCAGTTGTTAAAATAGGTCATTCTACTCTGAAGGAATATTGTCAAGACTTTAAAGTCTGAAATTAAAGTGACCAGATTTTTTTAGTTCCTTTGTACATGCATGAATACTGCACTTTCTTCCCACACTACCTGATCCTTTGAAGCGTGCCATAAAGCAGGTTTCCTATTTCAGCTCAGTGTTTGATCTCAAAAACAAGGCTAGCCATCAAATTGGAGGGAAAACACAAGAGTGAATGTACAGCCCCGAAGCACATCCTCTGCTGTGGCTCATGCTCTGATATTGCTCTTATTAGCAGTTTTGGAGGCTCATTTGGGGGGAGTTTGGTAACAAATCTTTATGCAAAAAATGAGATGTTAAACAGACGTGATTTTAGGGTAGGCTGAATTTTGAACTACTGAGCTGGAAGGGAGGAACTTTAAAATGCCTTGCAAAGATAGTATTTACAGAACTGATACTAAAAAAATAATTACTGTATGATGTAGTGTCCTCAGTAATTGCTTAGGACACAAAATATTCCTAGGAGAAGTGATGAAATACTGAATTATTGTAACAAAAACAATAATTGAAGTCCTGGGAGTTTTCAGGCTCCGAAATGCTTAAATACACAGTGTGTATACCACTGGAAAGCAGTAAGGGAGTTTTCTTCTGATCCTTGGCTCTACACACATGCAGGTGTTATTTAACTGTTTACAAAAACACAAAAGCATGCCATTTTTTCCCTCCCTGACCTACAGCCTGCTCCACAGCAAATGTTGATATTCTAACTCATGCTGCACCAAATGTGGCTTTCTTGAGGGGTTTGTCTACCTTCTAAAGACCACTCTACTTAATTTACTTATGATTCTGGCAGTTTCAGAGCACACAGAAATGTCTGTTTAATCCTGAAAACAAACACATATTCCTATAGGAAACAAGTAAATGTTGTGAAGAAATAAGAAAATAATTGAAAGTTAAAATATATTATGAGAAACTGAACATGAGCCGGCTTCAGTGTGCGCTCGCAGCCCAGAAAGCCAACCGTATCCTGGGCTGCATTAAAAGGAGTGTGACCAGCAGGTCAAAGGAGGTGATCCTGCCCCTCTACTCTGCTCTTGTGAGACCTCGCCTGGAGTATTGTGTGCAGTTCTGGTGTCCTCAACATAAAAAGGACATGGAACTGTTGGAACAAGTCCAGAGAAGGGCCACGAGGATGATCAGGGGACTGGAGCACCTCCCGTATGAAGACAGGCTGAGGAATTTGGAGCTGGTTAGCCTGGAGAAGAGAAGGCTGCATGGAGACCTCATAGCAGCCTTCCAGTATCTGAAGGGGGGCTGTAGGGATGCTTGGGAGAGACTCTTCATTAAGCAGGGGAAGTTCAGGTTAGATATAAGGAAGAAGTTCTGTACTGTAAGGGTGGTAAGGCACTGGAATGGGTTGCCCAGGGAAGTTGTGAATGCTCCATCCCTGGCAGTGTTCAAGGCCAGGCTGGACAGAGCCTTGGGTGGCATGGTTTAGTGTGAGGTGTCCCTGCCCATGGCAGGGGGGTTGGAACTGGATGATCTTAAGGTCCTTTCCAACCCTAACTATTCTGTGATTCCATGATTCTATATATATACATATAAGGATCCATTATAGATTACAGTTAGAGACAGAAGATATGATCCAGTTATGCTGTGCTTCAGTTGCTGATATAAAATTGTATTAGCTGAATTTAACAGCTGTGTGCTGCGCCACAATGTAAATGAGGAAGCGGTCTGTACAGCATCATATAATACTAGCCTAGATAGAGCATGTTATTTTTCCTTTACAAGATAATCTCAGAAATAAGGGAGAAATATAGAAAGTAATACAGAGAGAGAGGAGGAATTGAGAAAACAACCACATGGATTAAAAAATAAAATAAAAGATTTTTAATGTGATCCAAGGATGCAAGTTTCATTAAATGATGCTGCTTAGGGGGGAAGAAGGATATTCTTGCTGTAGCTCAGCTGTTAACATCTGGGCCAGGTTCACAGTGACTGACAAATATGACAGATGATCCATCCCAAGTGGGTAGATGTTTACCTATGTGCAAACACCTCCAGAGCCGGTTTTGTTTTCCTCTGTGATTGATACAGCATTGCCAAGACAGCCAGTGTTCAAAATAGCTCTTCTCGTGCTTGCAGTTAACTTGGTCCAATTTCCTGAGACTCCTATGTCAAGTAAAACCGCAGAAGTTGTAAACTGCTATTATTTTTTGATGGAGGACTGCTGACTTTGGCAGCTGGCTTTGCATCGTGTGCTGTAGAGAAGCTACCTTCTCAGGAAGTGTTGCCTTACCTGGGCAGACCTCAGTCACCTCTTCCAGCCTTGCCCTTGACTTCAGCTTCCCTCAGATTTCATAAGCACTCTGATTTCACAGAGGCACTGCTGTGCTGTTTTACCTAATAATTCATCCCCTACTAAAATATTAAATAGTCTTCACTAGCTAACTGGTTTTGTGGATTAAGAGCATGAATTGCCTGAGGAAACCTGTCACAGAATCATCCCTACCTTTTTCCTAGCTCTTATTGTGGAGGAAATAATTCATTGCTCATAAAGTTCAACAATGAGAAGTGCAAGGTCCTACATTCGGGTTGGGGCAATCCCAGGCACAGCTACAGGCTGGGGAAAGAAGTGGTAAATGTTCTATCCCTGGCAATGTTCAAGGCCAGGTTGGACAGGTGTAGTGTGAGGTGTCGCTGCCCATGGAAGGGATGTTGGAACTAAATGATCATAAGGTCCTTTCCATTTTATGGAATGGTCTATACCATTCTATGATTCTATGATTGCAGAAGTAAAACCTGAAAATACTATGTATGTCACTAAAAGCTGGGTTCGGAAGCTAAAGTGTGCATCTGCAAAAGCACTTTCTTCTCAATTTGTGTTTGTCTCATAGACACTCTTATTGTGTACTTTTAAAAATCAGCACAGAATGCTCAGATTTGCCACTGAAGAGATTTTTAGAATTTAGAAATTCATTAGCAATAACCTCTGCAGTCACAGTTACGCTAACTGTCTTGGGTGATTTCCTAGCAGAAGCAAGTGTTTTGACCTGTGAAATGTATATCACGGGATTGTAAGCTTTTCTGCACTTGAGGTGTTTATTATATCTGCAAAGTCATTTGCTGATTTTCATGTTTGATGAGAGGCTGCAGTTGCAGTATCATATACAGTCTTCCCTGTGTGTTTGTTTAACCTGCTGGAGGTTTATCAAATGGTCTGTGAAGCATCTGCAGAGTTACATGTCTTTTCCTACCCATCAGCATTGGAAATTCCTGAATTTTCTTTCGCATATGTACTACTGAAAGAAGATTTCTTTCTTGTCCTCCTTCCCTTCTACCAAAATAACTATTGGAATGATTCCATGTTTGTCATTCATGTAAACATGTTTCATGCACAGATAAATCTGAAGAAATTTGGCTCTCCTAGAAAATGAAAAAAGCCCACTGGCTTCTTAGCTAAATGAGATTGCTGATGATTTATTTATACATTTTCTTTACAATTCTGCTACATGCTAGTGCTTTTCAATACTGGAAAGGATTAGAATAGAGAAAAATCTGATTTCATTCCTTTTGCCATAAATGAGGAAGAAAATGCATTAAAGGCAATATTGACCATGAGGAACATGAACTTTTTCAAATATCCACCTGATACGAGGTCTGAAAAGTTAAATACCTTTAAACTATTTCACTACTATATAGAATTTGATTATAGGCACAACCAGTTACAGATTTGTTGCCGATGGTGCCAAACACCTTAATTTATGGGTATTTGGATTTAGTTGCATATAATTTTACCATACCTCAGCCCTGCAAAATCAAATGTGTTAAATTATTCCAGCTGCAGTTTTTCCCAGCAAAATCAGCTTAACTATATGTAGTGTGGTGAGAATGAAACCCATATAGTATCTGTAACATCATTAAAAAACCTGATTTCTGCATCATTCCATTGAGACAGTCCTCCTGCATCCAGTATCAATAGAGGGGAAGAGTAAGAAGTAAACCTGTGGATGCAGACAGAGATTCAGAGGGTGTGAACAAAAAAATTCATATGTAAGTACTGCAAAGACTGAGGAGCGTTGTAGCCTCTAACGTGGCAGGACTGGATCTGGACAAAGTAGGCAGGCTCTCATTCTCTCCCCAAACAGGACTAATTTTCTTGCTTTCCAAGATGAAGTGTTAGTCTGACCTAGCAGAGCATTGCTGTCTTTCAAAAGTCCAGTGTCCCACAATGCTATAAGCAGAAGCAGATGACTAGCAAAAGAAATCTAGGCATGTACGTTTAAGGTCTGAGTAATTTCCTGATTTGAGAAGTTGAGGATAATTTTTCATCATTTGCCTACTTGGGTCTTTTTGGAGTTGATAGATTCTTTTTATCTTACAGTTATAGATAATTAACTTGATTTTTTTAATGCTCCTAATGTATTTTCTATTACCTCTTTAAAGGAGTTAATATATGCTTTCCATCTGGTTTTTGAATCTCCCATTCAGTTTCTGCAGTGATTATAAATTCATGGCATTAAGATAGCTAGGAAATAATGTATCATTCACCAAGGTAACAGCAAAATATGCTATGCCAATCTGGATGATAGCTCACCTCTTCAACTGTATCAGTTGGTCAAAGCTGCTGAGTTCATACTGTAAACCTTGGCTTTACATCAAAATGTTTGGGGTTTTGGGGGGTATTGTTACAAAGTTGTATGTCCATTTTACCAATATGAAGCAGTTTAAAGTGTTTTCTTGTAGATGGAGGAATGGTTGTTTCTTTGCTTGTTTATTTAATAGCTTTTTTCATGCTTTCTATTCACTTAGAATCAAAAGAGGAAAAGAGATTTTAGTTCTTGTGTGTCTTCCTCATCACATCTTTGGCATGTGGGGCAGAAAAATGTGCATCCATGCCTCTTAGTGTGGAATAAAAGAGTTAGATGTTTCTGTTTCATGGGGGAGCTGTAAGACCACAAGTTAATTACAGAGTAATTACAAACTACCTTTTATTTCCTCTCTATTTAAAATCTCAGTGGTAAGAATAAAGACCTTACCCTTTCAGGTTTTACTGTATGTATGGTGAATTTACATGGAATTCGTGGGCCAGAAGGGGCACTGGTGACCATCTAAACTAAACGTACAACTTCACTGGATTTATTTATATCTCAGCTTTTATTTGAATTATATTTTAGAAGGACATTCAATCTGTTTAAGGTTACTGGTATGGAAAACCCATTACAGCCTTTTGGGGTTAATTAGCCTAACTGCTTTTATTTCTAGCTTGAGTATGTGTAGCTTCTGCTTCACCTTGTTTGTGATAAGAGTTGCTTTTCATCAAAATTCATTTCATCCTTTATAGGCATTTCATTACGAAATCACCTTTTAATCTCCCCTTTGTTAAAGCAAACAAATTGTGCTTCTGGGTCTTCTCTTCTTTGGCATGTTTCTTTAACTGTTCTGAAAGCTCTTTTCTGACTCTCCTATTCTCTCTTAGGTTATTAATAATCTTGTTGAATTGTGTCACAGAAAGGACATAAAGCATCCGAGTGATGGTCACTACTTCACTAAATAGAAAGGTGTACTAAATACTGCTGTGTAAAACTGTCCTGTTTATATATGTATGGCTTGCATTCATAATTCTGGTCAGTGAGAGTTTAGATCACCTGTGAGGGTGCCCAAATTCTTTTCTGTCCACATTAATTTCATAATTAATTTACTGGGTACCTGTTGGGTTTTTTAGCTATATAGGTCCACACATCCCTTCATATCTCTTACATTAATAGAGAGACTTAATATTAATTTTGTAAGTGACAGACGGGCTAGTAGAATGCAGACCTTTTATATTTAGTGTCCTTGTCCAAATTGCAGATGTCATTCTCACTTTTTATCTGCATGGTTTGGGGCATTCTAATGTTGGGTGAATAAAAACATAAATAAGGCTGTTCGGTCAAGTCTCACTTACTAACCAACTGAAAGAGTACGGAAAGCAAAACAAGGAGTATTTTAATAGGCAAAAATAGCAGTGAGGCCAAAATCAGGAGATTTCACTGCTCTTATTTACAGAAAACATTGGTGGAAGGACACTGTGAATCTCATTCCAAGCAAAAACAAATGCCAGTCTTCAATGCTGATTGATTTTATCAGTGAAGCAAATGAGCCCAGCTTAATAGTTAACTGTGAGACAGGATACTTCCAAGACCTTCATCCCACATTAGATGACATTGTGACCCTGATTACTTGTCAGATAAATGATACAGAAAATGAGCATTGACCTTTGAGGTAGTAAAAACCCAGTGTCACAGAAAAATGAAAGACACATGCTGCAGCTGGATTTTAGGTATCCTTAACAAACCATGACTGATCATATGCTGTTAACAGAGTGTGAATATCACTTTCTGTAAATGAAAGTGAGAAGTAAAAATCGATAGTGGTCATATAGGGAAATCTTGCCATTAGACAAAGAATGCAACAAAATGGACCGGGTCTATAAAAAGTACCTAATGCTGCAGTATGAATAAAATGGATATTTTTTCAGTAACTTGCATGGAATATGCTCACATGGGAGTAAAAACACATGCTCTTCCAAAAGGTTTTCAGGTTGAGTTCTGGCTAAAAGATATGTTATTAGTTCTGGAATTGAAAATTTAACAAGTATATTTGAAAGTTGTTTTAACTTAAAGCTACCAAACTAGAATTTCTTCAGTTTTGTGATAGGGATATTAAACACCTTTAAAATCCAAGAGCTGTATTCCTTAGCCACTAACAAAAGGTAATGCTGCAGTAGAGAGCATATAGTGGATGGGAACAGATATCCAATCATGGAGCTTGATTTGCTTAATCCCACACCACAATAAATAATAGACAAGTTGTTTTAAGTCTGTCAGTCTAGCTTAAATGCTCACCAGCAAGGATGATAGTTGGACATGATCATAATCTATGGTAAAATGTGCTTTTCATGGTCTGAGGGTATTGGGAGTCTCAAATTATTTTTGACACGTTGTGGATACATTTTGTAGTCCCAATTTTCTCTGTGTGCAAAGCTGGACTGGAAATTTTATCTGCTGTTCCAATGCACATTTTAATATATCCAGTACCCTATAAAAATATCATTGGCCAGTAGTCAAAAGATGGGGATCAGAAGACATCAGGGCATTGGATTCTTCTAATGCATGTATGATTTAAAATTAAACATTACAAACTCAAAACCATCCCAAATATTCTTATCAGGTGGTGACAGTTAACATTAGGCTGGTATCTCTATCTCCATCATAAGTTCTGGGTCTTCACTGTGGAAAAACATGATGAATGTGCAGGCCTGTCATGGCCTGAAGATCACCTGCTCTGCACTTTGCTAAACCAAGAAGGGAAAGAAAGTCTAAAGCAAAGACTCTCATTACAGGCATCCTGTGAAATGTATAAGCTAGGTGTTTCCTGGGAAATATTGCTGGTGAAGCTGCCTTGGTTGGAAGTATGAATTTTGCAGTAGTTCTAAATGAGTGAAGCTTCAGGGTAGGAAAAGTGATGTCAGCACAGAAGTGTTGGCACTCTTCTTTTGCTTGACAAATTGGTCTGAATTTTTTTGTCTTCATTTTTCCCCCATGAGGATTTAATCTCTGCTGAGAGGGTTTGCTATAAATCCACACTTTCATAGTCATGTTGGGGACATCTTTTCCCTTAGCAGAAAAGGTTTTTGGAAGCAGAACCTGCAAGACATTTGTGCGTGTTTTACAAATGGTGACAAAAAGTAGGCAAATGTGTTCATTGGATAGTGTTGTTCAGGTGGAAATTACCTTTCCCATCTGTTTTCAGTCAGAAAAACTTGGAGGAGGTGACCCTCAGAATAAGCTAAATTCTGGGAATTTAGATAGATCCTGACTAGAAACATTTATTATTAGTCATTCTTTCGAATTCTCCAGTTTAGATAAATAGCTCTGTGAACTGTTAGATACCATCAGCAGCCTTTCCTGATCCCAAATTGTGCCTATAGATGATGCTGATCTTTCTGGCCAATTTAATGAACTGTTTGTTGCATACATATGAGTAAAAACAGATTCTATCATGCCAGACATTCTTGTGGTATAAATCTTAGCTTCATAAAGTATATTCAAGTTGATATAATATGCTCCCATTAACAGTGCTAAGGTAAGTGATGTTGTAAAAGTAGCAGAAATGCCAAACATGCCTGCATGTTTGGCATAGTATCCTTTATATGCATACACAAACTACAGAATAGGCAGTAAGTTAGGAAAAAAACAAGTGATTAAATCTGAGTGTCTGATACAAGTTGAGGACTGGAGTGACATCCTCAAAGATTTAAGAAGTTATACATGCAAAATTTAAGTCTGTAATTAGATATCTGGTCAGTTTATTTGCCAGGAACCAATGGGATAAAAGGAAGCAAATGAAATGGTTTGTTGTTACTGTCAAAGTGTTAATCTGATTTAGGAAAACAAGGGCGGGATTCTTTTTTTATATTTCTAAAGTCTAAGTCATGGTGCTTTTTTGAGTAATCCAACTAGTTCACATTGATGCATTTGATGTGGTAATTGGGACAGGCAAGCAATGTATGATTTATGCTGTTGTGATTGCTTCACTCACATGAGGAAGTCTATCACAGTTTTTCAAAGCAATTTAAGAGTACAGTAATACAAAGGAAGGATTTGAGCACTGGTCATTTCAGGTGAAATGAATGGCAATCACAGATGCTCAGTGCCTGTTTTCAGCGGAAATTTCCCAGTGATGCAGACCTCTGCCAAAAAAGGTTGATTTATTAAACCTGGAGTGGTTCATAAATCCAGTTATGATGGATAACCGAACTGCACATGAACTGCTCTGGTGTGGGGACCCCAGCCTTTCCAGGCTTCTGGGCATGTGGCACAGCAGACAGCTGGGAGCAGCGCAGTGTAAGCAGCGGTGAAGCAAAGAGACACAGGTCACAGGAAGCAGAAGTTTCTTTCATTTTGAAATCATCATAGGGTGGTATATCTGGAGAAGATAAAAGTTTCAGAATGCGCTTTTTGTGTAACTTTCAAAACTTTATATGAAACTGAAACTATATCAAATGTAAAAAAAACCTAATTTTTCCCATCATTTTTCCTCTAGTTCTGGTTAGCACATTTTACTGTAAATGATAATAGAATATCTCTGTGGTGAGGCCTCTGCATTGAGAAAGGCCTGGTAAATTCCTCGGGTGTTTTCATAAACTTAAAATTATTTAGAATTTAAATGTTTCCTTTTACAACCAGGGCAATATATCCTTTAACAGCAGAGGAGGAAAGAAACCAGAACAGTCACGTCTTGTGAGGTGTTTGCATGGAGTCAGCAACCTGAAGAAGTGCTCACAAGCAGGCAGTTTGCTTGTATTTAAGTGACAGGTCTTTTCACTGAAAATCTGACTTCTTTTAAAAGTCAGAAAATACTTCTTTATTTTCAACAGGTGAGCTTTGTGTTGGGCACTTTTACCTGTTTGCTTCCTTGTTGCGATTCTGTTCATCTCATTTTGCTTGAAATTAAAGATGTCATTGAAGCGTCCAGGTAGTACTGTTTAGCTGAATCTGTATGTTTGGTGCCATTTGAAGATTTTAGTTGTTTCTTTAGTTTGTAGAGACACTTACCTCTCTATACATGCTAATATGATGCCATTTCAGTTTCTGTGCCAGTTCTGTGCAATATGCTGGAAATTCAGATGACAGAAGAAATCACATAGGTATATTCTTGCAGCTGTGCATTTTACTGTTCTGCTGCAGTGATTTGTTCAGCAAGCTTGACTAATAAGTTGTTTCATGCAAATGAAAGCATCTGTCTTTGCCATTAGTTCATTATGAATACATTAAACCTTAGGGAAGAAGTAGAGATTGATTAGAGAGTTACAGAGTGGAGGTTAGAAGCCAAGAAATGCCTAAATTACTCCTTTTCTTTTTTTCCTGTTTTTTTTTCCTGTTGGCAAACTTCTTTACACCAACAGTAAATCCTTGTGGATTTTAAGTGCTTATTGACAGCTAAAGTCATCACTATTCTGTGATTTGGCAAAATTTAATACAAGCCAGTAATTTATTTTATAGCTCTTTAACCCAGCTTTTCCTTTGGCTTTAACTATACTTTTTCTTCATCCTGAATGTTGAGTAAGTTAATGGTCCTTTTGTCACAGACATTTTTTTTCTACTATAAACACCTAATAAAAAAATTCAGTGCTTCCTATTTGTCAGGCGCTGTATATTAAATTCCCTCATAAGCCATCCTTGTAACTTTAGTTTTCTTTCAGACTGAAGTATAGGAAAAACCCTTGTCATTGTTGGATCACTTTTAAAAACATTTATAGCTATGCATTCTTTCATCCTATTTTTGCACTACCATCTTCCAGAAGTGGGTATTTCTGGGTTGTGGTTTTCTGCAAAGGTAGAGAGTAAGCAATCCACAAAGGTATCGGTGATCACTGAGCACAAAGGACAAAATGTGTAGGAAGTATCTCCTCTCATTTTCCATTTTTATCATTCATTCTCTTTTTTCCTTTTTTTTTTTCTTTTTTGTATTTCTCATCTTTCCAAGGATTTTTTAATCTTGCACACAGAGACCTTGATAAACCTTTTCATCATGCCAGATCTCAGTACTACCAAGTAGAAAGATAGGGTGTGCGCATTGTTCAACTTTTGTGTGTTCTACAAACAAAATGGATATGACTTCTAAAACCTTAAAATCTTGAAACTTGTCTGGTCCTTAGTCCAAGTAGTAGGAAAAGTTCTACTATCCCAGTCCTCCAAATTTCAGTTTTCAAAATACACATTTGAAAATTCACCATCCTTTGCTTGAATACCTGCACAGTAGTTTATCTGAAAAGGAGTAACAGCATTACGGTATTCCTTCTGATCCTTACTGCTTCTATTTTGCCATTTTACTAGTAATCTCAGGTTCACATGATAAAAAAGGTGATGTTTTGTATTAACTAAAATGTTAAATTATGTTACAGCAGTAGACTGAAAGTATGTTTAGTAAAAACTCAATGACAGCTCAAATAGAGAAAGGGGATCTGATGGCACTGTTGCTAAAACCTACCTGGTAGCCACAGGATATTGAACAATTGGAATGAGCTGCAAAGTGTGTCTTAAATGGCAGAAAATTTAGCAATTCAGGCAGTTCTTAATCTAAAATGGAAAGAAGATTAAGAGGTGATTTGATCAGAGGTTATAGTTCTGCATCTGCAGGGAGATCCTGAATGTCATGGTGGTAGTATAATGAGATCTTAGTCTTGAAGGCTTGTTTACTTTCAATTCAGACAGAAATTACCTGTGCATGTAGCAGGTTTTCCATCACATGACGCTCTCAAAGCCACGTTGGATATCTTTCTAAAAGGTAATCTGTAGCTGCAGATAACACTGTATCATGATCCTCTGCTCATGTCACTCAGGAGATCAGGGAGAGAATTGTTCTCAGTGGTTCCTTCCTGCCTTGAAATGCACAAATGTAGTCAGTCCTGTAATCAGTCCTGCCTGATCCATTTTGTTAACTGTAGAAAGCAGAGGAACTGGAACAGTCAGGCCGTGCTTTTGTGACCAGTGTCACCTAAGTACAAATAAACATGATTTAGCAAGTTTTCTTGGTGCTAATTTTGCAATGAAGGAAATACATAAGAATTATGGGAATAAGTTTTATGAATCAAAAAACACGTTAGTGTCAAAGCTCTGTGCTGTTCTGCACAGCAGCATTTCCACTAGCAAGGGAGGAAGGTTACTGAATCCTTCATCCAGTGCAGACAGAAATCTAGAGAAGACTAATGGTGTGAAACTCTCATTTCTTCATCAGTAATGTTTAACAGACATGTGCAGAGGTGGTCAGAGTAGCACTGCTGAATGGTACAAGCCATTTTTGAGTTTAAGGCTTGGTTGCTTACAGCATGAAGCAAACTTTTCAAAGGAGACACGTGTTTCATGTGGGAGATACAAATTTGAGATAACTCTGGCTGTAAGCTCCAGCTCGAAACTACCTTCTACTAAGAGAGATTTGATCTCTCGAAAGCCCTGTAGTGTCTGTAGAAGTGGTTGTGACGGTTGAGACCATTGAGTTGTTCATCACTGTGCTTGTTTTGCCCTACCCTTCAATGTCTTTGATTCCAAAAGCTCCACCTTGGCAGTTCAGTTCAGTGAGCTGCTTTGTCCCTGCACGTGTTCAGGAATTTGACTGCCACAGATAATGTGGAAGCAGAAAAATGGTTGAACTTACTGAAACACTTGAACTTACTGAAACCTAGCAGGTGCATCAAGGTGGAATGGGACCTTATCCAAAGATAGGAAGTTGATCACTGCAAATCTCCAAGTGTGCAGGTAGTGATCAGTGTATAGTGTAGATACTTTCCCAAAGCAAGCCATCGATGAAAACACTAGAACTTCACACCCCACTCAAGGAAACAATGCTGCATCATTGAGCAAGTATGCATTTCACATGGCATGTTTATTCCAACCCTGTTGCAATGTGGCACATCAGTGATAAAAATAGCTTTTTTGGTAGGTAACAATGAAAAAAAAAAAATTTGTTGTTGTGATTCCACTAAATCTATGTCTTCTTGCAGTAATGTTTTAAAAAATCTTATTTACTGAAACCAGATGTTTTAATATTTTATCATTTTATTAATACTTTTTCCTCTAATTGTATTTCTCTGCCAAGGTTTGCTCAGGGTTTATGAATAGTAATTCTATTATTTTTGACACAAACTTGAAACATATCTTACTTTCTAAATCCATTTTCATTAAAATACGTTGATTGTTCTTCAATATACTTACAAGAATTCAAGCTTGTAATTTGATTCTTTACTTATAATAGGGGATTATAAAACTTGTATGCTTTCAATTTCCTTCTGCACAGATATCCTGTATTGTATTACATTGCGTCTTATGGACATCTACAAAAATTAAAAGAATCAGAATCAGATGAGCAAAAAATGATGCAAAGATACCTTAAAAATAAGAACCCCTCCAAATGGCTTGGCAGCATTTTCTCAGAGGCTGTGATTTTGCCCTTCCCCACTGTTGGGCTCTCCTACACAGTCCAAAAATAGGTGGAATTAAAAAAAAAAGAATTCTTTTCACATCCTTCATTACTTTCATTACAGGTGCATTCATTTTATTCCTCCATAAGCCTTGTCACCAGGCATCTCAAGAAAACATAGGGAGGGAAGAGCTTCTTGTTGTTCTGACTGTGTGGGGCCCAGTACTTTCAGTCCTTGATGTAGGGTGAAAAACAAACCACAGAGAGAACTTAGTGGTCACTGACAAAAATTCCTAGTAGCCCCAGCTCTTAGAAGAATCAGATGGCATCATCCGTATTGAGATAACTCAAGTTGATCTCTTTGAATGCCCAGTATCTGTCGAAGTAACATCATCAATAATTTTAGGCTGCTAGTACTTGGAATGCTTGGGATTGAGTATTGGCTTGTATTCTTGGTATTCTGGCATTATTGTCAACCCAGTTGTGAGCAGAAGCAAACTAAAAAAACATATCTGATAACTGTACAGAGATCATTCTTATTGCTGTATGAAGCTGCTTCTGTGTGAAAACTGATCTGTTATCATGCCATGCCATTTTTGCATTTTCTGTCAAATGTTTCCTACTAATTCTGTCTATGAGGGGTAGATTCAGACACAAGCAGGATGTTGGATCTTGAGCATCTGCCATTGGTAGCACGGCTGTGCTGCTGCCAGAGAAACACTAGGACAGCTTGTTATAACTGCACTGTAGGCTGTTGTGTGACTAGGCTGGGATGGAAGTGTTAAGCCTTTGGAAGTTACTAATAGTTTAACTCAGTCACTGTAAAAAATGAAATGCAGTTCTCCAACAGCTGATTGTGAGTTTTTCTCTATAGCACTTACAAAAAGCAGCTGGTTTTGTAGAAAAGGTCTTATTTGTGCAGCCCTGCTAACTATTTCACTCCTGGAATGTAATTACTGAAGTTACTGTGGTGTGCATCGGTAACACTGTCGTATATCAGGTGTTTCTTCCAATAGTCTTTTGCTCAGAAATTTATGAGGTTCTTGTTATTAAGAATGAAGAGGCTTTTTTTATATCTGTTACTGGCTTTCATTTGCTGGTTATTTGAACTCAGGTTTGCGATATTTATATTCATGTCTAATTTTTTACTTATAAGCAAAGTTTCAAATTTAATACTTGTATCTGATGCTAAGTTGAAGACCATACCTGTTATATGCCTCAGTTTAGGTTTAGACAGAATTGGCTTCCAGGGTATCTGTTTCTGTGCCTTAGAATATGAAAGCGTACCTAAAAACTAAATAGCGCAAGAGCTAAGCTCTTTTTAGGTGGGAAACCAACAAATCCAGATGTGAGCTGTGCTGCTATGTCCTGCAAGCTTGGTGTTTTCTGTGACTTACATGATCATGTCCTGTATATCACAGCCTGTGGTTGATCATAAAATACCATTATTTGCTTTTCTATGTCATGCCTAGGCCATGCAATGGTTTATAAGCATGTTTTCCAGTTTGTAAGCGCTGGTGGGAGGTATTTGGGGTTTTGATAAGATTTCTGCAGTAGTAAAGTCATCTTGTAGATGCTTTTATAGCTGGGGGGGGGCGGGGGAGAAAAAAAAGCATTTTCTGATGCTGTCTAATGCCCTGTACACAACCAAAATAGTTGTCAGTATAAACTGAGTCTATTTTAGGCAGGTTTTTGTAAGTGTCTGAGCCTCACCCAGCTCCCTTGCTTTCACTGAAAATGGCACCACATTTCTCCTTATCCAAGTTACTAGAGTTACGTTTGCCTGGCCTCTGACCCAAGGCAACCTGCGCTGCTGGTGGTTTAAGTTTATAGTCCCATTGGTGTAACTACAATGTGTTGTGCCTTGTAGATGTGCTTTGATGCACCTCAGGCCTCTCTGTCTTCTGCTGTAAGCTGCTGGTTTCTGAACTAGGACTGCTTTGGGGATTGTCCTTCCACAGGCTGGAGGAGGCAGCACGAAGTAGTTTAAAGGACAGCTTTGTGTCTTCAGATTCTCTTCACCAATGTGGTTTTGTTTGTTTGTTTTTAATACAAATTTAGGTGGTTTAGGACTTAATGACAGCCAGTCAGGAAAATGGCAACAAGGAATGGAGTGCTCCTCATCTCTTGAGCTCCCTCTTGTCACAGAGAAATACACCTACTCAAAACAGCAAATAGATGTGATGTCCCCAGTATAACAAACTGCTGTCACTTTCTTAAGAATTGACTTTATCTTTATGTGATTTCTTAGTTAAACCGTGAGATGCCTACTGGGATGTAAAGCAAAATGTTTCCTCTGCAAAATTTCTGCTGACATACAGGGAAATCCATACAAGCACAGCATTGACTGTATTTTCAACAGACTTACCAATTACTGACTTACTGATTATGTATGTCTTTTGGTAGGAAAAGATCAATAAGAGCAAGGGGCTTTGGGGGTTTATTTGAGTGTTTTGGGGTTTTTTAATGTTAAGTTCCATTTACACCCTGTGCTGGCTACACTTAGTAAACTTACTCATTAGGTGGAGGATGCAAGCACTTGACCCAAACATGTAGATTTTAGGCATTTTCTTGGATTTTAAAATTTTTTAAATTTTTACAGAACAGATGGAAAAGACAATATCTGGAATGAAGGCAAATATTTGTCAGATGTACACTTTAATACGTAAATTAGGATATGAACTTGTAGTAATATAGAAAATAGGTGATAAAATCTGCAAGTTCTCTCAGCTTTTAACTGTTGTTTTGAAGAAAAAAAAAACCAAACCAGCAGCTCTCTTCTGTAGTCTAGTATTTTTCTTTTCCAAGAAGTGAATATATTCCAGGTTCAGAAATCTTCATGAGTTAATTTATTTTCCATGCTTTTTATTCCTTAAAACATGTTGTTTACATACATCAAAAAGCAGGAAATTATAAAATGTCTGATCATATATAAAATTCTAGAAGCTTTATTGTGACACTGTTTGCCTTACAGAAAAATTAATTTGACACGATATGTCTTGGATTTTATGTACTTGCAAGTTATTCTATTTATTCATCTTCTTTCAGTAAGATTTGTCCATTCTTGTATCTGAGCATCTGCTTATCTTTGAAGTTTTTTTCTGCAGTGTTGAGTATCCCTGTAGTCTTCTAGGTTGCAGGGCAAATCATAGTGTTGATACGCCAGCAGACCCTGCTGCAGGTCAGGCACACACAGTTACAGTAACGCAGCAGTGAACCTAACAGAAGCATTCAGACCAGGAATTTAGAAAACAGCAGCAGCATAGTGTTCTCTTTATAGTTCAGCTCCTATATATGCTTCACCTTACACTCCCCTTGCCGAGCCCACCTCCAGTATTCAGCAGAATCCTTGAGCCCCATACCAGACGTAAGTAGATGCCAGCAAAGCTGTAGGGTGACTGGTGCAGCATGGACCGGTGTGCCCAGGATCACCCCAGCAGCAGCAGGAAGCAGTGGAAGTCCTAGAGCACTTCCTGAAACCTCATAGCAGCCTTCCAGTATCTGAAGGGGGGCTATAGGGATGCTGGGGAGGGACTCTTCATTAGGGACTGTAGTGATAGGACAAAGGGTAACAGGTTAAAACTTAAACAGGGGAAGTTTAGATTGGATATAAGGAAGAAGTTCTTTACTGTAAGTGTGGTGAGGCACTGGAATGGGTTGCCCAGGGAGGTTGTGAATGCTCCATCCCTGGCAGTGTTCAAGGTCAGGCTGGACAGAGCCTTGGGTGATACGGTTTAGTGTGAGGTGTCCCTGCCCATGGCAGGGGGGTTGGAACTAGATGTTCTTAAGGCCCTTTCCAGCCCTAACTATTCTATGATTCTATGAAACCCTCTCTAAGCTGAGGGAAGGCAGGACCCAGTGTGAGCTGTGTTTCACCAAATGCTGCCCGAGTTGTTAATGGTACATAGGGAAGAAGTTCTCAAGTGCTTTTTTTCAACTGAAGTGTAAAATGGTATTGATCTGGGCTTTTTATAGACTTGGAAACATCTTTTCTCTACACAGTTTCATTTTAGAATAATTCATTTGGTTCATATCACAGAGCTGTACTGCAGGAGTGGTGTTCTGATATTTGATACTTCATAAACTGTTATGGAGTAAAATGTTTCTTAAGCTCTTGTTCTATATTCAGTTTACCACTAAGGAAAAAATTCGTAATTTCAGTTCCTCTCTTACTCATAATTTATAAGAAATCTGGGAATAACTTCTTTGCCTTCCCTTCTAAAGCTGGGCTATGCTAATATTATTAGCAGTGTGGCAGTACATGTAGGAAAGAGCAGAACCCAGAGACTTCTAACTGATTTAGAGTTTGCTGATTGGCATATGTAATGAATTATGAGTGAGGTGATGCATGAAGTAGTTTGATTCTTAAGCCACAAAGAGCAACATAGCATTGCGTTAACAAGAAAGCAGACTGACCTTGCACTAGTTGGGGAATAGCGCATACATATGGGATTGCTTGTTGGATTGGAAATGAAGGCCCAGGATTGTTCTGGCATTTTGATAATACTCCAGTGTGATTAGTCTCCAATAATAACATCAAAGCAATGCAAATGAGTAAACATGTATTATTTAGTACTATAAGAACAGTAATCGTGTGCGATTTAAGAAAGCAAGATGAAAACAAGAGAGATGGGGATATCAAGTGGACCTGGTTCAGAGCACTTCCAGGAATAACAGCCTCTTATAAGCAAAACTAGCAGTTTAATTTCTTCCTGTTATGAATATGTACAACAAAAGCTACAAAATCTTTCAGAGGGACAATCCTAATGAACTATTTAGTACTCCTGGATGAAATTATCTGTCAGTTAGCAATGTGCATTTCATACCACTCATGGTGTTGGTGCAGCTTTCTCTCTTGCCTACCAAGGAAGAGTGTTTAGAGGTCCCTCCCTGTTGTGAGAAGGAACAAGCCTGGTCATTACTTTGCATGCCAGTAGTTGCAGGGAACTGTGTAATCATTAGGTAGCTTAAAACACTTCATGGATCATCTGTTCCACATGTCACTTCAGGCAGAAGAGTATTTCCCAGCATTGGATTGCAAACTCAGAACCTATATAAAAGCTTAAAACACATGACAGTATTATGCTACGGCAAACTATTAGGCAACTTAAACAGGGGAAGTTTAGATTGGATGTAAGGAGGAAGTTCTTTACTGTGAGGGTGGTGAGGCACTGGAATAGGTTGCCCAGGGAAGCTGTGAATGCTCCATCCCTGGCGGTGTTCAAGGCCAGGTTGGACAGAGCCTTGGGTGACGTGTTTTAGTGTGAGGTGTCCCTGCCTGTGGCAGGGGTTGGAACTGGATGATCTTAAGGTCCTTTCCAACCCTAACTATTCTATGATTCTGTGTGCAGTGCATTATTGATGTCCTGTATACACATTCTGGTAAAGTGTTTATTAAAAAAAAAAAAACAAAAAAATCTTAGCTAGGTGCTGAGAACCAGATTATAATACTTAGAAATACAAAAGAAGGGATTCAGCCTGGGAGGTGTGGGAGAGAGGGGAAGGAGTTTTCCTGTTGGCCCTAGATCTCATGATCGAACAAACCCTGAATAAACAAGTGTGACACACTGGCAAAGCACCAGAGGTAGCATTATGGGTGCAAATGTACAGTGGTTTTGTTTGCAGCAAGTACCGTGACTAACTCTTGTAATTATTATAAATACTGGAAGCTTTTTGTAGAACTGAAAGCAGCAGCATTTTTGTCTGTAACATCTCCTGCAGCTATGCAACGTATCTACATGTTCAGATGCAGGTAACCACATCTGTTCTTTCTGAACTGTCAAAAAGGCCAGATGTGAGCAAACATTGTAGAAGCTCAATAGCTTCCAAATGATGTCAAATGACGGTTTGGTGTCAGCCAGGTTGGGGAATGTACCAGATAACTATGCTCATGTCCGCTTCTGACAATCCATGCTGCTGACTTGACATTGCAGAATTTTGTCTTAGTAGAAACTTTTGGACAATTCTTGCCCAAACACTCAAGTCCTGCTCTATAATGGTGAAAATGTGAATAACTGAAGTGAGGTCATCATCCTCTAGAATGCAAAGAAGAGCCTGCCAGCCACTAGAGCAGAGCAGGAACATTGCACAGGAGGGTGCTACATCTGCAAAAGAATCAGGAATTAACGCTTCTGGAAGTTCTTGCAAGGTTTATGGGATACTCCATTGGAGCTGGAGGCTCCTCTGAATGCTTTCCTCTGCCTACCACCATTACCTTTGTATTGCTCAAGTCTGTCAGTTCTCGTTAAGGGCAGCTGCTGTTCATTTTGAGGTGAAGATGTATTAGGTTGTTATCTCAGAGCCTTGTTGTTGTTTGTATAGTGCTTATTCTAGACCTTACTGCTGAGCATGCATAGAAGAAACTTGTTTGGGTTTTGAGTGCCTTTTATCTTTAAATATGCTTCCACAGCAAGATTGCTAGCACAGTGCAGGCATACCCTGTATACAGTGTATATGATGTTTGTATCTGACCATTTCACCTAAAAGCTGCATATTAATGCTGAAAAGAACCAGAAAGATGGATGATCTTTCCAGGATTTCATCATTTTCTAGGTGGATCTTTAGAACTTCATGCATTTCTCCAGAATACTTGGGCTGCTGGTGGTTTTAATAGGTTTTCTCTGGCTGGAAACACTGGACATGAAGTATGATTGCCTTGTGGCTTTCCAAACAGTTGCAGTCCTGCTGGGAGCTGTGTACATGCAGGTTGCCTTGTCCGTTGCAATGGCATGTCATTTTGAGAGTTTGAGGCTTTCCATTGCATGTGATCTGCGTTTTCAGAGGCCTGTGGGATTAGCTTGACATTTTCCAAGAATACTAAAGGGCAAACTTCAGAACAGGGTATCCCAGACCGCATGTGGGGGAAATTTAATATGCACTTATGACTATGAAAGCCCTTCACTTGCCTTTACACCTGTGTCATGGTTTAAGCCACAACAACCTGTTCTGCAGAGATTTCAGAGAGTTACAGTGAAGATATATTTGTGTAAGAATAACGAATGAAACCATTAAGATCTGATGTATTTAATGTCCATCTGGATTCTTGTTGTGTTAGGTTGTGTTGATTGACACCTACTAGTGGCCTCAAAGTGAGCCTGAACCTAAATTTTCTAGTACTGTTATATCATTGTGTCTTTTACCGTTCCATTTAATCAGTTGAAGTACTTTATAAAACATAGAGGTCAGAGGGAGAAAGCAGAAAATGAGAAAATACAGCTGCTTAAAAATGTGAAACAACTACCTACTATTCGTAAGTGTTGCCAGACTTTGTATATATTGTCTCTGTATACTAGCACACTGGTGTAGTTTTTAATAACCTTTTACAGAACATATGTCTCAAATTTATCTTTATGCAGAGCCTCGCAAACAGAACTTGTGAATTGTAACATGAATCTCCAGACGTACATGTTATTTCTTATTAGCGCACACAGTGATTTTCTCGGGAAGTAGATGACATTTTAGAAAGGCAACATCTGTGTTATCACTTAAATTTTAATAATGCAAATAATTTTCTTTCAACAGAGGAATTCAAGGGCTCAACAATAGTTGAATTAATGAAAAAAGAAGGCACCACCCTAGGGCTTACAGTATCAGGTGGAATCGACAAGGATGGGAAACCAAGAGTATCTAACCTTCGTCAAGGAGGAATCGCTGCTAGGTAACTACATCTCAAGCCACAAAATGTATTACATGATGTGATTGCTTCAGAAATGCATACCGCATCAGAAAGGTCACTAACAAATATGTGACTAGATGCATCTGTAATGGCAGCCCATCAGGCTCAGAGAGAAATGGCAACAGCTGACCCCCCTCTTCCCTCAAGGCTACTTTGTCAGAAACTAGAAATACCAGTGAGATATTTGAAAGTCATCCTAAGACTAATTAAGTTTCTTTTAAATTATATGATATTTTTTGTATATTTTTTGTCCTTGAATAAAAACTTGAGAGAAGTGGCATAAAATAGTGAAGCGGAAAAATGAAACAGAAAAACTAACCATAGTACTATTATATGTAACCATATATATAACCATAACTATTATATATAATGGAAAAAGTAGCCATAGTAATACCATAATTTATTAAAAAAATAGAAAAGGCAACAAAAATCAAAACCCAAAACCAAACTGTTCATCAGCTGATTTTAAGATTAAAGAGAGTCTAAAGTCATAGCTACCTTGCTCGCTATTACAGTGGAAATAAAAAAGCTGTTATTCATGAGTGAAACAAGTCAAAAGATAAAGGTTAAGCTAAGTCCTTCGAAATAACTGAGCAGAACATATGCATTTGGGCTGTGGCCTGTCTCCTGTAGCTGCGATGTTAGTTGTGTATGCAACTGTTGTTAAAAAAAAATGTGTTCGGATGCTTCCCAAAGAGAGAAAGAGAAAGGTAGAGACATAAAGAAGACAATTTCCCAGATCCTATGCGCAAACTCGTCAAATCATCCAGCTCCTTTATTGTACAGCTGGTTTTGTACATCAGAAATCAATAATGCAACGCTCTTCTTATTTTAATATTTAACAAGATTAAGATCTTAAAATGCTACTTTCTGTTTGAAAGATGAGCTTATTTTAACCTAGATGAATGGAAACTATTTCTTACCTTCACTAAACTGTGATTTAAAGGATTTAGTTTGGTCCAGCAGATCTGTCTTTAACAAAAGGAATATGTATTTTTTCCTAGGAGTGACCAGCTGGATGTAGGGGACTACATCAAATCTGTGAATGGAATCAACCTGACCAAATTTCGCCACGATGAGATCATCAGCCTGCTCAAGAATGTTGGCGAGAGGGTTGTTTTAGAAGTGGAATATGAGCTGCCTCCAGTCAGTAAGTAACAGCAGAGCAAATTGTAACCTATGCAGAATAGCAGACATGTTATCAGTGGTGAGATGGGCATGGTTAGTGGCCTGATTTTAAACTACAATAGTTGGCGATCTTCATTTTTTGGTAGTGGTTATTTTCTTATATTTTTTTCCTCTGGCTTATCACAGAACATGGAAGCAGTATGAAAGAACTGGCAGTACAGGGGGATGCTCTCAGAAATGCACAAGTGTTTTTAGAAGCATAAATCCCATCAACAACAGAACAGAGTTCTCAGCCTTCACTGTTTTGTTGTTGTTGTTCATTTGTTTACAATTTTGAATACTGAGAATCAGATTAGGTAGATTCCAGGGCAAGAGAATCTTTCTTGTTACAATAAGGTCTTTTGAGATGAGACCAATGAATATCTGTCAGTTCTGCCTCTGCATTTTCCTTCCTTCTCTTAATTTGCAGCGCCCTCCTGCTCTCCCATATGAACAGCATACTTTGGGACTTTTCCAGTCTTTTCTGACATCACTTCCAGCCATCATCTCATTTATAGAGCAGAAGAGCTAGTGGGCTAAGCCATGGGGATACATAAACTTGCAAGAATTGTGTGGTTGAAGCAAGAGCTTCCATGGGGATACATAAACTTGCAAGAATTGTGTGGCTGAAGCAGGGGCTTCTCGCTGAGCAGGATTGTCTTCAAAACATAAATTTATGCCGATGCTGAAGTAACAGAGTGCTACTGAATGTTTTCCTTGCCTCTCCTTTACTCATTCTTTTTGTGCTTATGTCTTTGACTGTGCATCTGTAGGGGAAAAACAGTGGGAATTGAGGCTATCAGGTATGAAGTGAAAGCCAGAGAAATGGTGAATTGGAAATCTGGGACCTAAAGTGAAAGAGTGAGTGGCTGGCTGGCACCATACCTTTGAAAGAGTGTGCGCTCCTTCATGCTGCTCGCTGGAGGAGAGAAGTTATTGTTTGCTGGTGTTCAGCCAGGAAAATCTGCAGAGCCAGCTAGGAAGCTCCTGTCTCCTTAAATAAAGACTTTCCTCGCAATAGATGCCAAAAAATCCATCACTCTCTTGGATGCTCAGGGGTGGATGAGCTCCCCACTGCTTTCTAGCAGCTACAGGGCTAGTCTAATCACATATTTGGTTTTTTATGACCTGACAACCACCTTAATATGTTTGAATGTGCTCTCTTGATCAGTGTTTGCCTGTGGTAAGGGAACTTCAGAAGCACTGTATTCGAGTTAATGAAGTCAGCTGAGTTCAGAATTATTTTGCTGGTGACGTAATTGGTTTATAAGTATTCTTTGTTTTGCACTTACTAAGTGGGCTTCCTTCTGTTACACCTGCATTTGGCAGATGTGCCACTCTCATCCACTGAAACAGGATTTTAGCGTGCTAAATTACAGTAGCGATCATAACTTTGTCGCTAAGTCCTTGGAATTTCTGACTTCTTTATACTAGCATCACTAGAAAAGTTTGAGATAATTAGCAGTTTAGTTGTTCCATCAACTTCTAGTGAACAAGCTAGACACAGTGCCTTCATTATACACAGAAGTTTTCCAGTAGGTTATGTGGTGAAGTCCTGGCACCTCCTTCCCTGCCCAGTACCTAATGAAATTCCACTGTTGTTCTTGTGGTTGCCCCCTCTGAGAGAGGACTACCATGGTTTCAGAGTGGGGAGATGTCAGAGCTTTAATAAAGATGGATTAAATCTGGCTGAGCACTAGTAATTCCCACTCTCCCTGGTGCTTCCTTCCCTGTCTGGCAGTGTTCACAGCAAGAGCTTCCAGCTGCTATTTTCAGCATGAGCCACCTCAATGTTTTTAACTGGAACATGAACCATGCGTGCCGCTCATTTGCCTTTTGTTGTCGCTAGAGGTTTTAAGGACTCCTTTCCCCTGCCAGGGTGAGGCTGGGGTGGAAGAACAGCCGCCTGGGAGGTTGTTCCCCAAGTGGAAAGATGCTGTGTGCTATTCCTTGTTGCTGAACTACGAATTTTGCCTGTCCACAGTGGAGGTTACAGGCCACACCAAGCAGATTAGCAGGCATGGATTCAGCTTGAGCTACGTGCAGGGCCACTTTCTGCTGACAGTGAAAGCAAGAGTTCTCTTCCCTCTGTAATTCAGTCCTTTTCAGTCAGTAAAATGTTTCCAACTGAAAAGGAAGCAGCCACATGTACTTCAGTACCATGGTCCTGATCTTCAAGCTCTAGCTGGAATTACTGTAATACAGAGCAATGCTTTGGAGGGCTGCCTTTTCCTAAGGAATTTAGATTTATGTGATTTCATTGGGTGGTTCTTCTGGTTCCCTGCAGTAACTTTTTTAATAACAATTGAAAGACTCAAAAAAAAAAAAAGTACATTACAGTACATTTCATAGAAATAGACACTCGAGTGTCTGTTGAAATCCCCCAAGCAGGGGAGTCCTCAAAAAGAGAGGCGTGAAGCACTTTAAAAGGCACCACTGCTTCCTGGGGCCTTTCAAGGCCTCCCCATCTGTGCAGCCTCTGGTGTGCATTCCCCACTCCGGGTATCCTAATGGGAGACATGGAAACTGTTCACTGCAGGAAGGAGCATTAAAGAACATAAGTTTTCATCAGTTCTGCTGCTCACAGATGTTTATGTGCATTGTGCTGTTTGCAGTATCTTCCTGGAATATGGGAAGTGTGTGTGCGTGTGATTTTTCCCCAGTGTCCTTTTCCTTTGGAAAAGGCAGCTCTTACACCCTGCCAAAGTTTTTCCTGTAAAGCCAATAGTAAACTGGCAACTGGTCTCTTTAACAGCAGTGGTTTCAAATTCCGTAAAGTGGATTATCACACCCAGCTGTGTTGGTACGTGCATTAGACTTCTCACCTCCTCACCCAGCTGTGCATCGCTCCTTTAGTGCTTACGGGGGAAATACTGACTCGACTACAAGTCAAATACTTTTTTTCACTCCCTTAGCAGTGTTGAAGGAGCATCTTAAACTTTGAAAAAGGAAAAAAAAACCAAAACACAAACCAAGCCTTATGGTACAAAATACTTTCTGCTTATTAATCTAGTGATCTAAGATTAGAGGTACACACTAAAAATCACAACTGTCTTGACTTTAATCCAAATCAATGTTTTCATGGCTGCACAACCAAATCCAGGTAGCTTTAAGAATTTGTCATTTTTGTGTCTCATTGTGTATTTCCATCTTCTCTAGCTCTCTTTATGCCACAATTTAAGCAGTAGGGCTCAAATTCCTCACCTGTTATGTGCATCTGTGGCTCTTTTTCCAAACAGTTGGCAATCTGCAAAATATCCAACCCAAAATGGTCTCAAAAAATAGGATGAGTTGATAGGTCTTTAATCTGACTCTTTTGTACTGGAGTTTTTCCAGTCATATGACCAGGAGCACAGTATCTACCTTGAATTGGGAAAAGTGCAGATGTGTGTATAGAATTGGTAAAATAATAACAATTGAGTTTTCGATTATTTATTTATTTATTTGTTTGTTTATTTATTTTAGCTGTACAAGGATCAGGTCTCGTCTTCAGAACTGTGGAAGTTACTTTACATAAAGAGGGGAACACTTTTGGATTTGTGATAAGAGGTGAGTTACCCTTAAATTTGAGCTGTCTGTATTTTCTAAATCGGCAAACAAGTTGTCAGCTTTTATGGCATTTTGAAATCATTTCAAGATTTCTGATGCACAGTTTGTAGAATTCTCAGTGATTTATGTGTCCTTTTTTCCATGCAGTCATGTACTGCTTTTATGAGCCACTCTAATATTTTTTTCTATGGAAGAAGAGTAATTAATCAGCTATGCCAAGACTATGCGAAGCTTTGTTTCAGATTCACTGAAATAAGCAAGAAGACTGTAGTTCTTTAAGAAGATTCACATATGGTATGTGTATAAATTAGGTTGATTAATTGTGCTGATAGTCTGAATAGTACAAGAAAAGTATTATCAGTGAATAAGAGAACAGAAGAAAACATGCAGCTGTTGAATAATATACCCCAATTATAAATTATTAGGGTTTTTTTTTTCAGAAAAATACTTTTTTTTTTAATTAAATATATAAATTCCTTAGTGACCACTTACTATTCTGAGTATACATGAAGTACAGGTGGTTTTTTTCTCTGTACCGCAAACAGTTCAGAGCAGTAAGTTTTCACACTGAGGTCATACTTGCAGAGTAAGGGTTCTAAGCAAAGCATATACATTTATTAAGAATCACTCTGAAGAAATATTTTCTAAAGAATCATCTATCCCATACAGTCTGTCACTTTTAGGGTAAAATTCAGTGGAGGTTCACATTAATGGCTTGGCCATTTTTTGATCCTTTTAGCCCATCTGTAAGTATGCATGCTGCAAGATTTAGGCTTTCCTAAAATCAGACGTTAGAAAGCTTTAGAAATCAGCTTTCATAAACTACATAGAATGAAGGTGTGCTTTCTCTCACTTTTCCCTTTCTAGGTGGAGCACACGATGACAGAAATAAATCTCGTCCTGTTGTAATAACATGCGTTAGACCTGGAGGGCCTGCTGACAGGTACAGTTCATCTTTCTCTGGAATGCATGTGAAAGAGAAATGGAGAAAAGTGAATTATTTGGGGCAGAAGTTAGGAGTTGGAGTCAAGTAGGTACATTCAAACCTGTTCCTTTGAAAATCATGAATTATGCATTCAATTAGAATAACAACAGGAATAGGCAACCACAAAGGCTCAGCGCATCACGGTGTGTGTGAACAATAGTTTAGCATGTTACATGTTTCAAGACTTTCCCATTAACTTTAAAAAAAAAACCAAAATCATTAGAAAAAATGCCTGCAATAGGTTAAAGCACATTTTTCTTCAGTCTTCAGACAACTGATGTTGCTTTTTGTGCTCTTAACACTCTTGCACTTCAGAAAAAGTACTGTCACGTGTTTGGGATTTGTTTGTATTGTTCTTTTAAGATGTTCGTATGTATCTGCATGTGAGTTCACACATAACTTCGCCTGGACAATTTCTGAGTACAGATTCATGTTTTGGCCCAGTGAGCATGTATTTATGTAGTACCATCTTGTAGCTGCATAAAATAAGAATATTCACTTTATTTACATGTATGAATTACGTTTTGAACAATTACATTTATGTCCTTAAACAATTAAAGGAACTTAAAGGGCAGTTTCTTTAAAATGGGTTGATTATTCTGCAGCCTTTGTTGACCATTTTTGACCCTGAAAACATTGATTGAGAAACAAAAGGTGCAAGAGAGTGTTTGTCTTTTGTCCCTCCCTTTCTTAACACCCTCATATCCCTTGCTTCCTTGTTTCTCTCCCCAGTTCTTGAGATGACAATGTTAGTACTACATTTTCTATTATAACATGGAATACATTATGAGACAGACCTGGGAGACAGTGTATATTTATAGCCAAATTGGTTTTAGATAGGAAGAAAAGAAAAATTGAATTATCCAAGTAAGGGGTATTTTTGAAGAAAATCATTAAATAAGCATTCATGTTTTGCAATCTGTTTCTGCACCCATGTGTTTGCACCTCAGATTTATTTTTAAGAAAACATTGGGGGAGGAAGTATTTATGTATGCATGAAAGAGGAGTTGTGTTGACAGGGCAGAAAGCAAGCATATGTTGAAGCAGAAGCTATACTTAGTTGCAATTTAAGGTGACTTGATTATTTAGCTATGTGGTAAGCTCTTTTCTAGTCACTGACTTTCCAATTACAGTAATTTCGTTTCCACTGCGCCCTCTGAATGTTCTCACCATCAAAGTAAATGTTAAGTGTTAAGGCAAGAGGGATGGATGTCAGAGAGGGTGTGAGGGAATCACTTTACATAAAAGTGATGTTAACTCCATATCAATTTATCTTATATTAATAAAGTTCATTCCTTTAATCTCCCTTCAGAGAGGGCACAATCAAACCTGGAGACAGGCTGCTGAGTGTTGATGGTATCCGACTGTTGGGAGCAACACATGCTGAAGCCATGAGTATTCTCAAACAGTGTGGACAGGAGGCAACTCTACTGGTTGAATATGATGTCTCAGTGATGGGTAGGTCAAGAAGTGGGGCTGTAGTTCTGGGAACCATCTGTTGTGTTTTGCTGCATGTTCTTGATGGGGTATTTTAGAAGTGATCATGACCTGTTACGCTCCTAGTAGCACTGCTATTCCTTTCTGCACCGTATCATTAATCTTGGGTTCATAAGGAGGTGAGCAGTATTTTACTGCAGTTTAGCATTCTGACATTTCATGGTTTGTAGAGTGAAACCATAGTGTGGATTCTATGAAAGTAACTTTTCCAGTGACTAGGTTATAATAAAGGTTAATGAAGTGTAAGCATTTCTGTGTCACATGAAAGAGGGGCTTACCTGCTTCAACAGGAATTCATTTGCCTTTTGCTAGTGCTGCTAGATGGCTAAGACATTATTAAAAAGAGTCACAAAACCACCACACACAAAAGAACGGGGAAGAGAAAATTTGTTAAGAAACGTAGAGGTGGCAAATCATGGCTTGAAAAATATACTTTATACAAATTTTATACAAATTTTGATTGAACTTACTGAAGACATGGAAGGTGTTTTGGAAAGTTAAGGACAGCAGATGATTTCTCACATAAGACTTGGGATTGAGTTATTTCCATTTGTTTTGGAAGTTGTCATATCCCCTCCCTTTTTGCAAGGTACAGAAAATTCATGGCAGCAAGAAACAAAAATACTCACCAGTCAGATAAAAATATTTCTTCTCTCTTTGGGGATCTTTCTCTTCATTTTCTCCTCAGTTCCAGAGTGAGATTTTTAGCCTAGCAGTAAAGCAGCCTCATAGGAATTGGTGAAATAGCATTGTCAAACTTAAAAGCCTTGGAAAAGATTAATATTTAGAATAATAATGGGCAGATACTTGTTTATGGTGGAACAGCCCTCTTTGTTCTCCTGCAAGACAGATTCTATTAGTAGTAGTAGTATCATTATTGTCATTATTGTTGTAACTATGTATCTCTGTTTACTTGTCTATCAAGAATGGAGGGACCGGTTTGTGTGGTGTCTGGCAGGCCTACTGGACAGTTGTGCAAGGTCCATGTCCAGAAAGGTGGAAACAGCATCTGGGCAGGGACTTCCTATGTGGAAAATGCAAATGCAAATGATCCTGTATCATATCCTGCAAATGATCCTGTAACGTGAAGAGAACTAGAATTTAGGTGTTTTCATTTCTTTCTTCTTCTTCGGCAGATGACAGATGGCCAAACCCTGTTTATCATCACACTTAAAACCAGATTCCTTATATTCCACTTTATCTAAGAATGAGACCTTGTTGAAAAAAAGAACCCCTGGCTTTAGAGAAATGAAGTTCCCAGCAAGGCTTTCCTTTCAGAGAAGACTGTCATCCCCATTCTCCTGTGTAGCCCGGGGAGGGAATTGGCCTCAGTTTCACTGAGGGTATTTTAAAAATCTTTGCAGGTTTGTGTGGGGACACAACCACACATGAGAAGCACTGTTGTGCTCTAAGCTGCAGTTGTTCAGGGCAGGAACCTTCTTTTCAGTGTTACTTGGATAGAGCTCAGGGCAGGCAGATACAGAGCTCAGTTGGTGGTTTATAACTGTACAGGCAGTACCTACCAGTTGGTCTCTTCATGTTCTCGCATTCTCTCTCTGAATAAACTCTGCTGTCTCCCTTTTGATCTCAGTAACAAATCTGTATTTATTATTCCTGCCTTCCTGGCAATGAATGTGTAATGCTGTGAAAATTCAAACAGGTAGAAAAATCTGAGACTTGTGGAGTCAGAAAGAAGGAAGGAAAAGGGTATCAAACACTGGGAAATGTATGAGATGGTGGTCCTGCAGTGTCTGTGAGAAGAAATAAGGAGGAATCCAGCAGGTTTTCTGTCTAACGCATCATGATTTTGTTAGATTTTATCTAGCCCCCAGTAGGTTTTGATTTTTTTTTTCCACTGTGCATGCCCTGCTTAGTTTACTGGCAGCAGTGTGAAAAATCTTGTTGGGAAGCTTTCTTTTCTTTTTGCACTTACGTTATTACCATGGTGGAAAGGCTGAAAATCACTCATCCTAATCCATTGATTCCTGGCCCAGGAAAACAGTGCTGATTTTAATCTTCACATCTGAAAGAGCAATGAACTCAAAGTTGGGAGTAACGTGAAAGGAAGGCAATGATCTATGAAGAGAAATTTAAGAATTACAGAAATGTTACTCTGTTCCCCAACTGTTATGCTACCCACAAGACAAGCTATTTGTAATGCCATTTGAGGGTTGATCTGAATATGAAAATAGGCTGAAGGAAGGGCATTGAGTAAGGTGGCTTAAGGATGCTTGAAACTAGTTCAGTAGGTTAGCCTGATGAGAGTGGGGGGGAAAAAAACCCAAAGTTATATAAAATTCTGGTGCATTCTCTTCCTGGTGTAAACTTTCAGTAGAATATCTTGCTCCTAGAGCTATAATTGTACCATTACTTGCTTTAATATCCTCTCTTCTGTTAGCAGATGTTTATATCCTGTAAAGTAGCATTCTGTGTGGCCAGAACTGGAAAAGGACATAAAATATACTCTGATAGCATGAAATTGGAACTTGATTTAAAAAGGTTACACTAGATGAAGGAAGTAATTCTGAACTATTTTTCAGCTACAGTCCTGTAGTGTGTAACTGGCTTTTTATACTCCTGTAAGCATAAGCCGTTTCAGAGGAGCTATATTTCTTGAAGCTTAGTTCCTTTGCCTGAAGTCTTCAAGAGGTCACCTGGGAAGCTTGTACATTTTATTGTTTCTGGAACCTAGACAAGCTGGAGTAAAAAGAATATCATGGAGTTCTGTGAAGGGTAATTATGTGTGTATATAATGTAGGAGATGTGGCTAGTCCCGTTGAAGTCTCTGGAGTTACACTGGTGCTTGCTTAAATACATCCTGAAGTGTCCTGCTTGGCTGGGTCCTAGGAAATAAACTTGTCAATTCTGCTTCTTGGAAGAGATGATACTAGCTTCTGGGGTTTTTTTGCTACTGAAAATGCTTCCAGGTTGGTGTGTGGAGTATATTGCTGTATAGTTTCTGAGAGACTTTTAAATAGTAGGAGTTTGGAAATACCAAGATTATCCCCAAGGAAAACAGGAAAACATAATTTCTGAGAAAATATTTTATGACCTGATAAAAGTTACTTTTGAAGTTGTGGAAGGCAGCAACCTTCCAAATGTCTGTTTTCCAGAATACCTCCTCCAGTCGGGAAGCAATGTGGTTGCTTATTCCTGCAGTTTTTATTTTGTGAGGCTTTAATAATGCTTCGCTTCAGTATTTGCAGAGGAGATGGATATGGTGACTTGCCCTGCATTTAACTGTGTGTGAGTAACATAAACTTCATGGGCTTTATCACTTTTCTTTGTAATCCTTACACCTGAAGTGTCCAAGCTTTATGGTTATGTGAATAACCTGTGGTGGGAGATGTTTGAATATTGCAGCTCTCTCTGCCGTATGACTATACCTGTGCCCCTCATGTTGTGGAAGTGAAGGAGAAGAAGCAGGCTGGTGGCTGACAGTGACTTGCTGCCATTGCCAAAATAATTTTGCAGCCTGAATCCTTTCCTGTGGCAACCAAACAGCAAATGTTAATTCCAAGCTATAAACTTAGGCTGGGGAGACTGAAGTTCTCACTCTTTGGCAGTGGTCTGGGTGAAGCGTCCTACCAAGCTGCTCAGAGCTTGAAAGCTGTAGGTCAGGCGTTGTCACTCAAAGAGAATTAGAATGCAGTGCGAATAACAAGCTGCAAACAGAGATTCACACTGCCCCTCTCTAAAATAAGAAATAAAAGTTTATGACTGCATTTATTTGGAAGCAGAGCAGATGCAGTTTCCCTTCAGGTTTTCCAAAATCTGCCAGGATGCTACTGGGCTTTCTGTTGTCTCTGTAACTAGGGTTGCATCTGCTTGTGTAATCTTCCATATTTACTCCAAAAGGGAACATTCAGAAAAATAATGACTACCTTGAGTTTAAATTCTGGCCCACAACATTTGTATGTAACTCTGCTTCATAAATTGCTGCTGCTGAGCTTTTGAGCAATCTACTTTTTAAATTTTGAGTGTTCTTACTGAGGTAATCCTTGAATCAAAGGATAACACAGTTAATTACTGTTAACAAAGGATAAACAGTTAACTATTGTTTAACTGTAGCTAAGTGTGTCAGAACTTTGGCACGATGGTAAGCTTTTGTTAGCTATTTGCACCTGAGAGACACTCCATCTTTCTCTCTCACTGGGTATTTCTTAGTTCAGACCTCTCTGTGGTCTTCAGGAATGAAGGAACTTATTGCATATTCAAATTCCAGATGTTTCTCTGGCTTCATTAACAACTCTGGCACTTATTTGAGCCCAAATAGATTTGCTGGGATGTGATATCCTGTAATTGCTCTCTGCAAAACAGACACGGTCAGCTTATTTTTTAGTCCTAAGCTGTCGGAGTAACTCTGACATAGAACTGGTTAACTTTAGCTAGAGCAACACCCTCGATTTTCTGAACTTGACATTTACCACTGATGCAGCTTTCTAGGGAATTATTAATGCAATCACTTGCTTGTAAATCTGACAGGAGTTTACCAAACACTGTCCAAGCTTTTTGCCTCTTTGAGTTCACCCATTCTAAAAAAAGATCTCTAAAAAAGATCTAAAAAAAGATTCTCAAGTTCCTCATAAACCTCATAAATGTTGCGAGACCTTGAAAGTTGAAGGAGAGTCAGGAATCCTGTAGGATTCCGCACTGTCTTTTGCTTTCTATTTCTTTATAAATTTAAAATTAACATTTCCTTTGTGTCTTACAAGTCTTTGGCAGAACAGATTGGTAGTGTACTCTAGCATTCAACTGCAACTGCAGCTCTCCTGGCTGTCACAGAGCAACAGACCTAAATCCCTTGAAATCCTAAATATGAATTAGCTGCTTAAACCTTTAAAGAAACTTCCTTTCTTATGTTGCTTCAGAGACAGATTGAATGAAAATTAATGTGCAAAGCAAAGGTCAGGATAGCTGTATTGGTTAAAGTATTGCTCTACTTTAAATACTTCTACACAAACACGTACACAAATTATGCTAGAAGACAAATGTTTGAAGTCAAAAAGTTGAGCGTGCCAGGTGGGAAATGTCAGGGTTGACATTGTCTGCTCAGCCTCTGTCCAGCTGGGTGTGCATGCAGTATAGTCCTAGGACCCACAAGGAGAGATAATAACCCTGTTATGCAGCTATTCATTTTGAATTTCCTTTCTGTCGTCAGTATGTGACCACAGGCTTATCAAAGGCACTGCGCAGATCCTTGTCTGCATGAAGAGTTATTAATTTCCTGGTGTTTTTTTCCTGAGGCACTAATCCTGCCACAGTTTGAGTGCTTCAGGCAATATGCATGTCTCAAGGAGAAAACCCAGTGTCCCAAGGTCATTCCATATGTATTGGCTCTTTCTTAAGGCAGAAGATGATATAGGCATATCTCTAACAGTTCCAGAAATACCCACTCACGGTTGTGTCACTAGGTAAAACACATGAGGTTTTTGGCCTCTCCTAGAGGCCAATGCACAATTCACGTTCATGCTGCGCAAACTAAGCAGATATTTAAATCCATATGTTATGGCATGTTAGTCTCTCATGTTACTGTACAAGTTCCTTATTTATCAAACACTGTATTTGTGCTTTCTGCTGTCAGTGCCAGGTAGCTGCATCAGGGGCATTAGTATGAACTGACAGTCAAGTGTGGATGTATACAATAAGTGCTCGCTCTGTAGTGCTAGCTTGTTAGGGTTTCATCTAGGGAAAGATAAATGTTTTGGAATATGACTTATCCTTGGCACCAGAAGAGGCTTTTTCCATCAGACAAGTCTGAGGCTTGTGATTTTTTTCTGCCATTGAGTTTTCTGGCTTTCAGGACTGCTTTTTTTACAATGGCAAGTGAGGGTGGGTTATTCCTTTTAACACTTCATTTCTCATGCTCTACTAAATATGACATGCTGACTTCACTGCGTCTCATCATGAGCCTATAAGAGGATTGATATCTATGGGTCAGGCATCAGTTCCTGCTTGATCGCCTGCTTTAGTCCACTCTGTCTACCTGGCCTAAAAGGAAGATAAATAGCTTTTTAATACCTCTCAAGATAAATGGGTAGCAAGGAAACCTATGGTAAATAGGTATATGGTTTAAAAAAAAAAAAAAAAAAAAAAGCATTTTGGGCTGGCAAATTCAATTCAAAACCCATTTCTTGATTCGTCAGTATCTGCCACTGACTGCAGGTAGTGAAACAAGAAAATGCTTGTAATTAGAGACCAGTATAGTTTAAATGTGCTTTTCAGCCTTTACCGAAGTTGTGACAAAAAGGGAATCTGGTAATTCAAGGAAGCAGCCAGGTGTCTGCTCCATGTTAAATGACTTTCTTTTGCACCTCCCTCTTTATGCCGTACACACCTGCCACCCAAGTCATCCACTGCTAGCTCCCTCAAAACTTACAGTGCTTTGTCTTATGGATGGGACATTTGTTTCACAATGAGGACTGCTGAGTAGTGACAGAGGTGTGGAATGGGGCCTTGTAAGAAAATAGCATTTTTCTATCCAGTGGGTAGTATCACTGTGTTGCATAACTGTCAGTTTGTCATTTCCCAATATTTGTGTGAGCTTACAACCTAGGTTTCTCCAGGGGATAAACTTTATATCTGACTTCTATACCCAAATACTTCCTCAAACGAGTGAGAACCATTAAGCCCACTAGTCTGCTCCCTGTTAGCCAGGTTATCAGATCAGCTGTCAAGCACAGTACCTATGTGCTTCCTGGGTACCAGAAAAGACTTGAGAGACATAAGTGACCAGTGGGTTTCAAAGGCATTTGCTTACAGTGGAGAGCTATAAAGGTTCAGGATCCCATGTTCCTTCATGTCCATTTCATGCAAGCATGATGATTTTTGCCTCTGTTCTTCATTCTTACTCTGGTTCCTTGCTGCATTACTGTCTTCTTTTTTTCTTTTCCCAGCAGCTGCTTGATTTTCCCTTTCCTTACTGACCTAGTTTGAGTCTTCTTTTCTAGAAGGTCCTAAATCCCCAACATGCTATTCCCTCTTGTTACAGCCTATTTTTCTCTTTCGTCGTTTGCCAAGTAAGGCTTAGGTGATTTTCCAATACATTTATCTCACACTGCTGACTTACCTCCATAAAGGCCTTTTGCAATTTTCATGTCTGGCCTTCTTTCACTTATTCTCAGCAAACCATTCCAAAATTACTTGTACTGCAGCTTCTTTTCAAATCAGTCACCCTCCCACCTCAGTTCCTCCCCTTCTTGCCCCAAAAGTCCCATTGTACCTCCTGCTGGCTTTCAATTGTTCTCTATGCTGGATCTGCTAGATAATGGAGACACACAGAGAACATAAATTTCCAATATAAACGAAAACAATATGGTTTTCCCTTATGGTGCTCTCAGACACCACTGACCTGTTTCACCTCTCACACTAAGAGAAGAAAAAATAGGTACCCATCATAAGAAGAAAATCACACCAAATGTTTGAACTGTGACCAAGTTGTAAGCAATTAAAATTGATATGTTTTAATGAGCAACATCTATGATTCCCATAGGAATATTTTCCCTATAGAATGTTGGTTTACTTTCTTTTCTCTGCCTGCTTATGATTTGTTGTTTCTGTTTGGTAGCCGTGTTGCTAAGTAGATGATTACAGAAAGGAGGAGTTGTCATGTTTTACAAGAATTTAATAAATCTTACAGATATTTCATTCTTTACAAACTTCTTGATCATCCCTAAATAGAAATAGAGTTTAGCTGAACCATGTGGGTTACAAATTACTCTAACAGGTCAAATTAACATTTATCTCCAGCGCTTTTGAAACCATGGCCATTAATAAATATTGCTTTGTATGGTAGAAAAAACTGTAATGGTGAAATGAGATGTCTCTGTGAAAGAAAACTAAAGGTTAATTATCGTAACTAACTAGGAAATGGTGGGGGAGTTATCTTACAAGTTCCACTTTGTATATGAAAATATTCAGGTTTATTTACTGTGTACTGAGAGTAATGGACATACTTGTCTTCAAAGACTTTACAGGAAGGTGAAACCTATTCTTGTGTGCAAAGTCTAAATTGTGTACAACTAAACAAAATCAGCCTGAAACATATAATGTATTTCATAATGGGGACTTGTTAAAATAGAGCCTTCCTAATCTATGCTCCTCTCTCCTCACAAGCATTGGTCTGAAATTTTTAGATGCTAAGTCAAGGATTTGATCCTTATGTGGAAGCAACCTCTCCCTGTTGAAAATATGCTACTGTGCTTTTTTCAGTATTTGAAAACAGATGATGGAAGGAGATTGTTGTAATAACCTCTCCTGTTCATCATCCAGGCTCCAAGTAAGCAGAGGGAAAGAAATAACCCTCATATATATTTAGTAAAAGATGGGGAAAAAAAGGATTGATCAAATCTTTCCACTTTGCATGAGGGCTATCCAGATGTGCCATGAAATGCAGTGTAAAAGAGATTTGCCATCTCTATTGCATGCTTATACTCTGGCCAGATGGAGATTAGTCAAGAGTCAATGGAAGTTAGTCAATTCTTCACAGTGAGGGTGGTGAGGCACTGTAACAGAGTGCCCAGAGAACTGTGGATGCCCCATCCTTGACAATGTTCAAGGCCAGGTTGGATGGGGCTTTGAGCAACCTGGTCTGGTGAGAGGTATCCCTGCCCCATGGCAGGGGGGTTGGAACTGGAGGAGCTTTAATGTCCCTTCCAATCCAAACCGTTCTATGATTCTGTAAGAGGTCTTTCAGCAAATTGGCTTATCTGTTACTTAGCATATGCTGGTCAACAGCAGACTAACAAGGATAATGAAGTATCCTGATTTGTGCTGGCCTGGAAAAAAAAATTGAGCAGGTAGCTGAAGTAGTTAAATTCAGAGTGCAGGTGTGAAAGTTTTGCAAAGAGGATGATAATTAAGCTTCTGGAGATTAAAGGATCTTCTGCCTGTGCCATGCAATTCAATGCAAGAGAAACTCTGTGATCAGAAAAAAATCCAATTAAAAAATATCAGCCTTGGATTTGGTTTAGTGGCATCGCAGTCATCCGAGAAACTAAGGAGTAAAGGACAGATCTGATTTTCTTTATATTCGGGAGAACTTGGGCCAATCTCTAGCAGCAAAGCAGCAGCAAAGAGTCCATTCCTGCCTCCATTTCAGGGAGAGGAAAACACTAAATGTCTCCCAAGACTTTCACTGAGGGAGCTGTTTAAAAAATACAGAACTGAACTACTCCAGCCTCTTGACTTCCTTTCATTGATGGGATACACCCAAACAGTGCCTTACAGGTTAGACCAAGGGGAGAAAACCCCAAAAATCCCTCAAATAATTTTCTGGAACACCTGTATTGGGCATAAACTGAGAGGTTAAACTTGGATGCAGTAGGGCAGATTTTCATCCCTTTACACTAAGGTTCATGGTTCATTCATCATGTTACAGAACATTTATGCTGAAAAAGGACAGATTTTAAAGTATGAATATTTTTAGGTATTTTGCCTAAATTCGAACTTTCTCAGTTAATGGTGTTCCAGTGCAAAACTGATGTGGATAAGATCTGACACAGATCCTGTGAGATTGCACCGTGTAGTATTTAGCACATGGGAGATGTGTACTGTTCAGACAACACAGTACTAAGGCCTGTGAGCTGCAAATGTAGGTAGGGGAAAAAACGTCAACGTCTAAGCTAAATGAGCATAACTTGAAATCAACGTAGTTACTCAAAGATAATTGCACCAATGCCACATCTTACAACATGGTCTTGTTACACAGAATTACACTTCTGATGATGTTGCTCAGCTGTACGATGAGTGAAATGTTATGTTCTCTGTGCATTTGCTATTCAAACCACATTCCCCTACACTAATTTTAAACATCCATAGCAACCTGTCTTTCATCTTTTTCCTAAATGCATGGTTACCATGCTTCATTCATTTAAAGAGATCATTTCTGTAGCCTGTGAACTCAGTGTTTATCAGTGGTTTGGGGAAACAGTATTGGTAAAAATTCCTATGTGTTTTAGCCTCTGTTCAGCCAAAAAGTCATTGGATTTGTCTTTTTTTAATTGGTGACTCACATTAGTGGCGTTTGATCTTCTCTAAGTCTCACAAGTTTCATTTGTAAAGAAAATGGACAGAATATTGACAGCAGTTATGGATTGGCCATGTTGAACTTTCAGTGTAGATATTGGAGGGCCCTGACAAAATTATATTTCTGTGATAATTGAAGATTCATTCAGAATCAACCACAGGCAAGCATCTGACTGCAAGTTTCATTTAAATCTTGCCTCTTTTCTTCTTGGATGAGGAGCAAAGGGTGGTGATGGTTTGATGAATACTTCTCTAGATCGTTCTCTAGTTTTATCTTTAATTTCAATTCTGACAACTAGTAGAAAAGTCATGGCTCCTTGCAGCCAAAAAAAAGAGTGCCAAGTGCTCCTGAAGAGATGAGTAATGAAGGATATGACAACTTCCCAAGGTTACAGGTGAAGCTGTGGCAAGCTGAGGTTTTTTTCTTCCTCTTATGTGCCTCCAGATATCTCTTCCCTGGCTGATAAAATCGCATTTTTACATGCAGAGCGCACACCAGTGTAAAAGTACTTTGTCTTGGAAGTGAGTTAAGTCACATGGTAACCCAAACCCACAGGTTACCTGCATGAAATTGGAAGCAGAGCAGAGCTTTGCCAGTAGATAAAATTGCCTGTATGGCGTCAGAGGCAATGAGGCTCTGGGGAGAAAAGGGACAGGCAATGGGTTACTGGTCTCCAGCTGGACATTGAGCCATTGACCACAACTCTTTGTGTGCGGCCATCCAGCCAGTTCTTTATCCACCGAGTGGTCCATCCATCAAATTGATGTTGCTCCAATTTAGAGACAAGGATGTCGTGTGGGACAGTGTCGAACGCTTTGCACAAGTCCAGGTAGATGACATCAACTGCTCTACCCCTGTCCATCAGTTCTGTAGCCCCATCATAGAAGGCCACCAAATTGGTCAGGCAGGATTTCCCCTTATGAAGCCATGCTGTCTGTCACCAAGCACCTTGTTGTTTTTCATGTGCCTTAGCATGCCTTCCAGGAGAATCTGCTCCAAGATTTTGCCAGGCACAGAGGTGAGACTGACTGGTCTGTAACTCCCCGGGTCATCCATTTTCCCCTTCTTGAAAATGGGGGTTATATTTCCCTTTTTCCAGTCATCAGGAACTTCACCTGACTGCCATGATTTCTCAAATATGATGGCCAGCGGCTTCCAACTTCATTCACCCGCTCCTTCAGGACCCGCGGATGGATCTCATCAGGTCCCATGGACTTGTGCACGTTCAGGTTTTTAAGATGGTCTCAAACCAGTTCCTCTCCTACAGTGGGCCCAAGGTCTTCATTCTCACAGTCCCTGCGTCTGCCTTCCAAGACTTGGGTGGTGTGGGCAGAGCCTTTGCCAGTGAAGACCGAGGCAAAGAAATCATTCAGAACCTCAGCCTTCTCCAAATCCAGGGTAGCCAGTTCTCCTGAGAGCTTCCTGAGGGGGCCCACATTGTCCCTAGTCTGTCTTTTATTTGCTATGTACCTGTAGAATCCCTTCCTGTTATCTTTAATACCTCTAGCTAAGTTTAATTCTAACTGGGCCTTAGCTTTCCTAACCTGGTCCCTAGCTTCCCGGACAACATCCCTGTACTCTTCTCAAAGAGAACATGCCAGGCCCATTTTCTTTGCCCTTTTGCTAGGTTATTGCTCTTCTGGCACTTCAGCATTAGCACTGGGACAGGGTGTACATGCGTGAAATTGCCAGTTCATACGTCATCCCAGTTTGGATCTAGATCACAGCAAAAGGCTCCACCCTTGAGCATGCCAGTGAAACTCTCAGATGAACAGCCCTTTTCAAGAAAGTCTCTGCTGCTTATCCCAGTGAAAATCCACCCGGACTTGGCTACATTTGGAAGTCTTTGAAAGGGTGCAGCTCAGTGTGCTCAGGAGAAGCAGCGTTTTGTGACAGAAGATTTTATGTGTGTTGGGGGAAGTTTTCTCTTGTCTTTGTAAAGTTCCTTTCAGTTCAGCTCTTTGGGGATGGGAAATGCAAGAATTAAGGATGCCCATACAGCCTTACTTAGAAGCCTTGGAGCATATGGTATGATAGAGATTTTAATTGGAATGATTGCATAGATTTTGCGTCCATCAGTCACCTGCTGCATAGTACTAAGTGATCTGGAAAACAGTCAAGTGAGAGAAAGCTTCTAAAGAATAGCTCATCTCATCTTGATGTAGTTGCCTAAACCAGGACAAGTGAAACATGTTTTTATATGCCAGTTTTCTCTGACATTTGTAAAGGGAGTTTAGGCCTCTAGCTCCACTGTACCTACCTCACATTTGCTCTACAGGTGCTGGCATTTTGATGCAGTGAATCCCAGTGAGTCTCAAATCATCCACTCTGGACTAATGGATGCTTTTGACCTTCATTTCTTAGATCCTCGTTTGATTATCTGTACAGCAGGGAAAACATTACGCTTTTGCTCTAAAGGGTGGTTATAAGATAAAATCCTTAATGAACGTGTGTTGTGATGAATATTCAGAGCCTGCACCATACAATAGCTCTTCCCCAGCCACATATGCTCAGGGAAGCTTGAAAACACTGCTTAGTAATTAAGGCATGAGCATGGAAAAAGAAGGGAAAAGTGTTGCTACTCTAAATAGTCACTGTCTACCTTCTGCATGAGGCTCTTGAAGAAGGAAGAATATGTTACTATTTAATTAAGGAAGGGAGGTAAAAATAAGTTCATCGAGGCAGTATTCATTCTGGGGTTCATTAAGTTTGAAGTGCTTTGTGCCCACATGGTGACCGTAATATTTTTCTTTTAATGTCGTTCTGTTTGTAAACAGACACTTCTGAGCTTTTTTTATGTTCAAGTATTTTTATAATGATTTATATTGATGTTCTGCTGATTTTAATCAACTTCCCCTTTGTGTTTTCACAATTTGCATGCACACAGTCTGTGTGGTGAGCTCAGCAGTGCTAAATGAAATAGCTGCCTTACGAGCACTCTGACCTCCAGTTTTTCAAGGTCTTTACAGCTTAGGTAAATTTGGGTGGATTTTCACTCATCAAAAAAGAGAAAAAAAAACAAAACAAAACCCCAAAAAATAAATACCCAGAAGAGGCTTTTCGGCAGTTTCTCCTTTACAGAAATTCAGTAATTACCAAATTACAAATCTTTGTACCTTATGATCACTGGAACATCTTCAAAGAGAAAAAGTCATCAGACAGGAGCATAAGAGGACCTTGAGTCCCTCTGAGCCCAGCAGCGGGAGCTGCTCTGACAGGAGGCAAATGCCTTGTGCTACGCCAAAGGCAGAGCCGCACAAGAACCTTGCCAAGAGTGACCCTGGCAGCAAGCTGGCAGGCTGCCTGCTGAGGAAGCAGATGAAAGAGTACACTTCCCATTGCTGGTATTCATCAGTTATGGGGTTCTTGGGTTTCTAGAGGTTGTTCCTTGGTTGGGATTTTGGGAGAAGAAGCATGGAGATGTACATTGTATATAGCGCAAGATAGAACAAGGGATAGAACAAGGGATATAGAAACTTTCCATTAAATCTGTAAATACTCCCTGTAGTACTGTTTCTGTATTGCTTGGAACAAGCACCAGGAAAGGTAAAGCTGGAAATATATAGGCAACAGGTAAACAATCCTGGATTAGTTTTGCAATATAGGATCAAAGAGCTTATGTTCACTGTGGCTTCTGTGTTGGATTTGAGGGCAGTTTACCTAAGTTTCTCTATTTCTTTGAAATGTTTTTGCTGAACTGCTGCTCAGGCAGTACCTAAGAGGAAAGGAAGGGCAGTTAATAAACTTGTTTCCTGACTCATTCTACAGAAGTTTTATTTCATGAGTGGTTGGCATTGAATGGCAAAATATCCTGTGCAACCCCTGAGAGCTGAAAAACTCTCACTCTGCTCCTCAGTGCATAAATACCAAGGTCAGATCTCAGCCTCAGCCTTCTGCATGGTACCATTTTATTCCGTGACTGTGCCAATGCATCAATTATTTGTAAGACATCTATGCTAGAGCAGAGCTTATTGAAAAGAGACCAGAGCTTTAGGGGAAAAAAATGGTACTGATAGTACAAACTTACAACACCAGAAATTCATGTTATCTGTTACGGGGAAGGATGTAGAGTTTAATTTTTCTTTTCTTCTGGTTTATACTCACCTAATAGGCTTTGCAGAGGAGTGGTTTATACTAGCCTGAAACCTCCTGCCTATTCAACCAACCAAAGTCTGTTGATTTCAATATTATCAGAAGCATACCCAAAGTAATTGTGAATGTACGAGACAGTATGGCTCAGTGCAGATGACCCTTGAGCAAGGTCTAGGCATGCACCTCAAGTATGCCAAGCAGCCCAGCCATATAGGAGTGGGGCTGCACTTGGGTCAAACACCCTGGTGAGAAGTAGAAGTGGCTGTCACAGGCCCAGCACCTTGCTTGTGTGGCTCTGCTGCTTCCAAGGACTTCAGTTCCCAAGTGTGATGGGGAGACAGGGACAACAAGTATCTCACTATCACAGCACTGACTTGTCCTTATTTACCTTAACTGTTTGGTGTGCATGTCAGTTCTCTTACCAAGTTGTCCAAACTGTCCTTTTCTCTGAAGCTTTTGGGATTATCCAAGATGTTGTTATCCTGGTAGAGCCCTGTGCAGATGGGAACTGTCAGCTTGAAACAAAGCTTGGGTGTTTGCAGTGTTTGTTCCCATCTGGCAAGTGCTGGCAGCGAGGAGCTTTGTGCTCTTTAGGCTTTTGAAGATAATCCAGTCCTGCTCTAATTATTACTGTTCCCATTAGATGGAATCCTAGGGTCATTATGGCAAATAGACAAAATTTATGGGTACTGCAGCACTTTATATTGTCTGTAGTAGCATGTACTTAGCAGGCATACATTCAAGGCTGGCAGATAACAAAATTTGACAGACCAGCTGTGTCTTAGTTTGCAGACAGAGATGCAGATAGTGTTGTCCTTGTTTGTTCTATTTGTTGTGATTAGTCAGGTACAGAACAGTGCAAGAGCTGGAGTGTTTTGAAGAAATCAAAGGTCTTTTGTATTTTATTTGCTGTCCTACTTGCAAGAGCAAATAAGTATGAGAAGTTCTTTTGTACATATGTATCTATCTGTCATGTGGCCCAGAGAACTTGTGGATGCCCTGTCCACTGGCAGTGTTCAAGGCCAGGTTGGACGGGGCTTGCAGCAACCTGCTCTAGTGGAAGGTGTCCCTGCCCAGGGCAGCAGAGTTGGACTGGATGATCTTCAAAGGCCTCTTCCAGCCCAAACCGTTCTATGATTTGATGGTTCTGTGATTTTATCTGTGCTTGTGTAATAGAAAAAAATAGTGGTTTGTATGCTAGTGTCTCAGCAGAGGACTTTACATATTATCTGCACCATTTTAGGAGATGGTTTTAATAAGTGACTATTTGTGAGTTCCATTCCTGGAATGAAATGCAGATTGTTGCTGACTTTTGCAAATATCTGACAATCAGTCTAATGTTATATAGTGTTTCAGGGCAGTTTTCAGGAGCCATCCTTCAATAGGAAAGTGGTGTTTGAAGCCCAGGTTGACAAGCTAACCATAAAGGTGTATGTATAGGCTCCCAAGTTCTGAAACCACGTACTGACATCAGGAGTAGGGATTTAAGTTTTCAATAGTTCTTTAAGTGCCACCTGAGTTTTCAGTGTAGTATTCATTTTAAAGGTAACAAAGGAAAGGAATTGCAGAGCCTGGGCTTATTTAAAATGCATTCAGACTAACCTCAGAGGCAGATCCTCCATCCACCATGTCATTTCTCTGTTGTAAATTCAGCGACTGATAAATCAGGTTTTAGATCAACAGGACACGCAAAAAAAAATGATACAGATTAATGAAAAGTTTGGGATTTAATGCAGCTTTTGAGCAGAGAAGGGAACTAGTAAAAATTAAAGATGTCTGAGCATGAAACAGCAGCAGGAGGAGGGAGTGTCCCAGGAACTGGGGAAAGTCTTTTAAGTGAAAGGGCTTTAGGCATGCTTTTGTGGAGAAAGGCTGAGAAAGTCCCAAGCAGGTTTTGAGTACATCCCCACTGCACTCACTGGTGCAAGCACTTTGAGGGCAGGGATGGTTCTTTGGCGGTTACCAGCCATTTCTTAGCTGAGAAGGGTGATGGGAGTAAGGGTGCAAAGTATGAAATTAGATAAAGGCAGCTCCTAAGCCTTAGATCTTAAGAACTTGGTTGAATTAGAGGCATATAAATGAACTGCAGGAATTAGGTGAGAAAAGGAAAATGGAAAGACTGTGCCAGTCAGTTGACAGGAATATGAAATTGCTTGTGTATAAGGGAGGAGATAGGCAGCACATTCATTTAGAGGATAATGTCTCCATGTTCCATTCTGAGGTTGAGAGGTCCCTCTGATTTCACTATTATTCATTCTGCTGGCATCCTCTTGAAATTATTCCTATTTTTCAGGTTTGAAATCAGATGATTCTGAAGGTGAGAGGGTGTAAAGTGCCATTGGTGGCTTTTTTCCTTAGCGTAAAACCTTCATGGTTTTCTGTAGGCCCTGTGAACTTCCTTTCAATGAGTAGCCCAGCAGCTCCAGTGCTGTGCTGTTACTGGCAATAAGGAAAAAAATCTGTTAGTTCTGGTTTTGCCCCTTTAATTACAGCTGAGATGGATAAAATTACAAAAGCTCTTGCTCTCTGTGCAGCCTGTCTGAAACACATTCCATAATCAAGGGAATGCTAGGAGCACACGTTTTAGGTAGATTACAAGTTGAGCCTTGGAGACTGCCTATTGATCCTTTGAACAAGAACAATATTTAATTTTTTAATAGTTGTTTCCTTATTAAAGAAACTATTCTCCTCTCTCCCCAAATATTGCTTGCAATATATAATCCCAGTTTACTCCATACCAATGTATATTTTAGGGTGAAGTCTCACAAGTCAGTAACTTATTCATACTTTTTGTATTCTAGCTCTCAGAAAATAATTAGAAACACTGTCGTTGGTTTTTAGCATTTCAGAAAATCATTATCAGAGCTTGCTAGCTGGCATTGATTCTTGTTTTCCCATAAGGTCTGAGATGAAGAAAGGTTACTCTGCTAAATGAAGCATGAGCAAAGCAAGGGTGCAATCGCTACTCAATATTAGTAGAACAGAATGCCAGGGCCAGTACTGTGCATCAGTGCCCTGTGTGTGGTTCACTTATGACCTTTACCATCACAAAAGTATGAGGAATCGGATATTACTCTGAATGAGTGATAATGGCACTACCCAGCCATAGAACATTTTGAACGTTGTTCCTGTGCCCTTTAGACACTGCAGAAGCGTTATTCCTGCCTCTCTTCTTTGCTGCTACTTTCCCTTCTGAAACCATTGACCCATGATCCCAATCTCTATTTCTTAATTGGATCATCTTAAAAAATATTTAATTAATATTCCTTTCTTTGCAAAATGGAGATTAGGGATTTGTGGAGATCAGATTATCTTTGGAGTACAAGAAAAGGGTATTACATAAATAGGCAGCCTCCCACTCCTAAAATTTAGTACTTAAATAACCATCAGTCTGCTCTGTGTGTTAGGGAAGCTTATCTAATCATCTGATTGGTGTTTCGTATGAGTGAATGAAAGTGCCCCTACAAAGGAAATCAAAAAAACTAAGGAATGTTTTAGAATGTGGCTAAAAAGCAGTGTCAGAAGTGTTTGGGCTTTTATCTCTGTGCACCTAGTGTGACCTGGCAAGCTACAAACCTGGGGAAAGAAGAAGGGTGTTAATGGGAAGAAGCACAGAGGAAAGAAAAAGGTGGATAAAAGATTGCCCACTCCCAGCAAATCTTTCTCTTGCACAGTAAAGTAGTTAGCTGTTTCTAGTTTGGGCTTTTATTTTGCTGGAGACTATGGAAAAGGCAATTGAAGAAGGTCGACCACCTATCACTAGGTTTCGCTAAGGCTGTCTCAGGGAAGGGAAATAGTGGGGCCATGGTAGGACAGAGAACGTAAGGCTCACTATCACAGGGATACACTCTTGCCACTGGACTATGAGGAGCTGGGACAACTTTAAATGTTATCATTCTTACAGAGAGGACATTTTAATGGACACAGAGAATGTTCTTTCTAGGTTGGTGTTCATTGAAAAAAAAAGGTCCTTAAGAATACAATAAGAAAACCACATGGAGGATGACTAGATTCATTAAGTGCAGTTTAAGGTAGTGTTTGACAGTAATGAATAGTCTGTGGATTAATGAAGAAGAGTGAATGTGAATGTGCTCAGAATCCTTGAGTGCTTTTATGTTGCTCCACTGCCAGCTGAGAAGTGCTGTAAAGGGCCTTGCAAACCAGTCTGCATGGAGAATGTCACTGCTAGAGCCACAGGACTTGGGAACAAAATTCGTCCAGTCTCTTAGAAATTTTGCCTGTTCTTTGAGTTTGTTACCTGAGCTCAAATCTCTACAACTGGCCCTGGATTTTTTAAGTGCCCTGTAAGAAATGTACAAACTCTGATTTTTGCATTTCAGCAATCTAGATTTTCAAAGGAATAGCAAATACTGAAAGCTCCTGTTGATAAACCTGTGGTATGTCTGACACCTGAAATTTCGAGTCATTTACGGGGGTGGGGGGGAAAGCAGCTTTTAACATTTCAACTCCTGCTACTTAAGACAGAAAACAGGGGTGCTAATGCTGATTCTGAATAGACTGACACAACTACACCTGCTGCGCATTCCCCACCATCAGTTATTCTATAAATACTCTGTTGAGACTGAGATATGGCAAATAAAGCCCAGATTTAGCTGCAGGAGCTGGGACTGCTGTCATCGTATTCTGGCCTTACACACCAGATTCGCCACTGCAGTTTCTAAGTACCTTCCAGTTTTGCTTTGAGTGCTGATGGTATGTGGTTGTCTCAACCTTTCTACAGTAAAAATAGACTGCAATAGAGTGTTTCGTGTTGGACCCTTTCTGTAACGCACATTGGCTCACATACGTAAGTACATACACCTCCCTACATTCTGTCATATTTTTGTTGAAGAAAGCAAGTTCAAGGAAATGGTTTTGCATTTCTGCATTTAAGGACTTGTGAGGGTCCTTCTATGAGAGTTTACTCAATAGATTTCTTGAGGAGCAATCGATGACTGACCCATATACATCAGAACTGCAGCATGTGTGATTGCTGAGCTGATGCTGGAAAAGAATCATTGATTTTTGTGAATTAAGAAAAGAGCACAGAGAGAGTAGAGGAAAGCAAGAATAAAGTGTAGGGCACTTGGGAGTGATTCAAACTGATCTGCTGTAAATGTTCCAGCTTTTTGCTCTTAAAGGAGGAGAGAGTGTCAGAGATTTCAGATTTTTTTCAGTCGTCAACAGTCTTCCTTAGCTTCACTAAAATGCACCTCTGTGATCCATCTAGTCTTTGTGTATCGGCACTGGAAATTGTACTTTAGGGCTAGAGGATGTTTTTCCTTTTAGGAGAAGTATAGAAAGATGTCCAGGTGTCATATGACCTCAGCTTAATGAGGCTTAGTGTTCTGAAAATATATTTTGAGTGTCCCAATGTTCTAATTAACTTTATGCTTTCTTGATGAGTCTGAGCATGAGGCACGTAGGTTCTGGGTATAAAAATTAGGGTTACAGAAAAAGAGAGAGAAGGTAAAGAATCAGGTCTACTGACAACTGAATGGACAAAAGAAGAGATTGCTGTACTTACTGTCTGTGGGTTGCAAAGATCTTCTATGAAGGGAACAAAGAAAGATGTGAGAAGCAGGAGAACACGCTTTCTGACCATGAAAAAGTACTTCTGTGAAATGCTGTCTTCTGGTTTGACGGGAGAGAGGCGCATTTAGATCTGTGAATGCATTGCTACGAAAGCATTAAGACTTTGCACGGGGAGAACTGCAAGGTCTGAAGAACTGTGCATTTATTTGCTGATCTGAACCAGCACAGACTTGCTTTTTTTAATGCTTTTTTCCCACTGCTTTGAGTCAGAGAATCACAATGACAACAGAGAAAATTACATGGGCCTCCTATATACAATTTTAAGGTGAATAGGAAAGAAGCTTAGCAAGAGAAAAATCAGTGTGAGATAGTAAGGTACCCTCTTGTTTGTCACTCATGTCATTACTAGAAGATACAGCAGCATCCAAGCAAGATCGATAGCAGTCCTGTGGAGCTGTGGGTTTCAGTAGGTTCAGCTGGCTCTTTACAGTCAAAATCTGTTTTGACATCCTTCCTTCTTGGTTCTTTTAAGTTGCTCCAGAAAAACGTGATTCGTGCTTTGTATTGCCATGACTTCTGAAAAAATATAAAGCTGCATCCAAAACTTTCCAGTTAGAGAAGTGGGAAGCTGCAGAGCACAGATGATAGCAACAGAGCTTAGTGTACCTTCAGGAACAAGCTCACAGTATAGCAGCACTTCCCAGGTTTAAGTACAAGAAATATTTGGGAAGCAAATGCCTTTTTAGGGCATTTAGAGGTACTGTTTTACATGTTGATCCTTTGCTGCCGAAAAATAGCAGCTCATTTTTTGGCTTTCCCACTGTGGGAATCCTAAAGAGGTCTTGTCCTTCACCATCCACCAGTTGTGGAACTGGCTTTAACAAGCTGTGAGGATAGGTAAGGGTTAGCAGATATATACATTTACAAGGACATAAACACATGTAACGTGATCACTTTATCAGGCTAAGATTTAATTCTTTTTTCAACTTTTAAAATGATTTGTGATTCTCTGTTGGGGGGGGGGGGGGATGTGACACTGCTTATTTTATCCACAAATTTTATATATCATGTAGTGTATTTACACATCGGAAAAGTATGCTAACCCCTTGTTGCCAGTGATTTAAGCTGTCAAATAAAAAAGGTATGCTGCTATCTAGCTGAAGAAATGTATTAGCATGCGGAATGTATTAGTAGTACTGCTTCCTCTGGGAGGTTTTAATCAAGCCTCTTGTACTGATTGAGATGCAGTGCTCAGAAGTGTGAAAAATGATTAACAAAATCAAAAATCTAGAGCATTTTTCATGGAAACATTCATCAGTATATCTTATGTAATTACATAGCCAATAAATCAACATAGTGTGTAAGTGCTTCAGTCACAGCATAAATATCTTAATGACTGAAACATCTTCACCCATGAATAATTTATACCTGTATGATACATTTTTCACATCCATGCTTTACTTCAACATGATAAACTGATACTTCTCTGTCAGGGAATGTGTGCTTGATTATTGCCTTCTGATTTCTCTTCCTTGTGTTTATTTTCCACAGTTAGACACACTCCATTTCTTCTCTTCTGGTTCCTCTAATGTAGTTATCTTATTTGTTCATCCTGTCTGGCTTGGTTTGCTTTCCCAGTGTATTTCAACAGGCACCTGGGAAATACCGCTAGAGCATAAGCTGATTATGCATTTCTCAAGTAACTTGGGAAAGGAGCAGACTCTTGAAAGATATACTCATTCTCAACAGATATTTAGTTTCCTCTTCTCAAGACAGTCATTACAGAAAGAAGTTGCAGTAGGCCAGTAACAACTTGGGCTTTGCCATTTTCTGGATCGATGTGAGTTCAAATGTTTGTCTCACAGTACTGATGACATTGTTTGAGTCTTCTTCCCATATGTTTGTGAATGCAAGCTTGTTTGTAGCGCCAGAACCCACTAGAATATTCAAGAAGAAATAATTGTTTTTCAGCACAGGAATGGAAATAGGGAATTCTTCTGTTCTGCTGCGTGTGCTTCTTTGGCTGTATGCAAGTCACTGTGTGCATTATGCCTTACTTAAACACTTCACAAGGCATCTAGAGAAGAGTTTAATTGTGATAACCTCCTCCTTTAGTTACTAGAGAAAGACAGACAGCTACTGAGGGCAGCTCTTCCAACTCTAAAGCTGTTTAGTGCCTGAAGCTGCAAGCAGGAATGCTACGGGGTGGACTCTCTTTTAGGGGATCACACTTTAAAGTTTGGTTCAGATTTGTGAAGCAGCTTATTTTGGTAGTGCCTGTGAAAATTCAGCCTTTAAAAAATCAGTCCCAATTGAGCAGAAACAAAAATTGCTTGCATTTAATGCACACTTCCAAAAATACTTAATTTCCCCTTCACATCCTCAGGTTTCTAACTGGCAAAGAGATAACAGGAATATAAAAACTATTTCAAGTTGGGCACAGGGTAGGGCACGTAAACAAGGAGTTCTAAAATAATTAGCTGATGCTTTACTGATTTTGTATGTTATTTCATCCAAGCACCTTTTTTCACTCAATTTCTATATTCAGTTTACCTACGTTACTCTCTTAACTAGCACCTTAGCTGAGTGTTGGCTAATCAAGCTCTTATTCAATTTCTTGCATCATCATGAGGGCGTATTAGTTTTGAACAGTAATGCACCCTTTCACATTTTGTCTCTTCAGTGTCAGAATTACATTATTGGACTAATTTTCTAGACTTAAGACTGAAGGGAGTTATCTTACATCTGTCTTCTCCTCCATACTTTGAAGCCGAATGCAGTTCTTCTACAGCTTCAATCTCAGGGACTTTGAGAGATGTTGCGGTTGAACCTTTTCTTACCATTCCTACAGCAGGCTCCAGTGAATGTAAATCTCGTCTGTTTGCTAGCAGGACATTTGGTAACTTTGCTCCAGCATAAGTTTTTGTTTTTTCTGTATTCTGATTGTAAGCACCTCCAAAGGCTTCTGATACCCCTCTCTTTGTCTCAGTCTTTTTATGTCCTTAAAGGATGCCTTCTGTATGCCTTCTGTTTACTGTATCTTATTCTTCTGAGATCAGTTAGTGATTGATAGGTATCAGTTAGCAGTTCTCAGGCATTCTACAGAATGTACTTCACCCTTATCACTGCCTGCTTTGTTTTGGCATTTAGAAAGCAGATTGCTGTCTGTTTCTTTGTTCCGTCTAGCACTTGTCTCTCTTTGGCATAGTTCCTCACCACAGACATCAGTCATGACTGTTGCTGCCTCCTGTTTTTCTACTGTCTTTTTTTGGTGTTGGTCATTTACTATGCGTGTGTTGTTACAAGGCATTAATTTATTCAGTGGCAGGATATTGCAGGGATCTTCTGAACCTCCTCACATGCATTTTGCTTTAACTCCTACTATTTATAGCTGTCATGCCTCCTGCGCTTTCACCATTTTCTCCTAAATTGTTCTTTCTTTTTGTGAGGGATTTCTGGTAGACCCTTTCTTTGTCTTCTTCATTGGAATCCCAGGCACAGCTACAGGTTGGGCAGAGAAGAGAGTCAGAGCAGCCCTGCGGAGAAGGACTTGGGGGTGTTGGTCGATGAGAAAATGAACATGAGCCAGCCTCAGTGTGCTCGCAGCCCAGAAAGCCAACTGTATCCTGGGCTGCATCAAAAGGAGCGTGACCAGCAGGTTGAAGGAGGTGATCCTGACCCTCTACTCTGCTCTTGTGAGACCTCACCTGGAGTATTGTGTGCAGTTCTGGTGTCCTCAATATAAAAAGGACATGGAACTGTTGGAACAAGTCCAGAGAAGGGCCACGATGATGATCAGGGGACTGGAGCACCTCGCGTATGAAGACAGGCTGAGAAAGTTGGGGCTGTTCAGCCTGGAGAAGAGAAGGCTGCCTGGAGACCTCATAGCAGCCTTCCAGTATCTGAAGGGGGCCTATAGGAATGCTGGGGAGTGACTCTTTATTAGGAACTGTAGTGATAGGACAAGGGGTAACGGGTTAAAACTTAAACAGGGGAAGTTTAGATTGGATATAAAGAAGAAGTTCTTTACTGTAAGGGTGGTGAGGCACTGGAATGGGTTGCCCAGGGAAGTTGTGAATGCTCCATCCCTGGCAGTGTTCAAGGCCAGGCTGGACAGAGCCTTGGGTGACACGGTTTTTAGTGTGAGGTGTCCCTGCCCATGGCAGGGGGGTTGGAACTGGATGATCTTAAGGTCTTTTCCAACCCTAACTACTCTATGATTCTACAGTTCCATTATCATAGCTGTTGTCCTTAGACCTTTCTCTTCTTTTCTGAAATTTAATTTATCATCCTTCTCTAACCATGCCTGTTTTAAATTCCAGGTGGTTTTTAGCTTCAGTTGTTCCAGAGAGTGGTTCATGGTTCATTAACACATCCTGGTTCCCTAACCTAGTCCATCTCTGATTCTGACAGACTGAGAGCTCCAAGACGTGCCAGATTCACAAACTTCTTCTTGCTTTCATAATTTTCAACACTAAGATCAGATATTTGACACCTAAAATGATGCTGTTCCAGAATTTCTTTAAGTGACATGTTGTCTGGTTAGAGAAATAGAATAGCCATGGAGATTTTGTGGGGGAAACTATGAAAATGGTGTAAGTACTACATAGGTATAATACTGATCTTTTGTTGTCTAATTTTACCAGATTCGGTAGCAACAGCATCTGGACCGCTGCTAGTTGAAGTTGCCAAAACTCCCGGTGCTGCTCTTGGGGTTGCACTAACTACCTCGATGTGCTGCAACAAGCAGGTCATTGTCATAGACAAAATCAAATCTGCAAGTATTGCAGACAGGTGAGTGTGACAGAAGGCTGGCACTGCAAGTCCATACATCCATTTTATTTGTACTTTCATTCAGTTTGGTTTTAAAGAAACCCTTCCCTTTTTTGATAAAATGGACTGAACCAGACGCTCTTAAGGTTGCAGGTCTTAGAATCAGCACTTTGTCCGATTGTTTTTCCATACTGCCGAGTTTAAGGCTTCCAGGACACAAGTTATTTTAGCTCATTCATGTAGTATTCAGTGGCATAAGCCAGCCCCCATGTAATATGTGACTGTCTGCTTGCACTATGCAGCACAGGAGTTTAGAGGTCTGCTCTGACTATTAAATGTAACGCTGTGGCAGAGATCCGCATTTAAAACAATACATAACCCACTGGAAGTAAGCCCACAGTGTGGAACAGCTATTGAGGGAAGTAAATTTTGAGGCTTTGCAACCTTGAGGTGTTCTTTTAGACTAGATCGCTCATTCTTGTGGCACAGTGAAATGGAGCTCCTTAGGTCTGGATTTTTAATTGATCTTGTAGAATACAACTGAGGTATTCCAAAGACTGGCTTCTGTGGTTTGAAGTTATTTTGCTGCAGCTTTTCCACTTCATTTAAATGTTTAAATAAAACCATTTAAACCATTTTAAAAAAATGGTAGATAGTTTTCCCCAGTGGTCTAAAGCTCTGTAATAGAGCTGTGAGATCATTTCTGAGGTGCGTGCGTGTGTATGTGTGTGTGTATGTGTTTATACATATACAGTATATTTCTATATACATATCTCTATCGAAAAATTCCTTAAGTATTACGTTTCAGCAGCAAATTCCTCCTGCATGTCCCCAGTCACCCTACCTTGTAACTTCTCTCTGACAACGGTGCTTTTGGTAGCACCCACTTGTAGCAGTGAGTCTACAGCTCCTCTGTGGGCTTTTCCCTACAGTAGAAACTTTGAGAGTGACGGCCATTGATCCAGGGGTGTTCTCCAGTTCAATGGTGCAGGATGCTTTAATTTTCTCCCTCTGTTTTTTCCCATTTCGCAGGGGGTAACCAATTAAAGGAGCTGTCCACTTGACTGGTACGTCGGGATGCTGACTGCTGTGTTTGCATTTCTCAACTCATCCAGTAGCCAGTCTCTTGAGTGCAGCAAGATTTAGCAGATAGCCCCCTCCCCACCCCACTCCTCAAGTCACCATGCTAGCCCTGGTTTCATTATTTGTTTGACTACTGCATAATTTCATCATCATGTATAGCTTTCGTACTAATAAATGTTTGAACTGTAACTCAGAAAATGATGAACTGGGTGCTTGTGTGAGGGATATGTGACCAAGTTATTTGAGTCTCCTTAAGCTCTTCTCATTTTATTCTGCTGTCATTCACACATATTTTTATAGTCAGCTATCCCATTCCAGTTCTGTGAGTGATGTCTTGGCATCTACTGTATTAACTGAATTGTTTTTAAGGTTTGTACTAATAGATATAAAGTCTGACCAGTGACAATGCCTACAAAGCACAAATCTCTCTCGAAAAAAAGAACGCGTTCATACTTGTCATGACCAGTTTGAAGGCAGTAAAGCTCATTTGCCAAGCAAGGAGTATACCTGATCATACTGAGTTTTTCCCCTTTTATGTAGATGTGGTGCATTACATGTAGGAGACCATATTCTGTCCATTGACGGCACCAGCATGGAGTACTGTACACTGGCAGAAGCAACGCAGTTTTTGGCTAATGCAGCAGATAATGTCAAACTTGAGATCCTTCCTCATCACCAGACACGGCTGGCACTGAAAGGCCCGGAGCACGGTAAGAGGATCTGTAACACCAAAGACTGCTCTTATTGTTTCTGCCTTTCACTTTGGCTGCCCTTGCTGAATGGCCAAGAAAGCTATCATGGCAGTTATGTCTGTAAATGTTGTTTCAGCTCCGCAGGTTATGGTTCTGCAGTTTCTGAGAAGCTCTGAGTTTTCTCGACTTTAATGTACCCTCTGAAATTCCTGTGGATAGAGAGTGAAATGTTTTACTGAGAAGTGGCTCTGCACACTTGTAAATGTACATAAAGACACCTGTTGACTCATTGCTGCAGTCATTGGAGGGGCAACTTCAGTAAATGAATCTCTAAATTGCTTCTTAAATGTAGAGTGGGGGAGGAAGGACCACAGCCAACTTCTTTTCAGTATATCAACTTGTTAGTCTGTTATGAACACTTCATTAGTAACATCTGTTCTCCCCTGAAATACCTGAAAAAAGCCCTGTATTTTCTCTTGTTAATGGCATTATTATTGAAAGCCATCATCTTTCAAGTACTTCTGAGATTGCTTCATGGGCTCATTGTCAGTGCTTATGAAAAAGGTTTGTTTCTAAACAGTTCCCTAGATCCCAGACTTTTCACCGTGATATTTATTTCATACCAACATGCTTGAAGAGAATAGCTTCCCAATTTCAAACCAAATATATATTAAATGTCTTAGCATTTGAAGATGGGGGCTGCCTGTCTTGTCTTCTAAATAATCCATAGAAAGTGGTTAATTCATGGTATACGTAAGTTCAGTCTAACGTATTGCACGTTGGTGGCAGTCAAAGAAATAACAAGGGTTACCAACAGACAAATACGTACCTGTGTTGCAGTATGAACCAGTGGTACCATCTTCTGAGGCTGTGTTACTGTGCTTCTGCCTTCATTAGACCAAGACAAGATTTCTGAGGCCTAGACATGTCAATGATGGTAAATATTCTTGGACATCTATCTAAGATCCAGGCTGTCCCTGGATAAGTGACACTCTGGTCAGTTTGTCAGAGTGGTAAATGTCGAACTAGTAGCTGGGGAGATACTCATTTCCCCTTGGACCAGGGTGAACAGAAAATAGCCCCTGTTCTTCCATTATTCAGCACTTCTTTCCCCTTTCTACTTAAGCCAGTTAGAGGGGCAAAGGAGCAGAGAGTGGTACTGCAGCAGCAGAATGAGATGGAGACCAAATTTTGCAATGTATTTCTATTCTTTTCAGTTATGACAGCATGTTGCAAATGGGTTTTTTTTAAGTGAAGATGTCACACAATCAGTTTCTGGCTGGTTAAAGAACCTTTGAAGAGTGTTGGTTTTGGGAAGATAAGTCTCAGGGCCAAAGATTTATGTAGGTGATTGTGTAACTTGAAGCAATTATTTCTTAACCAACATTTAAAACAAAATGATGCCATTGATGTTCTAGTCACCTTGACCCAGTGTAGATGCTTAGAAAAAGTAATGTTCTTGCCATACCAGGGTTAGGAACTGATCATTAAAAAATCCTATCAGGGGGATCTGCAAGGAGCATCTTTTGGGAACAAATCCAATTAAGTTGCTTTCTTAAGTAAGGCAGACTAACTGTGATGTTTACAGCCCTTCCCAGCCCCTCACCAGGTAGTAATACTCCAGTATCACAACCAACTCAAGGTGTAACATGCATTATGGAAGCAAGTACCCTCTTGGAAGCAACCTTTCATCAGGTGTGGTGTGTGGCCTAGGTGCTGCAGAGTTTGCAAAGCTCCTTTTATGTATCTGGGCTAAGCTGAATCCTTAGGGCTGTATCTGTTAAGCTCAGTTATTGGTCTTAGGGGAACATGTTAGGAATTTTAAAAGGGCAGGAAATTTAGCATATAAAATAAATTGAAATTTTAGCCCTAAAATAAAATGGAGAGCACTATAAAAGATCAGATTTTTTTTTTCATATTTTTTTTTTTCCTTTATACCGTGCTGCTAACATTCATTTCTCTTGCTGCCCCATTAGTTTTATGTTCACTGTACACAGCCCTGGGTTGGAATAGCTCAAATTACCACTGAATTACTACAGTTACACACGATAGGATTTTCTTTTACAGAACTTTTGTTGAATTGGGATTATTCTTGTTCAAGCTGAGCAAACCAAATCTGTGTGCCTCCCCGCTTGGGAGGACATTTTTATCTCAACTCTCAGTGTGAAAATAAAACATTAAAAAAAAGAAAAAAAAATCAAAGACTGGCAGATAATTTCCTGCTGGAAGCAGTCTTTTTAATTAAGCAAAGCTCACAGCAACCTGAAAATAATGAAAATCCACCTAGCCATGTCGTTCTTATTAGATTTTCATTTTTACACCGTAGTTAAAAGTTTGGAAATTTTGCTGTCTGTGTGTGTAATCAAATAGACAGTTTCATCTGAGAAGATACATAAGTCTGTAAGACACCTATGGCTATATCCGGCTACTGCTGCTGTTTCTGGGACTCTCGCTGACATGAGATTTTCCAAAGTCTCTGAGGTCACTGGCGATTGAGCCCATGGGTGAGGCACCCCAAGGCGCGGGCTGGCAGGTACTGGCATCCCACCCAACCCTTGCCTTTGGTATCTGTTGAGGGCAGGAAAACAAATGGATTCTTTTGATTCAAACACATCAGGGCACGGAGGGGGTGCTCTGAGACAGACCCAGGGCACCCTGATGAAAGACACAGGAGCATGACTGGGAGTGCCAGGGCCTCCAGAGTGCCAATCTCCCCACAAGGCTGTGGGGATATGATGGGCCCCTGTACTCTCCTTTTCCTCTCCCTTCCCTGGTGTGTACTCCTCCCCACAGTGACAGACGTTGCTTTTGAGTCAGAGGAGGGTTAATATTTTCAGACAATTAGCAGATCATTACTCATGTAAATATGAAGTGAAATGAAAGAGTAGCTTTTCTTCTGATACTGCACAGTGCTGTGGTGACTACGATTTTCCCACACAAGGAACACAAGGTGTGGGTCCAACCTAAACAGTCAAGATTTTTGGCTACTGTTATATGTGTCTGCAGCCATTATAGTTGGAGCAGGTAGCATAGAAAAGCAGTACAGCTCATGGACCAAAGACTACGTGTGGTTTCACTGTATGGGTGAACCCCTCAGTCATCTGAGTGAATAGTTTATAGTGTTCCTATGTAGTTCAGCAAGCACATGGTGATGCTAAATTTCATGATAAATAGACTGTATTTAATGAGGGGTGACTTAAGTCATTTTCCTTTAATATTTGACACATCAACTGAGATGCTTCCCATTCTCTTGGTAAATATTGGCCTTCATTTTTGGCATGTCCCAGGCTGCCCATGCTTAGAATCAGCGTTAAATATGGTTTCAAATTTCATCCAGAAAAGGGTCATTTTAAAGATTTAAAGATCAAGTTGACAAAAAAAAAACACAATAAATTGCACATCCACCTAATCAATAAGAACTCTTTTCTTTATTAACCAGGCTTCAGGATACAGGTTTTCAGCTGCTGGTCCAGGGAAGTCGTTTACTGCACAGAGTAGCATAATGCCAACAATAGATGGTGGCAGAATTAAAATGTCAATGCAGTAAATTGAAATGACTGGCAAGTAAACATCTCCATTCCAGGTAGTGCTATTTATAGTATCTGTTGGTCTTTTTAGCAGATGAATGCAAGGAGAGACTTACTAACCTTCAGTTAGTGATCAGATGTAATACCTTAGTATTTTCTAAGGAATTCTGCAATCTTAGCTCCTAAAGCCAGAGTGAGATTAGAAATTGATTCAGTACTAATCTTTTTAAAAATAAATACAAGACCAAAAAAAAAAAAAAAATCAGAAGCATTTATTCTGAGAAAAAAGAAATACTATTTCTGTTCCTCAGCTTAGCACCCCCTGGTGAGAAGACAAGACCAGGTTATTTATTATTTGATTTTCATTTCAATTTCCATTTTTGACTTCTTTTTTTGTTTGTGCAGTTCAGTTACTTTTCCCTCTTCTCTGGTCCTTTTGTTTTCTGATTTTCCATCATCCCTTCATGTGGGCAGTGAAGTTTCAAAGAAGCAACAGGCAACTTACCTGGGATTCGTGTGCCAGCAGCCACAGCAGCCTCCTCACCTACCACCATTATAACACCTACCACCCTGACAATTGCAGGATGCCAGCCTTGAAATTCCAGAAAGCATCTCCTCAAAAAAGCCTTCGTAATGTTCCACACTTTTTCCTGCTGACATAGTCTCTCCTCCTCCTCTTCTTCCTCTTCCTCCCTCCCCTCTTCTTTCACTCATAATTTTCCCATTTCAGGCACTAAAACCTTTTCAGTTTTATGAATGCTACACTTTTTCATAGCCATGCCAAGGTTATTTCTGACATTTTATGCCTTTTCTTTCTGTAACAAGGCAACTTTTGTGGACAGAAAAAGGCTTGAAAATTCTGAATGAATCAGCTCTTGCTATATGAGTAGACCGTTAGATTTGAGTAGTGCAAATAAAGCACAATTTCTGCATGCGAAGCATTGCTTAAAAATACTTTGTCAGAAATCACCTTCTACAAAAAGGCATTTCTAAAATCAGTGTATCTAGACATATTGATCTGCATTGGTTCATGGATATGTGTTGAAAAATTTAGTTTAACATTCTTTGCCTAAAATAAGCTGTATCCAATGAATGTACTTTTGGTATCTACATTATCTTTGTTAGCTTCCAGCAGGTATTTTCAGGAAATGCTGGCTATACTGTTACCTAGGGTCACCTATGTGGTTTAATGTCTTTGTTATCTGAAATGCACAAACCATTCCTGTGCATCATACACGTTGTTTGATTCATTGATGAGTTATAGGCATGTGCCACGCTCTTCTATGAAGAATGAGTGCTGTGTGCCAAGTGTCTGATTTCTTACAGCAGCTTTGGTGTCTTCGTCCTTCTCTCCTACCTCCATGAGTGCATACAGCCTGAGTTCCCTGAACATGGGGACCTTACCTCGCAGCCTCTACTCCACCAGCCCGCGTGGGACAATGATGAGGCGGAGGATGAAAAAGAAGGACTTCAAAAGCTCCTGTAGGTGGTAACAGCATTTGCTCCAAATGTGCAGTGAATGGGTGGAGGAGGGGGAAGATACAGGAAAAAGGTACAAAGTACCTTAATTAATACGTATCTACTAGGCAGAAGAGAAATAATTGGAGTTTCTGTTAGATGTAGGGAAGCATCAGCATACAAATATTTGTCCAAGCTAAAATGAGATGAAATGCAGTTTAACTGTCTAATCTGAAACATGTAAAGCAATGTTTTCTTCAGACAATTGTGGAAGAGTTTATTATACCATTACTTATTTTTAAATACCTTTATTTTTAAATACCTTTATTTTTAAATACCTTTTTCAGCTCTTCCCGTTTCCACCAGAGATTAGAATTCATAGCTGAATAGTTCAAAACAGATTGCTGGTAAGCTCAACCAACTATCATATGACAGAAGGAGAAAAGCTTGCCACAGTACCTCCTAAGTAGTTTTAATGTTTGTATCTACATCGTAACCTGTATGGTCAATTTTGTGAAGAAGAGCAACAAATAACAGTGAAGACTAAATAGCCTTGTTTCTGACGACTCTCTGGGGTTCAAAGCATGGATTTCCCAAGAGTCAGTAATTTCCCAAGTCAGCGTTGGATATATTTCAGGCTGTTCCACTTTGCATATTGCCAAGTATTCACTGAGCCAGAGGAATATGGCTGTATGAGCACATTGTTTCCCAGACTCTGTGTAAGTGCTGCCTCTCCTTTTGGCTTGTACATCTTTGTGTGATCCTCAGCAGCTCAGTTCCTCCAGAGCAGGGAGCTGAGAACTGCTCTCTAAATGATCTGTTCCAGCTAATTAATGCTTACAGGTCCACTCTGGAAAAACTGAGCTGCTGTGCATTACAGCACTGCTGCCCTGTATTAAATATTTCCCATGGTGATAGTAAAACCAGAGAAAACCAGTAGCCTCCATCTAAGGCCTGTCACTGTGGAGTTCTGAGGAAACACTTGAAACTGAGGTTTTGCTTTCTTGCAGTTTTTTGTTGCTTGCTTGTTCTTATTTCATTTGTAAAGCAAATATTTTTACATAATGTTTGCCCGTAAGTGCGTTTTTTATTTTTACTCTGATCAGCCATTTTTCACAACTCATTTATTGACATGTTAGCTTCCAATACATTGTTTTGCGTCATGGGGAGATAGCGTGTCCATCCATGGCGTGTCATCAGGAGGGGTCCAGCTCTTACATGTCCTCATGTGCACATGAGAAACAGTAGTAATGTTACTCTAATAGTAATTTATTTTAATGGTAAAATAATGCTGGATGCAAAAAAAAAATAGCTCTTCAGTTGTGTTCTATTGTAGCTGTTCAATCCAACAGAGGACTGTTAATCCTGAAAGCTAATCCTATTATGAATCTTGGAGACAGCCTTTACTTGTGGTGGTGTATTTTTAAGACATTCTTCCTTCAAGGGAGCCATGCCCTGCAGTTTGGTATCCTGCAAAGAAAGGCTCAAAACAAGGCCAATGACATTAGATTTAAGTGGGACAGTCACATAAGCACTGAAGCCCACCTGAAAGATTCCTCAAGTCAGAAGGCCCTGGGGATGACAGGCTGCTATGATTAAATAAATCTCTAGCTAGGAGGAATTAGGATGAGGCTTTGTTATGGGGTTGTATATTATGTATTTGTGTTGTGAAGTCTGGATGTAGAGCATTAGAAAATACGCAGAACTGGCCCTATCACTGAGTCTGTGTCTCACCTCAAGCAGTGACTACATCATGATCCCTGAATCAGAGCTGGCTTTAGAGGCACTTACTGGCCAGCCAGGCTTGCTCGCCGTCTCCATGAGCTTGCCTTTTAGCCCATGCAGAGTTCCTTACTCCAATTTCTAGACTTTTAACCATACTTGTAACTACAGTAACAGCCAACTTAAAGAGACCTGCACTGCACTGAATGTGCTAGAAGTGACTGTAATAGAGAATAATTGGTCCTAAACTGTACCCTTCCACCAGCCATCAACAGGATTTGGAAGACCTTGCCCCTCTCCCTTTGTGGGAAACTCATAAGAACTAGTTAGCATTGACTGCTGTCCTTTTCCTAGAAGAGGAAGAGCACACTCAGTTTTAGTGGGATTTTTTATTATTTAATCCTCTTGGATAACTTCAGGGTTTTATTAATGTAACTTCTAATAAATCTTTTAAGATGTCATTTGGGAAGAAAAGGATGTATTGGTGAAGGGTGCTATAAAGTTTATGTTTCAAGTGATTTAGGCAAACCTGCATAATTTCCTGTGATCATGCTAAACTTCATGATAATGAAGTGTGATGATACAGCAGGGTCCGAGAGTTTTATAGCCATGATTTCACAATCATTGCATTAGTTAAACAGATCTTTCCAAACACGTGGCTGTAAAAGTCAAAGGCTTGCCCTGCTCTCACGTGCTTTGTTTATGCCACTTGTTTTCCTCTGCCTTCTTGTTTTTATTTTGTTTTCATTTGTTTTAAAGTATGGTATTCATTCAGGAAACTCTCTAGATCATTATTTAGTTAAAGTTTAAATCCTGAAGTTCACTGTTATAGGCCCATATTAGTACTTGAAAGTGAGACACAATTTTATGCCAACTTTACATGATGCTTACTAGATACCACCATATCTGGTAGAAATTAGAGAGGACCATAGATGCACATGGATGCTGTTTTCTCAGTACATCCAAATTAGCTGCTGCCAGGAGGAACCATGACCATTTTGCAATTTCTTGAGCGTTAGAGCGGGAGACTGCAGGCATAATAATCCACGTATGTACCTTTAAATACATCCTGCTCTGTTTCTCGTATGGCTGCAGGAATAAAAGTAACAAGTACGTAGTCTTCACATTCAAGATTATTATTTACGTCACTGCAGAGCGTTTAGTAAACCAGACCCCAGGAGTGTTCCTAAGAGTGGGATGAAAACTATAGAAATATGCTGAAATGTACCCCTAGTAGTAGCAAGCCGGGTTCACTACAACTGCATGTACATCCATGCTCCTTTTTAAACCGTTAAGGCTACTTCCTGGCCTATAAAGCTTCGAATCCATCAAACAGCAAAAAGAAATGGCAGTGTTTGTTGCTGCAGTTATTGTTGCTACAAATCCCAACGTGCCCTTAAATCATGGATTTGGGCACTTGCGGCATTTTATAGAGGCTTAGCAGATAGCTGTTGTTACATGACTTGAAAACATATTTCCATCTCTGCTCTTTTTTATTTCTGGTCCATTTTCTTTGGGAGTGGGAGGAGTTCCTAATTGTCACTTTCAAGTGTCCACATCATCAAAATGCTTATTGGGGTGAGTTTTAAATCCCACAAATATTAACTGAATTTCCCAATGTGAATGAAAAACTTAGCTGTGCTGAAAGCTGAAATAAATGTTTTGAGACCTTTAGGCTCCCTAGTAGGGCATTAGAAAAAGAGTGAGAAAGTTACAGAGCCTGCTGCACAGGAGGAATGGAAGCACAAGTTGTGGGAAACAAAGACACAGCTAGCAAGTAATTCTTGTATGCCCTCAAAGAAGGGGAAAATGGAACTTTTTTGAGCTTGGATGCCCTAAATTTAGACATTTCTAGAAGTTGTGTTAGGTGATCTGATATTATATAAACTCTGAATTTATCTGGTTTAGGCATATTTTAACCTTTGCAGCAGTGAGGACTGGAGAAGCTCATTTCTTCAATGCAGTGAATGCAAAAGCTGGTGGCCATTTCTAAAAACAAATTAGTACTTGCATTTGGATGTGACCATGTCTGAGTGCAGATAAAAGAAACAGTAAGAAAGAAGCTATTGAGTACCTAAAATAATACACAATCCTTAGGAAAATTAAAATTCAAGTAAGTGAGAATTCGCAGTAATTTAGAAAAGGTGATTTCAGAGTTGAAAGGAGCTTTGCTGGGAGAAAACAAATTAATGAGGAGTTTGACAAGTGAAACTTTTGGAGCAGAATGTCATTGCCAACTGTGCCACATAAATCAGGTTTTATTTCAGAGCAAAAGGCTAATACTTGTAGCCCCAGAGTGTGGAAAATACTTATACAACTTCCGGCATCTTTGCACGGCTGTGCTGGTATTATCTGTAGTATGGAAACAGCAACTAATTTTTTCCCACATCCAGGAAAAAAAATCCACAGTTAAACAATCTCTCAAATAAACCTTGAACTTTTATCTAATTCTTAGTAGCTCCTGCAGGCAGAAACAGATCTTGAAGGAAGTTAGAGATGGAGAGGCAATGGTGTAGATCTGTAACACGAAAGCATTCAGATTCCTCAGCATTGGAGGACTGACATTACTGGTCTGAACAGGAATTGAAAAAACCTAGCTTTCTGTGTATGACATAATGGAAGGCAGTAGTTCGTCACTGAGAGAATTCGAACAATGATGCAAGACATATAGGCAGAGATCAAAGAACTGAAGGTGCAGTCTCCTCATTTCATAGGTAATTGCACTGAATCCCAATGTTGGTTTTGTCTTGATTTGCTCTTTAAGGCAGCCCATTCAGAACAATAGAAGGAGTGAATCGGGAGTACAGAAGTAGCTGCCTGTGTTTCTTACAGAAGTGTCCCCCAGGTCCTTTGAGAGAACCCAAAGAACCTTTTTTTCTCCCAATCTCTTGAGATATACTGGTTGCTAAAACAGAGGGGTTTGTTCAACTTACACTACCCAATTAGCCTGGCAAATTGCTGACATGTAGCAAACATATACAGTGTGGCAGGAGGGCATCCTTATTTGTTGCAAACAAGCCTGGGCCATGTGCTTTGCTGCTAACAACAGAGCATTGCTGTGCAATGTTCAAAAGAGCTCGTGCGAATCAGCCTGAATAACAGCTGTGCTTGCGCTTCCAATTCCCTTAGCTCCTGTGAAAATTCTGCTTATCCACGCCTCAAACCTAGTGCAAACAGAATTCAGGGATGTTCTGAGATTTTGGGGGTGGGAGTGTCAAACACATCTATTTTACTCTTTTTGCATTCTAACATACAACCAGATGTTTTCTATTCTTTTCTGTGTCATAACTGTTGATGCATAATTTATGAACCTTAGCCTAAGTTGACTTTAAAAGAGATGTTTCATTGACTAGGTTTGTTGTACAGATCAATTTGCTCAAAGAGCAATGAAATTTCTGCTGTGTATGAATGTCTCTCCTCCTGGTCTGCTCTGTTTTGTAGTGTCTTTAGCCTCTAGCACTGTTGGTTTGGCTGGGCAGGTTGTCCACACAGAAACCACAGAAGTAGTGCTGACAGCTGACCCCATGGTGGGGTTTGGGATACAGCTCCAGGGTAGCGTGTTTGCTACTGAGACCTTGACCTCTCCACCTCTCATTTCCTATATTGAGTCTGACAGTCCGGCGGAAAGGTGAGCTTCTTTCAGTTGGCTGCTAAGTACATTCTGGTGAGCATTCCTTGGGGTACTTTGGGCTTGTTGCTTTCAATTTGTGACAGATTGCAGGGCCTTGCTCAATGCAAGTGTGGCAAATAATAAGCTGTGTGTTCTGACAAGGGTATTTCATATGCTTGATCAGCTGTAAGAAGAATGACAAGCACCAGTGGTTTTGTCATCCAGAGTCCTCTGGCAGGAGACTGGAAGCTATATTCAGGCAAAAGGGAGGGGAAGAGGGAAATGGGAAACATTGGAAATCAAAATAGTGGTAATTTATTGTGCCATGGGGGAGGGCAAGTCCAGCTCTATTCAGTTCGGGTACAAAACCAAATCTTAAGGAATGCAAGAGTTTTGACTTACTAATGATTTCATTGCAGCATTTCAGTTGCATTTTCATGCTTATATATGCCTTCAGTCATGGCATGAGGACAATAGTAGTTGCATAGGCAAGTACTAGCCATTATTGCAGAGCTACACCACCTGTAGCCCAGTGTCAGATGCAGAGGTGATGTCCATGGGTGGGATGGAGGCCTGAGGGCCATGCCTGTCTTCCTGAGCCCCAGCACCTAATGAGCACAACCCATGTTGGGAGAGCTTGATGGTGTCTTGGTGCAAAGGAGCAGCAGCAGCTTCTGTCCTGCTTTGTGCCCAGGTAGACTGTTGGGCTGCTATGCCACACTTACCCTTCAAGGTTAGGTTGAATGTGTTTGAGCAGATGCTTTGTATCAGAAATAGTTCTGCCAGCAAGACTGGGAAAGTGATTGTCCCCCCGTACTCGGCACTGGTGAGGTCACAGCTCAAACACTGTGTTCAGTTTTCGACGCCTTACTGCAAGAAAGACATTGAGGCACTGGAGTGTGTCCAGAGAAGGACAATGAAGCTGATGAAGGGTCTAGAGAACAAGTCTGATGATGGGTGGCTCAGGGAACTGGGGTTTTCTAGCCTTCAGTGTTCATTCACCAAACTAGTTGTCAGGCTCTGGGACAGGCTGCCCAGGGAACTGGCTGAGTCACCATCCCTGGCAGTATTTAAAAGACATGTAAATGTGGGACTAAGGGACATGGTTTGGTGGTGGACTTAGCAGCATTAGGTTAGTGGTTGGAATTGATAATCTTAGAGGTCTTTACAACCTAAACAATTCTATGATTCGATGATAATGCTGGTTCTGGTAACGTGCACATCTGGTTGTTTTGTATCACTGTGTATCAAGGTGTGGGGTGCTGCAAATAGGAGACAGAATAGTGGCAATAAACGGTATCCCAACAGAAGACAGCACTTTTGATGAGGCCAATCAACTGCTCAGAGACTCTTCTATCACCAACAAGGTCACTTTGGAAGTAGAATTTGATGTTGCAGGTATGAATGTACTGTTATTCTGTCTTGCAAGAAAAGTGAATGAATAAATCCCAAGCACATTGTGAGTGTTCGGCATCCAAGGTGGAGACTTTCTTCTCACATATACAGCATTCCATTTCAACTGACCCATTTGAAACATGTATCTTTTTGTACAGCTTTCTCATTTCACGTAGAGAAAGCCCTGCAGCGTGCTTCAGAACACAAACAGAAATGACAAGACCTATAGTAAGATCTGGTGACAGTCCCTCCTCTGAGTTATTTCCAAACATTTTTCTGCCCTGAGATAGCAATATTCTGCTGAGCAGAGACAAATCCTCTACAGGGCAGCTAATGAAATGTTTTATTAGACAGAAAAGTATTATAAAAGAGTGGATAAGCAGAAAACTGAAGAATTTCACTTACGATATCTCACACCAACAATCTAAATAAAATAATAGAAACTGAATTAATAAAAGCCACAAAAAATCATTGTTAATGTTGCTGGTGAGTCTTTATTATTACCAGTGTCTTTTCTTTGTTCTGTAATGTGTTTAAGCATACAGCATACACCTCTAAATTCACAGATTGTGTAAATCAAACAAGTAGACATCATGTATGCGCACTGTTCCACTATGTAAATAGTAAAAGCTTCTGTGCCTCTTGTGCTCACCTGGCAGTAGCTCCTTTGAAGTCATGACGTTGGATGTGCTGTATTTTGCATAGTGTGATTGTAGTTAATGCTGTTATAAATCATGAGGTCAAAATCGGGCTAAAGGTTCCTAGAGGAATTCTGTATAATCTTTTAGCATGCACACATCTAGTCTAATGTTAAAAACCCAACAAATACAATATGTACATTCTTATGCATAGGGAATTAAGTATTAAAAAGTAAGAAAATCAAATCATTAAAGTCATTTAAATACACCTGACATCCTGTGTGTATTTCAGTGCCTGGACTTGTTTGTGCTGCTCCCATTGGCTCCATGTCAGCAAACTCACACTCATGGTTAAACTCCTCTACCACATGTATGTTTATATGTTTCCATGGCTGTAATTTCAGTTGCTCCTTTTCAGGTAAAAGTTCAAACTTTTGCTGGCAGTGATGCCAAAAGTCAGGATTCAGATACAGTGCTGCAGATATTCAAGGTGTTTTTGCCTCAGTTAGCTCAAGCTGCTTCTCCATTAGTGATGTTTTGAGTCCTCTTCTTGCCAGTAGATGTAAAATCCATGCAGTTACCTTAGCAGACAGTTAAAAATATGTTACACCTGCAGCCACAAAGACCTGAAACTCTTTAAGACTTGATCTGCTGCCTGTCCTTTTAATTGGAAGTTATCTGCCAGCACTAAAATTTCCTCATAATGCTCACAGAACTTGCATATGAGCTGAAAACCTGCAGTCTCAGCAAGCTGCTGGCCCATGCAATCTCCATAAATTGACTTAAACCTCAAAAAAAAGGAGTTACTATGAAATTACTAATAGTGGTATAAATCACACTTTGTGTCCTCCTTCCTTCACTTCAGCACCTGTGTTTCATCTGTGGCTTGTGATGCCGATGTGTTTCATCAATTTACATGTGTAGTCCCAAGCACTTGGAATAGCTGTGCCTTACGAAATTATCTAACACTTTAACTATTTCTTCATAGAATCAGTTATACCAAGCAGTGGAACATTTCACGTGAAACTACCAAAGAAGCATAATGTGGAACTTGGCATCACCATAAGTTGTAAGTGAAAGTGCTTATTTTTAAGACCACGTTCATGGGACTATCTGCAGATAGTGGGTCCTGTACCTATGGAGTCATGTTTATTTCGGTATAAATTTCATTCTCATTTTTCTAGCAAAAGGGATGATAAGTAGTGCTCTGTCTCTGGTGAAATACCATTTTGTAACAGATTTATGCTCCCCTTCTAGTAGTTAAAGAAGCCAGAAGTTTGACAGGGCTAAAGCTTGACTTGTTCTGCATGCATAGCACATGTTTAACCCCCATTAAAATTATTTATATTTAAAAAAAAAAAAAAAAAAAAAAAGCCAACCAAACCTTAAAATAAGTCAGTAGAATTAAGCCCATACAAAAGTATTTCCGCAGTTGGGAAGTTTAAAGCAAAGTCTGTAATGGTCTTTCACAGGGTCTTGAACAGAAACCCACTTAACTCAAGGGTTCTCACACGCATGAGCATCCACATATGGGTTATTTTCTGCTTCAGAACCCAGAGTCTGAAGATACATCCTCAGTCTGTAAAACTAGTGGGCAATCCTAAATGTGCAGGTCACGTAGCAAAATCCCCTTTCACTAGGGATTTCAGAGATTGCTAAAGAAGATAACAAGGGTCTGCGTTAGTCTGTTTCTCAAAAAGTATTTGTTACTGTTGTTTGAAATCAAAGTCGTTTTATACTTACTTATTTTGGGAGCAGACAGTAAATTCTGTGTTAGGACCAGATTTTGACCAGGTAAACCAGCGTACTGAGTTCAGCCCTTGATGGAAGGAAGAACAATCCATATCAAAGCTAATGGCCTTGTGTTTAGTTTACTTAATGGCAGTGCACAATCTGGTCTCATCAGAATTAACATTCCTTTATGGTTGTGACCTTTCTTAGACTATAAGGCTTTCTTCGGCATTATTCATGTGTCTTGGGAGAAGACTGTGCTTTGACTTATATTCTCAAAGCTTTTACCAGCACAATGGAATAAGGTTAATCAAAAGTACAGCAGGGAGCTCAGTGCTAAGAATTACATCTGAGGAACAAATGGAAGACACTGCAGGGCTGTTTGCTTGCGTTGCACACTTGAATGAATAATTGTTAGACTCCATATGACGTGATGCTTGAAGCAAAATCATAGGTCTACATGTATTTGTGCAAATGAAAATATTGAGAAATGAGAAAACCTGGAGGGAGGTTGTTTTATTTAAATGTTGTTCTTAGTATAGTTTTGTAGGATTATTGTAAAAATATGGTCTTCCTAGTAATTTGATTTGTGCTGCTTTTTGGGGTTTGGGGATCTTGTTCTTTTTTTCTGACTTAGGAGTAAACTTTGAATAGAAATCTAGTGTTCTTGGTATTTAGTATTTAGCACTACTCTTCCAAACTTTGCATACCTTCCTGCCTTGCACATTGATTCCAAAGTTAGTGCTTTATAAAATCAGTACTCTGTATAATCAGGGTGACACCTGATTCGTCTTAGCTTTGCTCTTCGAGTATGCTGCAGTATCTTTAAATTAAATGATCTGTTGTATGTAATAATCCCTCTTACTTATAGTATGTAACGCGTATGAAATGTGTCCAGGATTAATTATTTGTTAGATTTTAAAGGATTTATACTAATGACTGAAAGTTTGTAAATTTGCTTGGTAGAAGTCTTGAGTTGCTGCATCTCATGCTTGCTTTTCAGTGCTTTGTTCTGTTCTGCCTAATTAACTCCTAAATGAGGCAGTGTGATTTGAAGAATAGAAGCGGTTTATATTCATTTTGTCAAACTTTTGTCAGGGCACTTTAGCACATTAGCATGCCATTTGCTACTGATATTATTAGAAAGCTGTATGATTTCTTTTAAAACACAAATACCAAGGAAAGCTTGGCAAGGTTGGAATAACCAGTTAAACAGGGATGATAGAGGAGGTCAAGTTTATTCACTTCGGGGCTTGATCGATTTAAGAGTAATCTGTTTCATCCTTTCTATTCTTAATGTAGTGGAGTTAATGGTGAGAAAGTGCTGTCTCTATAAAAACATTACAGAAAAACTCCTGTCCTGGTTTCCATATCCCCAGCTCAGTTTGGGATTTGGATAAGGAAGTCAGGAAATGACCTGACCTGGCATACAAAACACATTTTTTGGCAGAAGGAAAATGTAAGCTTCACCTGGGGTTGGCACCTGGCCATAAGCCTATTTTTAAGTGCAAGTGTTCTTCCAAGTCAACTGTTAGGAGGCAGACATCCTGGAAGAGGAATTTATATCATTTTCTTTGTGTTGTTTTCCTTGGCAACAAAGACCAAGTGTGCCTGCATGGAGTTATAGCCAATTGCTTGAAGGCATATCTGAGGTGACAAACAACACTAAGACAGTTAAGCTAATTCATGGTCTTTGAAAACCATGACATGTAATAGGGGAAGAGACTAAGCTTCTCTTAATTTCAGATTTATTAATGCAAGAAAAAGCAAAACAAAATCAAAACCCCCTTAGATAACAGAAACCCCTAGAAAGTAAGGCAGAAGAAAGTTTCATGAGCATCACTGTTAATGTTAATCCAGGGCACTGAGTTTTGGATGGTGCATGTCAGTTACCTCACGGTATATTGGCCTTACCCATTGCTGCCTTCACACACATACTGGACTTCTGTCATCCTTCCCTTATCTCTGCAATATCTGTCTAAGCTTCCCATTAATAGCTCCTTACATTCAATAAAACCCTTCTTTATAGTTTGCAAATTTAAGTGACTATATATTTAATGCCTCAGATACCATCATTTTCACACTCAGTTAAATGGCTGGAGCAATTAGAATGTCTCAGTTCTTAAAATTACATCATCCAAATAAAGCGTGACACAGCAGTGTCCATGTGTGTGTGATTATGCTTTCGTAACAGAGCCATTCCCCAGAAGGATGACTTTCAAGTAGATCTAGTAGTGTTCAAATCTGTCTCAATTTCTTTGCGAGTGACATTGATTCTTAGACTGTGTAATGGAATATAGATTTTTACTTCTTTTTTTTTGAGATAAATTTTTGTGCTGCTGGCTACTTTATCCTAGACTTTTTTAAATACCTTGAATGATGTCCAAGAAAATGACTTACTAGTACAGACTGGTAATTTTAGTTAACATCTCCTTTTATTCTTCCCCCTCCGCCTTTTCTTTCTAAGTAAGATTCTGATATCCTTACTGATAATGAACTGCAGCAGCTTGCTTCATTCTCTGAAGCTAATGGGACTGCTCAAGGAATAAGAATCTGCAAAGCTGGTAAGAATATCAGAATCTCACCCAAATTATCATCAGTTTTTCTAAGCCATTTTGACTAGCCAGCTATACTATAGTCTGCTTTATTGCTTTCATACTTAATCAGAAACAAGCCTTGTAAATATCTACAGATATTTAGCACTGACTATGAGAATTTACTCTTTAAAGCATGTTTCTGTATATTACGGGATTTCACCTACCAAACTCAACTTCATTTTGCAATGTTAGAAGAAATTATTTTCAAGACAGGGCCTGAAGAATCAGCAGGTTTCTCCGCTGCTCCATGTGAACCAATACGTAAGGAAGAAAAGAGCTACATCAGCCTAATTTTAAAAGGCTCTTTCATCTATTTAATAATGAAAATGTTTTTAAAAAGCCTAATAGCTGTTAACCAGCACCGTGGGTAAGTGGACTGACTTTGTATAAGAACTATTTTTCCATCCCATGAGCATTTTCCTCTGCTTCTTCAGTTTGTTTAGAGTTTGATCAAACTCCAGAACTTGAAGCCAAGCTGAGACTAGTCAGTGAGTTTTGGCTGCGTGGTAGGTGCAGTGTTCCACCCTATAATCTGTCTATGTCACATTGGGGTTTTAGTTTGGATTAGCAGTGGAATAAGAAAGGGGAGTGTTTGAGGGGTTTTTAACCTAATGGAACAGGTGATGTACAAAACAGACCACTGATCTTGGCTTCAGGTGGCAGGGAAGTGTGTCTTTACTAGTACAAGAGTACTAGAGTAGAGGCCTGGGACAAGACCTAAGATCACATGGTAATTTAAAGAGAAAGAACAAACATCTTGCTAAAGATCAGCCTTCGGGCTGTAATAATAAGTTTAGTGTCTGTACAACTCTATGCACTCTTCAGCTCACTTGTAGTTCATTATAAAGGCTGTCTAAGGTCTCTGTAAAGGTTCAACAGTGGGTAGACTAACGGCTGAAGCAGGGGGGAGAAAACATGAGATTTTTGGTGGACCAGCAGAATGGGTCCAGGAGAGAAAATGAGTGGAGATCCATAACAGGGAGACAACAGACAAGGGAAGAGGCTGAAGTGTGATTGGGGTGGGAGAAACTGGGACTGGAACAAGAAGGCTCGACATGGGTGAGTGGTGAGGTGCTTTGGTTTTAATTGCCTCTTAAAAATTGAAATGAAACATGAAACTGGAGATTTAAAGCTGTACTTGTGTTTCTTCAAAGTTGAATGAATTCATGAGGGTATCTCTTTTTAATTAAGTGGTCAAATACTACTTTCTCAGTGGGGCTCTTGCGTCTCTGCTCTCTGGGGAGAGATGAAACAGTGGTGTGTATCAGAGGGGATGGAGGCTGCATAATGTATGAGGTGGAGGGCTGCAGAAAGAAAAAGGAGATGATCTCATTGTCAAGGTGGTTTAATGCTACCCTGGGGAGATTTAGGGGTTCTTCCTTTTCTCTGCACTAGAGTTGTGCTGAGATAAGTCATTTCATGGGGTGGAGAGGGAGAGATATTTTCCACAGGTGGCTGTTTGATTTTCTGTGGAAATCATTGAGATCCTGGGGTCGCACTTGCAGAAGTGCTGAGCGTCTGCAGCTGTTGCTGACAATGCCAGTTGTGCTTTGGACATAGAAGTTGTTACATACTTTGAAATATTGTGAGGAATAAAGGCATGGATATCTCAGATTGCTCACTGAAAATTGTCATGCTTTGACCTAAATGCTCCCGTGTTTCCTTTCCTCATCTGTAGAATCAGGATAATAGTACTCAATCTTGCTGCTGGGGACAGCAGCTGTTCACTAGTGTTTGGGAGGCAATTGTAGGCTGTGATGATGTGCAGTACAAAAGTTCAGGAGGCAATCAGTGATTTTATCTCTGCAGCACAACTTGAATAGTTGTACTAAGTATGCCATGAGCATTGAACAAGAATAAAACAAAGTGTGGTGTAGCTGCTTATTAAAGGCTTGTCAGCATGAGGGGATTCATTTCACACTGAGCTGTGTTTGCTGCCTACAAAAAGGCTTTCATCCACCAGACACAATTAATAGTCCAGGATAACTGACAAAATGCTGCTGGATCACACTTACTCAGTGTGAAACTGTAATAACTTTGTGTGCAGTATCGTACCCTTTGCATCCAGATGTACTCTGTGGCTTTGCACTTTGAGCTGTGCTCTTTTCCCCATTTTGGTTCCTCCTCTCTTCATTTTGGAAAGATAATGGATTGTGTTCTTTAGTACTGGTAATTTCTATAAAGCAATTTCACAAAAAACTATCTGAATATTGAAATCTCAAACTGCAGACATTGTACGGTGGGTGCCATTATAACATCAGAGATTTGTAAAGCAACCCGGAAGGTAAAAACGTTGAATTAAGAAAGAAATACTGATTGATGAAAGAAGCCCAAAGAATTCAAGTACATCATGGACCTGTCGCAGAAGACACAGTAGATCCAAGGTGTGAAAGTATGAGAAACAAGCTTATGAAAATTGCACATCTCGGAGAAGATCAGTTGCTGTTCTCTGAATTGCACCATAAGCATTCCCTGAAAGCGTGCTGGTTTAGCAAGTTTCTACAGACTCTTGCAAGCCATTGTACATCTGTCTTCTGGACTTTCAAGGACCTGCATTCGAAATACGGTTATTTAGCAGTTCTTACACAGTCTCTTTGAACATTCAAAGGCTCTCTTGGCCAGGGCGGCCAAGATTAACAAGATCTCTTAGGATATAGTGTTGGAAGTGAGATTATTAGTAGAGCGTGTGTTTGCTGTAGGTGAAGATTTTCCATCAAAGAATCACGAGATGCTAACGTAACTGACATCAGGATTTTGTAGGTGATCCTCCAACATGGGTAGCTCTTTGGGTGATTGTCAGTCAGGCATTGGAGCTTAATGAAAAGTACCTTCTGTGAATGAATGCAGAGGCCTTGGTACTGAGAGCAGGAATGGCTTATGGCAATTGAAGAGCCCTACACGAGCAAAACCCATTAGTGCCTTCAGAAAACTGAGAACCTTACACCACGTGGCAATGTTTAATATTAGCCTGGTCTGTTAACAAGAAGCCCAAAAGTCAGTCTGTGTTAACCACATTTACTGCCACCCGCACAGACCAGCTGGTGTACTTCCCAGTGGCAGACACACACCATGTATCTTCCGTCACCCTCCAGTTCTGAGTCCACTGCTTATCATATCAGATCTCCCATACAGTCTTCAGTTGGCAAATGGACAAACCCTCTAAATGCAGTCAGCGAAGCTTCTCCAAGAAACATTCCTCTGGAAACAGTCAGTATTCATCGTATTCTTCCACTGGGGCAGTTTTTGCAACCAAAAGTCAAGCAAAATTACCAAGCAAATTTCCTGGACAAAGCAAAGGAGATCTGTCAAATACTTCAGCACAAGTCAGTAAAGAATTGAAGAATTGCAGTGACTGGCACTGTAGAGCCAAGCATGCTTTTAACCATGATGGACAGATAGAAAATTGAAAGATGTGATATACCTCCAAGAATATATGAGTTAGGTGTGCAAGGAGAGGACTGGTGTGGGGTTTACTGATTTGACCGTTGCTGGAATTGCAGGGTTTCTAGTAGGTATCTGGGGAAAAGTCCACAATGCTTAAGGCCCAGCAGCAACACAGAGGAGCAAAGTTACTCATTCAAAGAGGCACTTGTTTACCTCAGAGTCACAGTGAAGCTGCTTTGGCAAAATATCATGAGTGGGCTAGCCCACGTTCCTTTACATCTGCTTCTGTTTCATTCAGTGCTTAAAGCAGAGGTATGACAATAATGCTTCCTGGGTGAGAAGGCGGAATCTACTTCACACTAAAGGAGGTGTTACGAATACAGTTTGGCTTATACACAGTTATTACATCTGCACAGCATTTCATAGTAGATCGCTGGAGCTGTACTGTGATATCTTCAGGAGGTTCAGTCCTAGTCTAACCCAGAATTTAGGCATACCAGGTTTAATTCACTTTGCATCGGTTTCCTTAATTTTGACATTTCTAATTTTTGAGGACTATGCAGTCTTACTAATATGCTGCTCATGATTGTATTCACATACATATAATCTAGGAAAAGGAGAGGTATATAATACTAGTAGGTAATGTATATGAATTACTGATTTATGGGCAGAATTAGCCTATCTGCATATCTAGTAATAAAGTCAGATACTTGTATGTATTCTTTATTACAGCTCCGTCCAGTAGAAAACCAGGTGACCCTCTGGTTATTTCTGATATCAAGAAAGGAAGCGTTGCCCACAGGTAAGACATTCAAGCTCCCAGGAAGAATCTGTTTCCGTTGTGTAGCCAGGCAGACTCCAGTTAAACAGAGGGAGCTTGTAAGAGACTATGCTTTGTTGTTGTTGTTGTTGTAAAAAGCAGTTGCAAATGAAAATGCCAGTGTATTAAGAAATAATTGTTTTTAAAAATCTGTCTTTTTTCTATACTAATAATGTTCATACCTTCTAAGATAACTTGCATTCATGTTACTAGAATTTCATGCAAGTTTGTTTGCTTGTTCACAGAACTGGGACACTTGAACTGGGTGATAAGTTGCTTGCAATAGACAACATTCGACTTGATAATTGCTCCATGGAAGATGCTGTCCAGATCCTTCAGCACTGTGAGGACCTTGTGAAGTTAAAGATCCGCAAAGATGAAGATAATTCCGGTATTAGCAATGCAGATTTCTGTGTATTTTCAGGACTTTTAGAACACAGGGTTATTCCTTTGCATTTAAATTTTAGTGAAATGTCCTTTTCTAAACATGGCTGATTTATGCTAATGCTAATCAGAAAGTGTCACACTAAAAAGAATTTTAATGCTGTATGAAGTTTTGTATTTTACAAGGGCTGTATTGCCTGCAGGAACTGCACTGCAAAATCAAGTCTTCCATTTTCTGGAAAAGCAGTTTCCCCCCAGGTGCAGCCACAGAAGGTTGATCATTACCTTACCAACTTATTGAGATTTTTTTCTGCTTTTAAGATTGGAATCGTGGTTAGCAAAGCATGGATTCATAGGCCTCAGTTCTCCAGCAGAGTGGTGAAGTGCACGCTTTACCCACAAACTTACAAACTTGACTTTAGCATGACTATTCACATGCTCAAGGCAAGGAGTACTTTACACGCTGTGCTGGATGGATGATGGAGGAGCCATGTCTGATCAGTCCAGTGGAAGTAATGGAGCTGCCATCATTTTGCACACCTACACCTATTAATATTCCTGGATATTCCCCGTTATGGATTCCATAAAAGCAGATTTTCTACCTGGAGATTATAAGGAGAGTTCTGTTACGCATTCTAGTGGCAAAGGAAGTTAGACAATTATAATTACCATTACTGCTGGGACTTATATTATGGTGTTACTCAAAAGCAGGAACTGTAAATCCACTTGTCTTAAGCTCTGTACAATCTCATAGCAGTAAGGCACAGCCTGCCCCACTTTATCATTGAAAATCAAGTGCAGCTGTTGAAACCGTATTTAGAATTGCACTAGAATGCTCTGTTCCTTTAACTGCTTTTGAAAGGAAACAGTATCTTCTGGGTGTGATCAGTACAAAGCAAAGGCAGATGGACTGAAAGGCAGTTGTGCACATTGGCTTACAGAAGTACACTTTGACCCAGCAAAGGGAACAACCACTGTGTGGCAGGATATTGTGGTTAGGTCCCTGCAGGTGGTGAGGTGGGATTTGCTGTACATAGTTTGGTCCACCTTGGACCTTGGCTGGCCAAACTGGCTGTGGACTGTACATCCAAAGGGACACCTGACCGACAGCTGCTTTGCAAAACTGAGCAAACCAGCTATGTTATGAAGAGCAAGCTGCAACTACACTTGGCAGAAGATGACAGGAAGAATGCCTGTAGAAGGGAGTTTGAGTTTTCCCCTCACAAGAATGTGATTAAGATTTAAACTATTTTAATTTCTCATTACATGCTTTTTTGAGGAGGGGAAGGCAGGGAGCGGGGCTCCTGTCTCCTTAGGTTCTCTTTTCCATGCTTTCAAACTCTTCCTTCTCATAAATATTTCTAGCTTCTGGCTCTTCTTTCTGCTGTTTTTCCTTCCTATGCTGTCTCTCCAGCTCCTCCTCCCTTCTCCTGACAGTTGTATGTGTCTCAGAGCTGTGTTCCTCAGAGCCAGCCATGCAGGTGAGACCAGTGGCAGGGTACGTGTCATGTGCTCCCCCAGACCTTGCTCTTCTTTGCCCTTTTGTCTGTATGGATCAGATGCTACTCTGAAGAACAAGGCACTAGTGGACAGGGCAGAGGCACTGCAGCACAGAGGGTCTGCTTTCATTGAATGTGGTTTACAACAACAACTATCCACAATTGCATCACAAGAAAAGACAGAAGGAAAATCTCAAAAACGTGAGATCCAAAACCATGGTAATTTGATTGTATTTCCTCCCCAGATGGAAGTACGTTTTCAGCAGGTTTCTTCTCTTTTTTTTTTCCCCACCACCAGATTCCCAAACTGAGAAAAATTTTATCTCCTGATTAACCTAATGTTTTGAATATCAGCGCTCTCTGCTTTCATGGCAAAACTGGCCTTCGTTGTTAATTCAGGCCACGTGCATGCAGTGTTCTTGGATAGCTTGTATTTGTGCTGCCTGAAAAGAGCACTGAAGAGAACAGTGTAGCAATTTCACATTTGTTGCATTCTGCCATTAATTTTAATAACTGTGGCTAGCCAGAAGACAGACATAATGGACTGGTCTCCTTTCCAGTCATTCACTAAGAGCTATAAACTTCCAACTCTCATGTGGCAGGGCTGCTCTGTGATTAATAACTTCTTACTCACTCGCTGTTGATAGCAGAGAAACTTCAACCCTTGGCAAACACTGGCTATTACATTTTTAATTAGCTTGATGGATTACTTCTCATCCTTCAGGTGAAGCCTTGCACCATGTCCATGCCACACCTGTGTCACCATCATCAGCACTAGATCCCAGAGGTTTTGTTGGTGCTCCATAAATGCTTTAGCAAGCAAGCAAGAGCTGCCACTCTTCTGCTGTGCAGTGGCAGCTTACAGCACTGTATGCCAGCCAGAGGCTTCCTGTGGGGTCTTGGGAGGTGGGCACACGTGGAAAGTGTATGTCAGATAAGGTGTAGTTGATGTGAACTGTGCCAAAACCCTACCATAATGCCCCAATTAGGAATGCAAGGCCAACACTAGGCGTGAAAATCCCAGGATTCTTTGCTGAACAAACACACTAGTTCTTCTCACCTTTGGTTCTATATGTGCACCATTTTCTTTAGGGTGGATAGCAAGGGGGAAACAGGAGGGAGCTGGGGTGCTGGGAAGTTAAAGGCCTACATTTTCTGCAAACTGGGGAGGAACAAAGTTCCCCCACAGATATTAATGTTTCTCCAGCTCTGCTTAAGTACTGTGTTCAGCATTAGAAGAAAGCAGCTCTGAACCTCTGCTAGTGATGCAGGTAGCTCTTTTTCTTCTAAAGTTTTTCTGTGGACAGGAACAGGAATGGGGACGTTTGAATTTTCTAACTTGTCTCAGGTTAGTTCTAGTAACATTTATGGGTGTGCGCCCGAGACATTCTCCACCCTCAGTGAGCCCTTCAAAATGTCATTGCCCACAGATCAAGGGAAAGCTGCCCGGCAGGCCAGTCATCCTGGCTGAATACCAATATCATAAGATGGGCAAGGGAGCATTTGTTATTTTGATCTGAGGAGAAATCTTTCATTTGAGATTTTAAAATGTCTCTTCCCAACCCAAAGATAGCGCAGCTGATTGTTCTCCTGATGTGTAGTTCTTGATAATATTTAAAGAGCACTGTATAAGTATAGGAGCCTTTCTTGTTGCTGCAACACCCGTTGGGTATTGTTTGAGAAAAATACATTGTGTTTAAGCTTACCCAGTGATGAATTTTTCCCCATTTCCGATGATTGGTTGGTGAGATAAAAATTACAAAATAATGCTAATTACTTCATCCAATATAATGAAACAAAATCTAATGGAGTTACTATTAAACTTCATTTATGATTCAGCATTCAGAAGCTATTTCTGATTCTGTTACAAAAGCTTAAAGCTTGTCCATTGAAAACATTTGAATTTGAATTATCTTTGATCTCCTGATTACCTTCCATTCAGTTCAAGAAACAGACTAGTACCAGTATTTATACAATAGTATAATTTGCCTCCTGGCAAATGTGGCCAACAGGCTCCTGGACTGCATCAGACAGAGCACTGCCAGCAGGTCAGGGGAGGTGATCCTTCCCCTCTGCTCATCCCTGGTGACACAGCTGGAGTGCTGGGTCCGGACCTTGGCTCCCCAGTGCAAGAGAGACATGGACATAGTGGAGCAGGTCCAGTGAAGGGCCACAAGGATGATGAAGGGACAGAAGCATCTCTCCTATGAGGCAAAGCAGGGTAAACTGGGTGTGTTCAGCCTGGAGAAGAGAAGGCTCAGAGAAGACTTTTATCAGTTTATATAAATATCTGAAGGGAGGTTGTAAAGCAGATGGGGCCAGACTGTCTTCAGTGGTGCTGTAACAGGACAAGAGGCAATGGACACAAACTGAAACACAGAAAGTTCTCTCCAAACATCAGGAAGCACTTCTTTACTATGAGGGTGACAGGGCACTGAAACAGATTGCCCAGGAAGAGTGTGGATTCTCCTTCCTTGGAGATACTCAGAAACCATCTGGACACAGTCCTTGGCAACCTGCTGTAGGTGGCCATGCTTGGAATGGGGTGTTAAACCAAATGACCTCCTGAGGTCCCTTTCGACCTCAAATTGTAATTCTGTAACAAAATAGCCTGAAGTTATATTTTAATAGGAAAGAAGATGTAATTTTAAATGGAGTAAAATTGAGTCTTAATAGAATGAGGAGCGTTTTTCTATTGACTTAAGTGTAATCAGGTTTTGGCAATAAAAGAAGAAATTGCACAAGAGAGAATATTTTTTTCAAAATTAATCCAGTAGAATATGATTAAGAAGTGTATCTGAAATGTAATCCTTTGAAAATGTTGTCTGATTACCAGTCACTAGACTGAATGTGCTATTTTTTTCATTCCCTCTTTCGTAAGAAACCAATTGCATCCCCTTGGCATTTATTGCAGATGAACAGGAGAGCTCTGGAGCAATTATTTATACCGTTGAGCTCAAGCGCTATGGTGGGCCTCTTGGAATTACAATCTCTGGTACTGAAGAGCCCTTTGATCCCATAATCATTTCCAGCCTTACAAAAGGAGGATTAGCTGAAAGGTAAATTGGAATGTAAATTATTTTAAAATGTTCTTTTTTGAAGGTAAAGATTTATTTTGTTTACCTGCAGATGCTAATTTTCATGATTTAGCAATTTATATTTTTACAGTTCTATGAATCTGAGTTTATCATCTTTTTACTGATGCTTTTTGATCATTGCCAAGTTCAGGAGCATGAGCAATATCTTAACAGGATGTTCTTGCACATACTATACAAGACAGAGTGGAAGACTGTGGTCCTTATTATAAATCACCTATAGTAATGACTAGTCAATCAGACTGCTCAGTCACAGGACATTTTAGCAGCCATTTAAAAGCAATAGCCCTGTGCAGTAGAACAGATAAAGAAAGCACTTTGTGTGTCTGCATTTATCTGAACTTACCATATACTTACATGCCACTTACCATATACTCACACTGCATCTGTAGGTGCACTTACATACACCATAGCAAGCATTATCTAAGGATAATACTTGAATCATACTTCACCATTTCTCATCATGGTAAGTGGTGAATAGAGAAAAATGAAAATGCTAAGGTTTTCCATTGCCCGTTACTTCTAAGATGGGTACTGTCATTGCAACTTTGGTGGTGGATTCAGAGAGAGAACACAAAACATGACACTGTGCAGAGCCAGAATAAACAGTGCATTTACACAGAGAGAATTTATTTTCTTCTCTTGATGTGATCCATCCTGAAAGCCGTGTTTGTGAAAGAGCTGTTACCTGCTCTCACTGCCATTATCTCTTATATTGTGAGGCTTCTAGAGACTTGACTTATTTCAGAACTAAACTGCACTGTCTGAGATTGCTCTTAAGCAGGTGGGCTGCAATGAATATCATCCACAGGTGATTAACTCAACTGCTGCAACACAGAAATCCACACCTCCATGCCTCAGCTCTGCTATTGTCACTACAACAAAGGCAACTTGCTTTAAGCATTTCTAACAAAAGAATTGCTCTGTAACACAGCTATAAAAGCAAAATGAAAGAAAGGGAGATGAGTCTTTCATGCCCCAAATATGCAAAGAAACTGTCTTTGTTTCTTCTTATGCTCTCTTCTCTCTCTTATTATAGGACTGGCGCAATTCACATAGGAGACAGAATCCTAGCAATAAATAGTAGCAGTCTGAAAGGAAAACCTTTGAGTGAAGCCATTCATTTATTACAGATGGCAGGAGAAACCGTCACCTTGAAAATCAAGAAGCAGACAGATGGTGAGTATGGCCAAGAGTAGCATCAGTGGTCATGTGTGTGTTGTTACAGATTAACAAGCATGTAGGCCATCCCTGGAAAAATGTCATGTCAGTTGTAAAAAGCATTTTCTTAGAACTGCAGTAAAGCAATGACTGCACTACCCCCTACTTTTTCTTTATAATCCTCTTCAGCTACCAGTCCCAAGAAATTTTCTGTCCCTGTGGGTCACGTAAGTGAATTGAGTGATGCTGAAGATGAAACCTCTGCTGCACAGAAATCTGGCAAACTCTCAGACATCTATTCCACTACAGTCCCAAGCGTTGACAGCGCAGTAGAGTCATGGGATGGCTCTGGTATTGATACCAGCTTTGGAAATCAAGGTACTATCGCAAATGCAATCGAGATTTAAAGTAGAAATTATCGCCTTCATGGTTGACCTTCCTTTGCCTTAAAAAGAAGTTTATCTGTACCAGCTTTAAACCTCATACCTTGTAATGTGCCAGTGTCTCCTAATGACCACACACCTTGCCAGGCAGCATGATTTCTTACACTTGGCTGGTCTCAGATTCATTCCCTCATGACATGCGAGGGATGTGTTATGAAGCACTTACCAATACATTAACAGGCTTTTGTTAGCTTTACTGACATCTGAATAGCCTGGTCCACAGCTCATCCACAACTAAATGAGTTTATCCTTCAGATAGGGATCAATGCAAGGCACAGAATGCTCTGAAGATATTCTTTAATATGATGCCCATATGTAGTAATTTTTAACTGACAACAGATTTATTATAAACTGCTGCAGGGGGGATGTTAGGCATTGCTTATGATTCATAAATCTTTTGCTGCTTCCTCATTCCTGCAGCATTAGCATCTAACTTTCAGCTCTCAAAAACAGTCATTCTATTTAAAGACATGATTGTCCTTAACAATAAATTTTCTGCTTCTGCATCACTATTGTTTTATATAGGATTTTCAAATAATCTTCTAATTTGTAAGACATTTGTTTAGGCAGTGAGGGATACAGACATCTCATAATAGTCTAGATTACAAGAAAAGTAACTTCCACACAGCTTCAGTGTTTTATTTAACTCCCTTGAAATGTTTATCCATAGAAAAGCAGGTATCTGGACAGGTACATCCTCACCTCAAGTAATTTTCACTCACTCACGCTGGTTGTGTGCATTCTGTTCAGTTTAGTTCTCTATTTCTTGCTGTTGCTTTCCAGGAGCAAGGGCAGGAGCTCATGGGCAGCTGTTTTGTACCCTCTCATAGAGAACTGAAGCCAAGCTCTGCCCAACAGATTTTCCATATAGACTGAAGTTCTGTGCTGATTCCTTTCATTGCTATGCTCTAATGTTCCTGTTCTGGGATAACACCAGCAGTTTCTTCTGGAGAGGAGAACATTTATTTAGTACTCCATGTACTGGGGTATATTCCCCCTGTATAATTTGTATTTCACTGGAGTTAGAGTTGGGATAAATTTGTCTTTTTCTGGCTTTAACTGGTTTGGTCAGTTTGTCAAAATCAACCATGTTAGATTTTCTTCTGATATTTTTAAGGACAAGTATTGCTAAACAAGTGCCAAAATGATAGTTCTCATATCCTGCTTGAATTGATGATACTTGGAGCAAATCGCTCAGCTGTGGAGAGGATTGAGGCCTAGACTACTTTTCAAAGTCCTGATGATATCCGAGCCAAAACCAAACCAGTATCTCAAAGGAGATATTTTTCTAACTGCCTTGAAAAAATCAGCCCAGACTTGGCTGGATACATGGCACTTCTGTTAAACAGCCTGAGTGTAATCAGATATGTGCCTTGTCCCTTGCTGTGGTACTAATGTGACCCACATTTCTATTAAAGTTCATTCTGTCTTGACCTGTCAAGTTGAGTTTGGCTTCTTTCCAAACCTTTCTTGGCACAAGAACAGGCTAAGCAAATTGAGGAGTTTGGGGAATGTTTTTGGAGCACTGGATAATGCTTCATCCTATTAGTTACCGATTTAATGCTGATGAGCGGTCTTTTCTCTCCTTGAATTACTATCCCATTTTGTACGTTTGTCTGATGTGTCTGACTTGCTGATCTGGAGCCTTCCACACACAGCCATCACATTTTTACAAACCCTTCCTAGAATCTGGCAGTATGTTAATGTCTGCCAATTACCTGGAAATGCACACAGCTGTCTAGTTACATGGGATTTGAGAGAGACAGGTCTAGACTGATTTATGGAAGCAAATTGCCCTCTTTAGAGAGGTGACAGCAGTGATATTTGTTAGTCATGAACAAAATTCCTAATCCAATATGCACATCAGAAAATGCCAACAAAGGAGCTAGAAAGGGAGTATGTCAAGATGAAATACATATATAGCAGCTCTACCATAACAGATTTTGCTTGCCAGATCAGCATCAGCTTGTGACAAGTCAATCCATGCATTCTTCTTGATGCATCACTTGGAAGCCAGGCGTACCTAAAAGATTCAGGAGAAAGAAAAATGGTGCTGGAAACTCTGTATGTGTATTTAGAAGCATTAATGCCTCTGCCTGTCTACCTGCCTATATAAATGTGCAACAAGCCACGTAACAGCTCCTTTCTCCCACAAACAACCTTGAGCTTGAATAGAAGAACCAAAATGAGCAAAAATGTTGTTTTTTCATTATGTGCCCTCTACTGATGTAGATGTGGCATTTAGGGATATGGTTTAATGGTGGACTTAGCGGTGGAGGTTAGCAGTTGATGATCTTAAAGTTCTTTTCCAACCTAGATGAGTCTATGATTCTATGATAAAAGCACCCAGGAATAAACACTTCAGATATAAAGGTCATCTGATGCCATTACACAGCATTGAGACATTTGGAAATGGCTGCTACAGAAATCATATTCTGCAAGGTGAGCTTCCTGAGGGTGTATATTGGTCCCAGACACTTGTGCCCATCATGAGAAGGGCCTTTTCTCACCTCTCAAAAGCTCTAGCAAAAATCAGTGTCTCTGCTAAGAGCACGTCTCTCTTCCACAAGGGGGCAGGGGTACAGAGGTTCCCATGTTGGCAGGGCAGTGCGGGGCTGTCACACCACAGTCCTGTGTTTGTATTAATGAGACTTTGCCTTAATGGTGCAGAGACAGAAACTGTCCTTCCTGTTACAGAATCATAGAATCATAGAATAGTTAGGGTTGGAAAGGGCCTTAAGATCCAACCCCCCTGCCGTGGCCAGGAACACCTCACACTAACCCATGTCACCCAAGGCTTTGTCCAACCTGGCCTTGAACACTGCCAGGGATGGAGCATTCACAGCTTCCCTGGGCAACCCATTCCAGTGCCTCACCACCCTAACAGGAAAGAACTTCTTCCTTATATCCAATCTAAACTTCCCCTGTTTAAGTTTGAACCCGTTACCCCTTGTCCTGTCACTCCAGTCCCTAATGAAGAGTCCCTCCCCAGCATCCCAGTAGGCCTCCTTCAGATACTGGAAGGCTGCTATGAGGTCTCCACGCAGCCTTCTCTTCTCCAGGCTGAACAGCCTCAACTTTCTCACCCTATCTTCATATGGGAGGTGCTCCAGCTCCCTGATCATCCTCGTGGTCCTCCTCTGGACTTGTTCCAGCAGTTCCATGTCCTTTTTATGTTGAGGACACCAGAACTGCACACAATACTCCAGGTGAGGTCTCACAAGAGCAGAGTAGAGGGGCAGGATCACCTCCTTCGACCTGCTGCTGGTCACACTCCTTTTGTTGCAGCCCATGATACGGTTGGCTTTCTGGGCTGCAAACTCACACTGAAGCCGGCTCATGTTCATTTTCTCATCGACCAACACCCCCAAGTCCTTCTCCGCAGGGCTGCTCTCAATCTCTTCTCTGCCCAACCTGTAGCTGTGCCTGGGATTGCTCCGACCCAGGTGTAGGACCTTGCACTTGGCATGGTTAAACTTCATGAGGTTGGCATCAGCCCACCTCACAAGCGTGTCAAGGTCCCTCTGGATGGCATTCCTTCCCTCCAGCGTATCAACCAAACCACACAGCTTGGTGTCATCTGCAAACTTGCTGAGGGTGCACTCAATCCCACTGTCCATGTCAGCGACAAAGATGTTGAACAAGACCGGTCCCAACACCGATCCCTGAGGGACACCACTCGTTACTGGTCTCCAGCTGGACATTGAGCCAATGACCACAACTCTTTGTGTGCGGCCATCCAGCCAGTTCTTTATCCACCGAGTGGTCCATCCATCAAATTGATGTCTCTCCAATTTAGAGGCAAGGATGTCGTGTGGGACAGTGTCGAACGCTTTACACAAGTCCAGCTAGATGACATCAACTGCTCTACCCCTGTCCATCAGTTCTGTAGCCCCATCATAGAAGGCCACCAAATTGGTCAGGGAGGATTTCCCCTTAGTGAAGCCATGCTGGCTGTCACCAAGCACCTTGTTTATCATGTGCCTTAGCATGCCTTCCAGGAGAATCTGCTCCAAGATTTTGCCAGGCACAGAGGTGAGACTGACTGGTCTGTAATTCTCTGGGTCATCCATTTTCCCCTTCTTGAAAATGGGGGTTATATTTCCCTTTTTCCAGTCATCGGGAACTTCACCTGACTGCCATGATTTTTCAAATATGATGGACAGTGGTTTAGCAACTTCATTCCTCAGCTCCTTCAGGACCCATGGATGGATTTCATCAGGTCCCACGGACTTGTGTAAGTTCAGGTTCTTAAGATGGTCTTGAACCAGATCCTCTCCTAGAGTTTGTCCAAGGCTTTCATTCTCACAGTCCCTGCGTCTGCCTTCCAAGACTTGGGTGGTGCGGTCAGAGCCTTTGCCAGTGAAGACTGAGGCAAAGAAGTCATTCAGAACCTCAGCCTTCTCCAAATCCAGGGATAGCTTCCTAAGGGGGCCTACATTGCCCCTAGTTTGTCTTTTATTTGCTACGTACCTATAGAATCCCTTCCTGTTATCCTTAACATCCCTAGCCAAGTTTAATTCTTTTAAATTTAATTTAATTCCTGTTCTAGCATTACTCCAGTTAATGGCCACTCAGGAGCCTCTGCACCATGCCAACTTCCACATCTAGGTAGCATTCTACAGATTGATAGTCTTGTGCGTAATTGACACTAATATGTCACGATTTTTTGGCTGCATTGCTTCCAAATTTGAGAAAGTTATGAGGAGGAAGGAAAAACTTTCCTGCTAGTCATCTGAAGAGACAAGTTGAAAGTTGATGGATTTTTTTAATGCATCCTTGCATACTCTTTTTTTCAGTAAGTCTGAAGTGCAGTTATCTAAATAGCTTAGGTTTAATTTGGGGCATGTTGTACATGACCATGTTAAATTGTATTTAACATATCCATAACACATGGGATTTATTCACTAGTGTTCAATGTGTGATATCAAATAGGAAATCGATAAATTGTGAAGATACCTAAACTAAACATCACAAGCAGCTGAGACATAAACAGTAGGGGAACAGTGTTATATATATTTAAGATTTTGCTTTTGATGGGCTTTCACAGGAGAAGCTCTAGAGCACGCCTGATTCCAGGCATAATTTAGATCATAAATAATCTGACTACTACTGCAAAAAAAAGCTAGCAACCATGAATCCACATCAAAGTTCTACAGAACCAAGCTTCGGAGATGTGCTTTTCTGTCATTACAGCATATACAGGGCCGTAAATACATAATTCATCTTTTTAGGACACAGCTATCAGGCTTCAGGGTACAACTTCAATGCCTATGAGTGGAGGACTCCAAAGCAGACTAGTTTGTCCCCTCCAAGCAAACCACAAAACCACCCATTTCATGATACAGGGCTGAGTGATGATGAATGGGACCGACCTACAGCAAGCAGGTAAGTTCTCATACGAGTTTCTGTTTCTGACTTATAGCTGCAGCAGTGCCTCAAAAATTAATTCTTACTGTCTGGAATGGAATTATGTTCTTCTAATGCAGCTGTAACAGCTCTTCCTTTAAATATGAGATACAGTATTTCTAGTTCATGAAACTTAATAGGGTAGATTAGTGACAGTTACAGAAGATTATGACACCAAAGCCAAGACATGTATTTATTTTGAGTTACTTCAGACAAAAAAACCCACAGCATTTATCTCTTAAGAATAAACAAACAAAAAAATTAGGACATTCCCCTGAGTAAGCATTAGGAAAAACCTTCTCTGTTTTCCACTCCACAAAAAGAAACATATAAATACCGTGGCTAAAAACAACTGGCATGTTAATCTTTTGTCTTCCATGAAAACTCTTCATTTTGGTTTGGGCAGAAATTGCAGTCATCTTCCATAAATGCTTGAGGCATCTGCAGTGATTCAGTAGGAGAACAAAGTGATCCAGGTAGAAATGTCTAGTCCAAAGCTATGGTAGTTTGCCATGCATGCATTCCTCTTCTTCCGAGAAGTAAATCTCCTTTTCAGTTAATTTCTCTGCAGGCAAAAGAATTTCCTCAGGGAAAAGTGCTTAGTTGACAGTGCTTGGAGATAGTGAAAGACCCAAATACCTCTTACTCTTCATTGTAAGAATGATCTGGCAGTGAAACCACTGCAGAAACTTGGGTAATTCCTGCCAAAGAACAGTTCTTCCTCAGACAGTCACAGAAAGATGTGCTTTTTGTACCTGTCCTCAGGACTTGCAGACATGTATGTCCTTCTTGAGAAATAGTTTCTTGGTGTAGCAGCACAATAAGCCCAAAGTCCCAGTCTGTGAGAAATTCAAGTTTAGTACTAAAGAAAACCTTTCTATATAAACATACTGGATAAGTAAATCCATAAGGTCCAGTTTGTTACCTTTCAAATACAAATCAAGGCAAAGCTTAGATGCCAGTGCTGCTTTTCAGAATCTGAATGACAGATCCTCTGGTACAGCAGATTGCCCAGTGATGTTTTATCTGGAGACAAGTCTGGCAAGGTAATAGCTAAGATATGGCCAAGTGTGAGCTCTCAGTCCATATCCAGCTCCTTTGGTCCTACTGGACAGAAGCATACTAGAAGTTTTCATAGGGTGGTAGTGGACAATACTTAATAAAGGAAATTACCATAGTTTTCTTAATACCTCCCATTCTTGGTAAGTTAATATATTTCATTTAATAGCAGCATCCTTATTCATAGTTAAAGCCCAAATATTGTTTCTCAGATGAGATGCAGCCATATATTCCAGAACAGCTAATTTTTTGCAGTAAGCTGATAATATTGATGAGCAGTGAACCAGGAAGATGGATTGTAAAATACATAGTCTTCTAAATTAAAAGCATGTACTCTACTACCATTTTAAAGCTCTATTTAACAGAAAGTATACACATTGAAGAGTCTTGTTCTAATTGTCAGTGTGACTTACAGCTGAGATATATGGCGCAAATTAAATTAATGATTATTCTTTCTGCACAAAATGGTGTATGTGACAACTGATGGTGCTCCTGTACCAAGTGCTGGGGTATTTGAGAAGGGTATGTCTGTTCTTCCAGCCTGTTATAGGAATTCCCAGGAAACCACCTCTTCTCTGCCTCTAGCTAAGTGACTTTTAAGAAAAATGTAATTTTTTCTTACCTTTGTTTTGTGTAGCACAGCTTCCAAGAATACGTGGCAACAGAAGGAGACTGAGACACTGGGAGAGAATCAAGAAAACCATTTAAAGCAAACTTCCGTAGAAAGATCAGGGGGAGAGAGCAATAGGAGCGTGAAGAAAGAGAGCAAGATGTGGAAAGGTGCCTCTGGTGGGCCAAGGAAAGGTGGGGGGCAGCTGGAAGAGTGGAATACCTCCAGGTAGGAGAACAAAGAATGCACAGCAGTGAGATCTAGCTCGACTGAGGAGGGGGCAGGAGGGGAAGAAAGGGAAAACAATTAAAATGGAAAAAAGGAGAACAGCAGGGTAAAAGCAGGTAACACATCATTAACGTGCCATTGAGTGATAATGGTATTTCAGTTGGCAAGTGAGTGAAACCAGAGAGAGCTGGAACCGCTCTGTAGCCTGCTGTCTACCTACCACTGGCAGGCAGGACCAGTCCTGCTCCAGGGAAGAAGCTTTGCACATTAAAACAATGCTTACAGGAATGAGTCTGCCCAATCCCAGAACATCCTCGAACTTCCTGAATTGAAAAAAAAAAAAAAAAAAAAAAAAAAAGCCAAAAAGACAGATAAAGTAAATTTTGTCTCTCATACAGCAATAAGAACCAAATCAGAGGCACCTGAGTCTTCATATCTGTCTCATGATCTGTCCTTCTGCCTTTTTATGCATCTGAATGTCTGATGGCTCTTTGAATAAGCATCAGAAAACCAAATACATTCATTATAGGTTAAACAGTATTTCACATGACATAAAATCAATCTCTCATGTTTCAGAGAAAATAAAAAAGCATCTAGGTGAGAAATTATTTTGGTACTTTTTTTTTTTCTGGTTCAGTGGCTCAGCTACAAATCAGTTTATTCACATAGGTGTGAATAGAGATGCAAAAGTTGAGCATTTCACACGCTGGAAGACAGGACTTAGAGAAAAAGCAGAAGAGGAGGAGAGAGCAGAAAAAGGAATTGCTTCAGCTAAAAAGAAGTCCAGACATATAGGCATCATGATTTCAGATTTCACAGAAGCTGGGGAAGAAGTGGACCTCCAGTTTCATGAAATACAGTTTTTGCTGTCACAGACAGTTGCCTCAAATAATCCTGTTCATTAACTCAAGTTCCATTTTATAGTATAATATTAGTATGCAACATAAAGGTATTGCAATGAATAAATTAGTCTATGTTCAACATTAGATATTAAACCAACTACTTAGGCTTATTGAAAAAGCCAATTTCAGAAGTCAAGGAACTTTCTAAAATCATGTTTTAAATACTTTCTTTTCTTGCCTGGGAGGAATTGCATCTGTGATCTGAGTAGGTATTCTCACCATTGCTGTACCTATTGCAATATCTTAGAAGAGACACTGATGCTAGGTGGAGAATCATTGCAGTAAGAGATGGAAAGATTGTCTGCTTGACTGGTAACTGTAAGAAAGCATCTTTGAGGCGGAGTATCATGAGCATGAAGTATCCAAGCTGCCGTCCCTTATGCTGAGCAGTTCTATTGAGAAGCTACTCTGTTAACGGTGATGCTATTCTCAGTAATACATTGTTTGACAGGCAAGGCCTCAGATGCTTCCGTAATAGTGTTTGCTCTGTTTCTGTGCAGTTAAGCACCACGAGCTGCAGCCCATGGGCAGCTGATTCAAAGCAACAGCTTGCTGCCACCAAAGGGGCAAATTCTCATTCTTCCTTTGCTCACCCTTCCCGTGTGCCTTTCCCATAACCAGCCCAGTGCAGTGCAGCAGCTCTAGTGCTTGTGGGAACCTTCATTGAGCTGATTCCCCTTGCTAAGACAGCAAAGTACTCCTGCTTCCTACACACACACACACACACACACACACATACACTGTAATGCTGTCCCGTTGGGCTGTGTTGCTGCAGTCAATATTTGGTAGGTTTTATCAGACTTCTTTTGTTGGGCAACTAACCAAGCATTGCAGTCACCACCATCTTGGTCAAGAGTGCCAATGTAAGTCCTCAGTCTGCTTATGAAATACCAAAGACCTAAGTCTCCATGCAAGAGAGTTGCATCCTGAAAGTTTCTCTGTTTGTTTGTGTATGAAATAACTGGAGCAGTTTCTGTGACAGCAGTCAGGGGGGCTAAATTTGGTAACAGTAAATGAAGCTTAGGCTGAAAGAACCAGGTAAAAATCACTGACATTCCTCTTTTGCAAACTCTGTTGCAAAAGTGAGGGCTCTTTTCATGTTCCCTGGGAGAAGCCTCTGAGGTTGAAAGGTTTTACTGCAGATACTCATTGCACAGAGCAGCTCTGCACACAGCTACTGGTTGATTCATTAATTTTTTTAGGGAGGTCCCAGTTCTAATCCAGTAAAAATGTGCACTGAATTGTTCTTGGAATCCATTTATCTCCTTACGGAATACGTCGTTGCTCAGATGGTGCTCACAACTGCCAGGTTACGAGAAGCCTTGTCTGTCACATGCTCTGCATGTCCATCCAGCCTCTCCTGGTCCATGACTCTTCCCCACTCTTCTGCCGTAAGGTTCTGTCATTCGAGTTGCAGTCTGTGGCAAGGCATGTGTGTGAAATATACTTTTGAGGGAAAAAGAAGTCCACATTTTTTTAACCTCTCATTGTAAATCTAGCTTCACAGGTACCCATGATAACACCGAGGCTGACCAGGAGGAAAATTTCTGGTCTCAGGCTCTGGAGGATTTAGAGACCTGTGGCCAGTCAGGAATTCTGAGGGAACTAGAGGTAGAACAATCTTAACCTTTCTTTCCAATTGTAGAGAAATAAAATGGTTTTGGTTTGGCTTACATTCATTTTATTTTCTCCTTTTTTTTCTTTTAAGTTTCACTAATCACACCAGTTCATTTAAAAGCTTTAACCCCTCTCCACAGGACAAGGCTGACAGGCGTCTGTGTTTGAGAAACATGACTCTCTTGGTACCTACCCTTTACCTTTGTATTTTCGCTTGTGCAGCTGCCTCCCCCGCCCCTAACCAGAGCTCTTTTCTTTTGTACAATGCAACCAAAATTCTATAAACGTGTTCACCCCAGAGCTTTTGACTTGCAGCTTCTGCTGTGCATAACCATTGATGCTGCCTGCACAGGCAGCAGATGTCGCAGAACTCTGAAGTGGGCATAGCCTTCCTGCAGCAATGCATCCCGTTCTCTGACAGACGCTTTATGCAGCTTTTCTTAGCATGTTGTAGGTTGTCTTTTAAATTGAAACTTAATTTGATTAAGATGAACATAAAAGAAAATCAGCTTTTCAAAACGTTCCCCTATGATCTTACCTCTCTGCAAAAAAACCTGCTAACGTCTTACAGCAAATTTTTCATTATGTAACAAATTTTCACATTTCATCCTGAAGTCAATTGCAAATATAACCATGTTTCACATTAGATCATGAGGGGGATAAAAGGGGGAGGGAACAGAGACAGAGTACCTTTGAGTCTTATTTTCCTAATGACCTTCTCTCTGAGTTGTCTAATCAGAACAATTAAGAGGACTCTGCCACTGAAAGCTGTGGAATGAAAGGTCCTAAAATATTTTCTTTTATGTTCTTTCAAATTCCTGGAGCTGCAAACCTGGCAGAATCTCATTTTCATTTTTATGTTCTATAAAGTCCTTTAGCAGCCAGGAGGAATGTGAATGGCGTAACTGGGTGAAAGATTTTCAGTCCAGATTAATTTACTCCTTCAGATTTATGTCTTTTGTATCGCACGTATGGGTAGCAAAACGTGATTCTCACGTATTTGTTATTGCAAACCAGAGAAATATAGGAGAAAATGTTATACTGGTTTAATTCCATAGTTAGATATGGCTCACTACCACAGGCTTCTCTCACAATTTTCAATATTCAGAGCACAATAAAAGGATGTGGAAATAGATAATTCTGAAATGGAAATAGATCATTCATGCCTACAGAATTCAGTTACTTCAACATGTCCAATTTTCCCCAGCCTTTCCCAGAAGTGAGAACTGTAGATGCTGTATAGTTTATAGCATCGCCCTGTTCAGAGCCCACAGCTCTGGAAAGAAAGCAAAACTTACTCAGTATGACAGGATGCTGAGAATAGTGATGCCTCTATTTTATGAAGTGCCATTATGTAGTCAAGGACTCCTTATCATTCTTTATTTCAAGGTCTTCAGCCAAAGAGCAAAGAAAACTGTTGTTTGCCAAGTCCTCTGGATGCTTTTGCTCCATCAGGCAGTAATATCAGTCATTACCGAGCACAAGAAAGACTGTAAAGAGGCTACAATATATTATGTCATAGTGAAAGCAGTGCTGGAGCTGGGAGAAAGAAGGGTGACAGACATGCTCACCAGGGTCAAAAGAAAACAGTTATTTGCCTGTCTTCCCCTTATTTTTTTCCTCCTTTCATTTTTACTTCTCATTTTCCAGCAGGCCGCCTGCATCCCATCCCTGTCAGAGTTCAGGCTATGGCCTTTTAATTTCCCTTTTCACTTGTCCATCAGCACCAGGGAGAATAAGTAGGAAATGCAGTGTACCCTATCCCAGCAGTGCTAGGTCTGTATGGTGGCTGTGCCAAAGCACATTTGCCTCCCACTCCCCAGAGCAGAAAGTTTTTCACAGGGAGGAGGCTCCTTGCTGTGCACAGGTGCTTTTCATGTCAGTCCATTCAACCCAATGGATGAGATGACTCCTGCTGTTGTCTTTCAGGATTTCACCCTCCTTATATTCTTGCATCTAACATAAAAGGCTAGGTTTGACTGAGATTAAAAACTGGCAGTCAGGCTGCAGCTTGTATCCCTGCAGCATTAGTGCTGAGCTAAGGCACTCTTGCAGTATGCATGTTATGCAGAGTTTCTTTCCAGGCAGGGAGTGAGCTTACCTGCATTGAGCTTTCCTTGGCCTGGGATGGTATCCAGGCATGCTCGGTGCCAGTGCTGGCTCCAGAGCCGCCTACATACTCTGCTGACTCACATTTTATAACTTGCACACACAGCCTGAATTGTAAATGCCTTCCTATAACTCCAATTCTAACAAATGCAATTATGCCACAACTCAAATGTCTTTTTACTTACATGTAAAACATTTGTAAAACAAGCAATTCAGCTACACACTCTTCAGTCTGCCAGGGGACTAGCTTTCAAGCATAGCTATTTAGTGCTCAGTATTTTAGTTTGAAATGCCATCTGAAAACTTTTGCCCATAGGGTTCTGTTATTGTTGTTGTGTTTTGCTGTGGTCCTTTGTTTTATAGTGACTTGCAAGCAGATTGAACATCTATCCTCTTGCCTTTTGCTGTGCCCTGAGTGACTGTGTTTTAACAAAGAATAGAGACTCTTTTTCTACTGCTGTGAATTAACTGCTTACCTAACCCACATTCTGTGTTAAATATTAACCTCTTCATTAATGCTCTAGGCCACAATTATGTCAGGAAGTACAATGAGTTTGAATCATGAAAACCCACAACCTCGTAACCAGCTGGGAAGACAAGCCAGCTTCCAGGAAAGAAGTACTGTAAGGCCACATTACAGTCAAGCTACTCGTAGCAACACATTGCCATCAGATGTGGGGAGAAAGTCCATGGTTCTGAGAAAAATTAAGCAAGAAATGAAAGAAATCATGTCACCAACTCCTGTGGAGTTACACAAGGTCTGTAATTTTTCTTCTGACAGCTTTGAAATAATATATTCAGTATAGGGAATTTAATTCTATGGCAATGCAGTAAGCACTTTTTATAATGACTCCACAGATGTAATTTGGGGGCCATGCATATTAGTTCTTACACATTAATGATACATCCTTGTGGGGGAAACTAACAAATAAAATGCATCCTTGTCTACTATTTTGTTTTACAATAAATCCTCAAAAGGGACTACTCTTTTGCAGGGAGCATCCACGGGTAATTTGAATTGACAATTCCAATAACTCATCTCTGCAAAATGTGTTCATTAAGAAAGCAAAGTTTAATTTCTAGGAAATACATTTCTTTAGGAAATTACTCAAGAGGGTTTGGGGCTCCCATTGGTCCTTTTTCAAATTAACACTCATTTTGAATCAAATACATGAGACTCAATGTACATAATATTGAATGTTATTTCAAATTAGCTATTCCGTCTCTTCTCTTTGTAATTCCTTTGCTCTAAAAGGATAAATAATCTTCAGTCTATGCAACTTTTCATGGCTCAAGGCTGTCAAAATCACCTGGTGATTGGCCTCTCTGCAGCCCAAGTACCGGATAAAGTATCTTTAGATGTGCGCAGCAAACACCCTGCTCGTTTAAATTTCAAGTCCAGTGAGGTCATAATAGCAACCAGTTTCCAAAACTTTTGGGGACATTATAATGCTTTTCTCCTTGATGGCAATGAGGATCCTGTCTCCTGCACCCATCTTCCTCTTAAAGGTCTGAGAACTTCCCAGAAAGGAGGCAAAAGTATGGAGAAATACCACTAAGAGGTTGTTGTTCTTAAGAGAGTTGGTTTGGTTTCTAGTGCCTGTGGGTTTGACTGAGTTTAGGTTGTAGTTCATTCAGTTTCATTCAGCGAGGTAAGGACTCATTGAGTAAGGGCTAAATGAATGTTTAAAGAAGGTAGTAGGGAGTGGATTTTACATATGGCAAATTAATCCACTGCCAATGTAAACAATCAGTAGGATGCGTTGTGATAGTTTTAAGGTATTCATATTTCCAGCTTGATATGAAGTGATTAATGGTGTTAGTTACTGTGCTTACATTTCCTGAATGGTGAAAAAATGTGGGATGTAAACCAAAACTACACCAGTAGGCATTTCACAGAGTGCTCATGTTTAGCAAAGGCACAGTTTTCTCCTGTGAATTATAAAACCAGCCTTTCATGATGGATAAAATAGATCTTTTCCTGAAAAGGAGCAGTCAGATTTTATTAATGAATCAGTATTCTATGATAGCTGCTACCTCTTAAAGAGTCCTGGGCAGTACAAAATACCCTGTCCTTGAGCTTTCTCTCTCTTCAGTTGCCTATCTTTTAAGATTGCTGTGACCTTCTGTTTTTGATGACTTCCAGGTTTTTTTCAGACAATATATCCACTTTTCCCCTCTCTCCTGAGTTGATGCTATACGTATTTTCCTAAGAGATCTTGCTGTTGGGCCGCTGGTGAGACAACCAGCGAAATACAAACTGGTTTTGGAAAACTGTGATGGTATAAATAGTCTTTGAAATGCGAGCTAAGACACGGCTTGCCTAAGACCTACCTCAGTAAGACCTTCAAGCGTGTACTTGTCTGCATGCTGCTGAGGTTTCCCAGTTTCTTCTGCAGGACAGGTCAGGTACCTTGTTACTGCCTCAGTGCGATGAGCCTGCACGCCTGTTGAGTCAGGGCCCATGTGCACTGTAGCTCAGAGTTCATACCTGAAGTCTGATTGCAGAAAATGGGTTAGCTAAGGTCGATGTTCCACTGGTTTTTCATAACTTGATTGTGAGAGAGCAAGAATGTAAGATTCTACCAAAGGAAAAGCCATTAAAATGAAATGTATCAATGGCCGGCCTGGCTGTATGGGCTGAAAGACTGAGACCAGATGAGAATTGCTCAGGCTACAAACACAGATGAGTAAGTCTAATGGAACAGCATGGAGAGCAGATTGCATTGCTAGCTTGTCCTCCTCAGCTATACACCTGTCAGAAAGGTGACACAGCCCCGAGGATTATTTTGCTGAAAGCTGCAAACTTTGCAGCAAGTTAAGCTGAATCCTTCACTGCTCTTTCTTACTTCACAGCATTACGTTCACCAAATGTGTACTTGAACTGTCTTTGTCCTGAGGATGCTAGGATTGGGATAAGTGTCGTGCAGATCTCTTCAAACGTTTGTTCTAGATGGTTTAATAAGTAACGTTTAATTTAGCTGGAGAACATATTGCTGTATCAGTACCCAAATTAATGAATGTCTTTAATTGGTTTTATCTACCTAGGTAATCATACAGATTAATATTTTTCTAAAAATCACAGCGGAGCATTTTTGTTAAAGTTTCATAGAGCACACGTTCCTCTGAGAGCAAAAATACGAACTAGATATCACATAATTTTTCAATATTATTACTGCAAGTAGTCATTAACCTAAAATCACAGTCAGGTAAAATACCTTAATAGCTGATCTGTGCAAGATGTATGAATTTAAATTAAGCATTTTCCTATAGAATTGAGAGGGAGAAGAGGCATAAAAACAGATTCAAAATGTGTAAGCGTGTCTTTTAAATTTGTAACTATTTAATTGCTTATGAAATATGAATGAACTTCCCATTTCAGCTTTCTTTTTCCCTTAGGCTCCTGATGTAAATTGAAAAGTCTAACAAACTGCCCATAATGGAGATTTTGCTATCAAGATCAAACCTTCTGAACAGTTGTGATCAGAAATACACATAAACCAGCACGATTTTACCAGGTGTTGTGTGAATTGACTGTGAATTGACTGTGCTACTGGCTAGTGAAGATGAGAAACTTGAGTGGTAGGGCTTTGCCCATACCTGTTATTAACTAAAAACCTGGCTATTCCAGATAGTGAGGTTTTTACTCTGCAATTCTCTTTGAAGAATACATGCTGCCCCAAAAAGAATTGCCCCCAAAATTATAACCTGTATATGCAAAAGAAAATGCTGTGCAGATGACTTGCACCTAAGTAATGTGATAGCTAAATCTCAGCCTCATCCCTTAAGTGAATAACTCTCAGTTTCTTTAATTTCCAAGCTCCTGTCAAATAACCCAGAAGTCAAGAGAAGACAGCCATATAGGAAACAGTTTTTAAAAATATTCTAGGATCTGTAGATCTGAAGAACCACCGAAATGAGGAGATATTTTGATATGTAACAGTTGCAATTGCAGGGTAGTAATTCCCTTCCAGAGTGCTCAGCCCATATAAATCAGGAATGTCCAACCTGAACAATTAGGGGGGCAATACAAGACATTTAGATGCTCAAGTTCTGCTCCCCTCCTGTCACACACCCACCCCCAACTGCAGTACTTCCCACTGTCCCCCTACAGCAAAATTCCGCTTTTATGCCCCTTTTTGCAGTATTCCTTTTACTGAGTTACAAGCTGGGCATGAAGTAGTGTGTGCATTATTAGAGACAAGCTAAAGTGAGCTAATGTGGAATGGCACTTCCTGTAGATCTGTAGAGTAGAATTTGTATGTATTTCATTTTAGGCCACTCACTAAAACCAGGGAAAAAGCAAGTGTCTTAGAAACATACAAATGGGACCACTATCTTTAGTACACACAGAATTATTCTCTACTACAACTTTTCTTTGATAAGGTCTGGACTGTAATAGAGTGTACAGTTTGGAGTCTGAAAATTAAAGAAGGATGCTGACCTACTGAACAGAGTCCAGAGAAAAACAAACCTTGTTTCACATCACTGCAGTGAAAGAGAGAATAAAGTGACCTTCTTCTCTGTGGACAGGCAGCTTAACTCTCAGCAAGGGTGAAAACATCTGAAGCACTGGAAGGGATTACTGTAATAGACTGTGGAGTCTCCATCACTGGAGATCTTAAAAAGCAGGACAGACGAATGTCTCTCAGAAATCTGTTAGATGCAGTTGACCCTCCTGTAGGTCAAGAGTCCTGAAGAGCGCCCTGTTTCATATGCTTTTGTAGTTCACGCGAGATTGAATCCAACTCCATTCAACTCCAGTGCCTGAAGGAAGAGGAAAGGGAAAAGGAGCAAGTGGAAAGGGGAAATTGCTTTGAAAAATGGTGCCATCTGTGCTAGAAGAAGACACAGTATTTTAACTCTTCTCCTCTTATGCACTGTATCACATCTTTATTTTTCAAGGCTTCTTTAAGAAGCAATTAACATGAAGCACTCCTATCCTTTGTGACAGTGAGGAAAAAAAGTTACCTCATTGGAAGATAGTTTGTGTCTTGGGTCCAGTGCTAATTATTTTTCATTCCTGCACACAAATGTGTCAAAATGTATCTCCCTCCTTTATTTAGTAGAATCGTAATCTTAAAGCACTTTCATAGAGGCTTCAAACGTATTTCACATCAAAGCCATATTAAACATGCTATGATACAACAAACAAAAGCCTCTCTCTGTTGATAACAAATTATCATAAGTTTCCCAGAGTCCTGCTGGTACAGCAGCCGTTGATACAAACTAAAATCATTCGATTATGAATCATTTTGAATTTGCCAATAGGTTTTTTTTAGTAGTTGAAATGCTCATTGACTCCTAAAATTCATGCTGAGATGGAGGAATTACGACTTCCATCACAAAGTTACTTTGGAGGAAGATGGGAGAAAAGCCAGCAAAGACCTTAAACATAGCAGTGCCTGGCAAGTTTCAACTGACAGCTCAGACAGAAAAGTCACAGGCAGGGAGAAAGCCTTCAGCTCCGTTATGGGGACTTTAGGTGTGCCTTCCTTCTTGGCTGTGCCGTACAGAGCAAGAAAAACAAGGGAAGTTGAGGAACTGGTATAAAGTAAGGGATGAATACCGTGTGTGGGTATTTGTGCTTACCTTGGCATGAGACAGAGGTGTTTTCACAGCACCCCAACAGTGAATGCACCACCACCACATCTACAGATACAGCAGTGCTAATGTTGCAGCAGTTGGCATTGTATCTCACTTCTCCCAGCTGTTTCCCAGGATAGGTATCAAACTTACTTAGGGAGTCTGTTTTCATTATGGTTAAAGCAGTACTGGTACACCAGTAAAGCCAAGTCAAGTCAAGAAAACTGAAACAAAACAGGGAAAAACAAACAAACCACACACACACACAAAAAAAAACAAACACCAAAACCCACAAATTAAAAAAATACTACCAAACAAAATCCCAAGCCAACTATTTGTATCCCTCATTCCTGTTTAGAGACAGCCTTGTCTGTTCTTGCTTACCTTTTTACATAGCAGTCAAGGCAGGGTCTCAGCAGCTTTCTGAAGGCACCACTAACCAGCACTGTGCTCCGGCACTGCTGCACCTTGGCATTCTTCTATGAAGTACCAATCAAGTCCTCAGCAGCCCGATCTGAATTTGGGCTTGGCCTGCCTCGAGCAGGAGGTTAAACATAGAGACTTCCCGAAGTCCCTTCAATTTGAATGATTCTGTAAGTCAAGAAACACCAGAAAGGAATTCAGCAGCTGGCACACGCAAGGATGCAGCACATAGAGTGTTACTAGTACTGAACCATTATAAAATTACAATGCATTAATTAATGGTGTCGTTTTATCCACCAAGGTATGGTAAAACCAGTATTTTGAACCCAAAGTGACATAAAGCTATAGGAGTAACAGCTTGATTTTGATTGTGTGACTGTATTTGCACACACATTTTGTGCCAGCACTGATGTCAGTTGCATGTCATGCCAGTGACTCATACAACTTACTTGCATAGGTCTGTACTCCTGATGTGAGAAAGAAGCAAGAAAAAGTAAACACCTCACAGAAATAAAAACCTCAGCGTGCCACATACCTAGACAGAAGTCCCTGAATCTTTATCAAATAACTGAATTCACAGAGCTACCTGTGAGGACTTGCTCTTTGAACACACCTGCAAAACCTTCTCCTAACTGCTGTATTAACTTCTGTTTCCTGCTTTTGAATGACCATCTCATGGCTGTGTAAGAACACTGCCTGCAAGCTCTTTTAGAAGGAGCCTCATTTGTATTTTAACAGATTGCATTACAACTCTTGTACTGAGCACTTTTGAGATTGGCCTTTACAGGGTGGACCATTGCCTAGCCAAAACCATGCTAGCAAAGACTTACAGTACCAGTAGTGTTTATGACTGCTGGAAGTTTTGGAAGACATGACATTGATTAATTGGTTGAAGCCAGGTCGTGATCCCTGAAGCAAAGCTAAACCTAATCTTTTACTCAGATTCTGGCAACTGGAGAATAGGGTAGCAAAAATACTAAGACTCAACAAATTATACCAAAAAAGGTGGGCTGAATACCACAAAATTCCAGTTGATGAGCAGAAGTGAGAAGGGCTTTTTGTTACTGAAGAATAAGGTGGCTTCTGATATAATGTCAAAATGGGGACAACTGTAACACTGTAAGTACCAAACAGTAGGTAAGTGATCTCTCTAATGTGGAAAAAAAAACCTTACCAAAACCGTCCTAGGAAAAAAGCCCACCTAATGCTCATAGAAATGTAGACAAATGTTTTTGTTTTCCCTTCTCATCATGTCCATCACCTCCACAGGTAACTTTGTACAAGGACTCAGATGGAGAAGACTTTGGGTTCAGTGTCTCAGATGGTTTACTGGAGAAAGGAGTGTATGTTAAAAACATTCGACCAGCTGGCCCTGGCGATTTGGGAGGTTTAAAACCATACGATAGGCTTTTACAGGTAAGGCTTCTGGCACCACACAGGTTTATGAATGAAGAGACATGACATACATATGATGTTGTACAAACATTTATAACCACCACGCTGCAGGGTGTTTGGGTGTCTGCCCTATGCAGATGTAGAAAACTGCATGAAGCATTTTCATTGCTTATTTGGAACAGCCTTATTATCTACATCACTTACTGTATTTTAAATTATTGAGTACTGAAATATTAAAAGTACAAAGCACTCTTGTATTTCTGCTGGGAAAAGATTTGTGTAGGGGGATGGGATGAAAGACAAATGATCATGATCACTCTGTGCCACAGGCTGCGTAAATCACTTTACCTCAGTAAGAAAAGGCTGCACTTTGTGGTGACGGGCTTTTCTGCAGCAGCACGAGGGCTAGACTTTCTGTGAAGTCATCATAGACAAATTCTCTCAGAATGTTAGGTGTTTCAGAGCTCCACAGGAGACACAAATGCTCACAGGAAAACTGGAATTCCCCAGGACGTTTCCAGACAGATTTGTAATTTTTGCTGTCCTTGATACAGACTTGACAATTGCTTCTGTGTTTGATCCAGGTTTTTGACTGACATAGTTGGAATAATGTGATAGTCAGCACCATGCTTACCACAGTGCCAGGTTGGACTGTGATGAGAAAACCACATTATTTGTCAAGTAGCCCAATACTTTATATAAATTTACGTGTATTAATTAAAACAAGAGAAGACCTGAACTGAATTGACATTGCATCGAAATGAATGAACCATGACAGATGAAATAACTATGTGCTGTTCAGTGTCGTTTATGGTGGGCATTGTGACAGCTGCCAATAGCTCTCACCAGTGCAAACATGCCCACTTCAGCAACATTCCATTGCAAGGTGTAAAAACTTAACTGGTGTCTTCAGACCAGACACCACGGCTAAATAGTCTTGTACTGGGCAATTCTTCACCTGGAATTTTTAAATCAGGTTCCATAGTCTCAAGGATAAATCTGTTTCTCTTGTGATCTCATTTCTTTCTCCTGAAATAGTAACAAAAATCCATCTTCTAATTGTCCAGGTAAACCATGTTCGCACCAGAGACTTTGACTGCTGTCTGGTTGTGCCCCTCATTGCAGAATCTGGCAATAAGCTGGAGCTGGTTATTAGCAGAAACCCGCTGGCACCTCCTAAAGGAAGCTCAGAACAACAGACTTCAGTGAGTGGGGAGTGGTGTGATCAGACTAATGCCTTCCTTCAGCAGAGCGGACACACTGATGTTCATACAGAGACACGGGATCCTACAAATACATTATAGCAGAAAATCATTTTAGTGGGACATTCGGTAACAAAAGACAATTATGGTGCTAAATCCCTTTAAGATTTCTCTGAGATTAAGGCTCAGATGCTGTATAGCACTAAAAAGCACAGCTCAGTCTTTTTGTCTCAAGGCTTGTATTAATTCATGGTTACTTCTGAAAAGGTTTAATTCTTCATTAAGTCAAGTCAGTCCATTCTAAACAACCTAGCATTAGCAACAGTACAAAACTCTTAAGGGCCTTTTCTTCCCCCCAGATAGGAAACTGGGGAGATGTTTTAAACATCATTTAAATGTTCCTCTCTTCCTCAGCAGCTGCTGTTTGAGGGAAAAGCACAGAGTTGACCTCTGCTAACAAACAGTGGTGTCCAGGTTATGCGGTTTTTAAAACACATTTTATCAGTCAATGAGAAAGGTGCTGCCTGAGGGATAAGGAAGTGTGATGCTGCACTGGGTTTTCTTGTTAAATGTCTAGAGCTGTAATTTCCAGAACCTTTATTCTGCTGGCAAGGAGGGTGCACTCTTCAAACAAGGCATGGCCGAGACGTTTAACAACATGGTTGCAGGAGGCTGCAGTATGAGGTGAATGTTACTGCCCCACTTTGGTACATTTTGTTAGAAGGTATGTTCTTCCCTATGCAATGAAATATTTTAACAGTCTATCTTGCAGCCTGTGGGGATTTTTAAGCAGAGACTTTTCTAGCGGGATGAAACCTCTGTGAAGGAGGATTACAGACAAGAGTGAAACTGAAACGAGTTCAGACAAAACAGAAAGGTTTTAAAAGAAAATGGCTTTTTTTTTAAACTATGTCAGTGGGAGACTGATACAAAAGCTCTTTAATGATCCATAAACCTGTAAACTTGTACTGACACACGTGAGCTTTTTAAGTAAGTCAAGTCAATTTCTTGAAGGGACCAAAGTCCTATTTACTTTGTTTTCAGGCTTCTTTATGATAAATGTTACCCCCTGCAACACGTTTTTAGGATTTAAAATTGTAAATATATTTTACAAACACATCACACAAACTCTCTCCTCTCCCCCCAAGCAATAAAGTACTGCCAGTTGCATTATATGCTCACCAGCAGCTGCTTTGGTTTATTCCGGTATTCAAGTTGTTATTGGTAATTACTGTTCTTGGTGAATATAAAGATCCTGGATTTGTACATTTGTAGAGTCTCCGTATCTAAACGGTCACCTTACCGAGTTGTTTCTTCTCAATTTCAACTGTTTAACTGTATCCCTGTTGTTGTTTCCAACACATGAACAAGCTCACCTGCCCCACACACACACCAATCTCTGATTTCTATTTCAGCACTGCCAGAAACGGTCAGAATGACATTCAATGCTGAATCATGTAAAAAAAGAAGGAGAAAAAAAAAGTTCATGAGTCACTTACTTAAATATGTATTTTTATTTGTAACAAATAAGCATTAAACTGTAAAGTATTTTTGTACAAATTTAATACTTTAATAGCATGATATTTATCGTCTATGTTATGTTTTTTGAAATTCAAACTGTTGCAAATATTTGTATGGAAAAACTACTGTATAAATTGAAATAAACAGTGATTTAAAGACATAAAAAATGAGGTGGCATTTTTTCCACAGTTTTTTGGGGAAAAAAAAATTCCAGCATTATGTATAAAAAGAAAAAAGGAAGCTGTCCAAATTTTAGTGCAATTTGCCTGATGTTTGATCAGCATCCGTCTTGCTGATCTCCAAAGTTACAATGTGGTAAGTCACATACATGGTACACAAAAGTTGAAATTGGAATATTTTATCTAACTCCAACTTGGAATTCTGACTTCTTACCCAGATCATTACCAGCATTTAATTCTGAGCTGAAGCAGCAATGGCAAGTTGTACATCTCTCTCAAGTACAAAGTGGGGGAAAACTTCTGTCACTGGTTGCAACTTCCTTGTTCTTTCTAATCTTTTAACAAGATTAAAACCCATAATCAATGAAAACTTCATGCCCACAAACCTGCCACACCAGAAACATCCAAAGTCCCCTTTGTAAACTGTTTTTTGACTCCCAAGAGCAAACCACAGTTTTGGTATATGCAACAAGTTCTCAGCAGTTCTGGAGATGGACAGATCGTGGTATGGCCAGCTAGTCTTCAAATCCAGAAATCACCAGCTATTTTTTATGGAACATCTGGATCCTCTCATTCTTCACTGAAACAAAATAATTATATTTGATGACCAACACACCCTTTTTACCAAAGGGCAGATCACTGAAAAGGGCTTACTTTAAAACAAAAAAAGCATGTACTTTATAGAACATGCTAGTACGGGAAAGCCTACAGGAAAATTATCTGCACAACCAGCTTCTCTGCTCCGAATTCTTGAATGGAACAGGTTCAAGAAAGATTCATAATGAGGACAGTCGATTGGCTGTTACTTCTTGAAAAGCTTCCTAGGAGTTACGTGACCCAAAGTTAGATTCCTAAGTCTGGAAGACTGAAGTGGGGAATCTTCTGCTCTCTGTCAAAACAGAACAAAAATGTTATCAGTGTTTGAACTAGAACTAAAATCATAGAATCACAGCATGGTTTGGGTTGGAAGGGAACTTAAAAGATCATCTAATTCCAACCCCTCTCCCATGGGCAGGGACACCTTCCACTAGATTAGGCTGCTCAAAGTCCTCTCCAGCCTGGCCTTAAACACTGCTAGGAATGGGGCAGACACAGCTTCCTTGGTCAACCTGTGCCAGAGTCTCTCCACCATAGTGGAGAGTTTCTTCCTAATATGTAATCTAAATCTCCCCTCTTTCACTTTAAAGCCGTTCCCCCCTTGTCCTGTCACGACATGCCCTTTTAAAACATCCCTCTCTAGAATCCTTGCAGGTGCCCTTTAGGAAGACTGTTATAATGTCTCCCCTAAGCCTTCTCTTCTCCAGGCTGAATAACCCCAGATCTCTTAGCCTGTCTTCGTAGGGGAAGTGCTCCAGTCCTCTGATCATCTTTGTGGCCCTCCTCTGGACTTGCTTCTACAGGTCCACATCCTTCTTATATCAGTGGCCCCAGATCTGAACACAGTAGTCCAAAAATACAGTAGTGTCCTCAAAAACAGTTTTTTTCCCCATGACAGAGCTCAGAAATGAGACATAATGAAAAAAACACCTATTAGGCATGTCTGACTGTATAAAAACGGCTTCACCAATTAAATTTTATATAAAACTCTTACAGCATGTCTGCTCTTAAAAACAGACTTCTCCATACAAAGAGTAAGTGACTCTAGCCTAAGCTACTCATTGGAGAGATGTGTCGGCTAATAAGGTGTATAAATTTGCTACTATTGACGTTAACTTATTTTTTTCATATTACTCTGGGAAAACGCCTGCCAAACTGAACTGCTTTACCAGTTACTGGGGATCTGGAAAATTATTAAATAAATAATGGTAAAACAATCGTAACAGTAAGAAGGTGATTTGTGGTGGTTAAAGACAGTGCTGAGTTTGTTTTAAGCCTTCCCAGTTCAGAGATCGATACTCACCCAGGGTGTTTTCATAGCATCCTCGGACTTCTCTGCAGGGGTTTGTTGTCTTTTACGTGGGCTTTGCTGCAAAATGTCTGTCTGCTCTTCTTTAATGAGAACTGCTGACTCTTCCTGTTTAATCAAGTCTGTTAGAGATTCAGGTGGCTCAGGAGCACCTTGGGTTAGACTAACAGACTGAGTCTCAAGCTCCTGACTTAACCAGCCGTTGGTCAGGGGGGACGAAGCGTGTCCGGGACAGTTGCTCCTTTCTGCAATTGCCTCTCTCAAAAATCTCTGTAAGTGAGTTTTTCTGGGCACATTCTTGTTAGTGACCGCTCTCCTGAGGTGTGGCTCTTCTGCTATAACGTAGACACGGCAACATCCTCTGGTCACGGCTGTGTACACATGCTGCCAGTGCTGACGGCCAGGGTTGCCAACCACATAGACAACAGTTTTCTCCTCAGAACCCTGGAACATGTTTAAAAACACCTTATCAAAGTGAGATCTCCAGTAAGTAGCTGAAAAAAAGACACAAAAACAAGGAAGGTGGAGGCAACTGCAGATACTCCAAAGAATATCTGCTATCCTGCATTCAAGGAATTTTAGTTTCAAGAGACCCTCTGGCTCTTTCACATGAAAATACAGTGCATTCACAAAGCCATAAGAAGGTTTTATCAGCTCACAGCTGCTTTATTTTTTACCTGAAATGTGTGAATAGTTCTGGCCCATGCATGTTTTATGTGGCATAGCTTCTTCAGTGCCTTATACTTCACAGTGTATGTAGAGCCGTATGTGCTGCTGATGGTTAGTAAGCGCTGTTTATTAATTTCTACATCCTAAAGAAACACCACAAGAACACTCAGCAGTAAGCTTGTATCAGCAGTTTCACCTGAGTCCATACATCCGTGTGTATCCATATTCCAGCCTTCCCTGAAATTACTGCAAAAATAGCTGCGATATCAACCCAGTGAAATAATTTCAGAAGACGGTAAACCCAAAAGACAGCTATCTTTCAACTGACCACCTTGAAGGAAAAGTAGTTTCACTTTACAGGGCCTTCCCTAACTCCTTCTGTTTAGGAAGGAAAATGCTGACTAAGGTAGTTTTAACCCTCAGAAAACTGATACAGTGAATACAGTGAAATATAACAATGAGGCCACTTTAATGATTTACTGCCATGAAGGCAAAGAGCCGACTCTCTCCCACCAACCCTATATGGTGCCCCATCCCATGCACAAGTATTAGTACTTTCACTGGACCATCTGCTGAGTCAATTCAGCTCACTGAAGCCAGCAAACAAATACAGAGGTTTTGCTGCTCTATTTTTTTGGTCAGCTTAGTTTTCTAAGGATCCTGATCTTAGATTAGGGGAGAGCTCAAAGCTGTAACAGCTTTATTCTTTACTTAAGACTTCTACCTATATCCAAAACATTACCCATTTCAATTACATTTTAGTATTTACAGAACATATTTACACTGGACACGAGCAGATCAACTGAAACACATTTCACAAAAATGCTCTGAGACGTATTTTAATTCTCCATTTTGAGTCTGCTTCTTTCTTCCTATTAACATGATTGTTTAGCAGAAACACTAAGTATGTGCTGTGGACTAAAAACAACACTGCAAATTGTTTTGTTCTGAGCATTCTACAAGGACTGAACTAGTTACCATTGGGGGGTTTTGTGCAGGTTCTTGCAGCTAGGACTTACCTCTGTTATGAAAAATATGTCTCCATTGCACAGTCGTTTGCCCTCCTCAGCAGTGTCTGCAGTGAGGGTGATTTCTCCACTTTTGCGTTCACAGTGATAAGGACCCTCCCCAAAACCACAGTCTGGCAAGAGATCCTTGAGGTACGTATTCCTTGTGCAGGAAATCTTGTCATCAATTTGAAATAAGAGACGGTTTTTATGGTCTCTAGATTGGAGAAAGAAAAAGGGAGAAATGCATTTATAAAGTATGCATTTACCATCTCTCAATATCTCTTACGTCTCCCCTCCCTACACTTGGGCCAGATTAAAAACCTTAATAACGTTCAAAACCAGTTAAGACAACTCACATTTCAAAGATGTTTCTTGAATTTTTGTAAAACTTTTGGGTAAGAAACAGTCACATGGAGTTAACACCATGAAAGTGAGACTGTTCACAGGAAAAAAATGCAAAACACTGGCTTACCTGGTTAAATGATTTGAATAGTGTTGGCAACAAAGTTCATTTATTACATCGCAATCTTGCCTACATTGTACAAAAAAAGAACAAGAACAAAATCATGATGTAGAAGGAACGGTTTTGTCTAAATACCACAGAAAGGTAAGGATGTTTGTGCTGCATACCTAGATTAGCTAGATTTGTTTTTAAGACAAAGAGGAAAACTAAACAAAACTAATCCTGGATATATTATTTTCTGTCTGTGGATGTATTAAAAATAGTCAGAAGATTTATTTGCTTTTTAAAGACCTGGAATTTTACCTTTTAAATGCAGATTAAGTACCTATATTCTAGAGGAATCTTTTATGGAAACCATTAATAACAGACTGGAAAAATAAAACTGATTTCAGAGTTACTCAGCATTCACAACAAGCAGGTGAACTAGCTAAACTCTATAAATTGCTTATTTGTGCACTAGTAACCTGTAAACAGTTGGTGGGGTTTTATTGCTGAGAAAAGGTTCTTCACAAATAAAAGTAGTAGTCTTTTCTAAAGTACCCTTCTGTGCAGAAGTATAAGTTTATGGACTATTGGTACTACTGGACCATACTATGAGGCCATACTATTCAGGATAACATGATGGTTCATGTTATCAGTGGTTAGCAAACTTTCCAACCTTTCTTCAAAGCATCTAAGAGCCCTACACCCTACCCCTTCTTAAATGACAAGTATTGTGCTTCCAAATATCCAAGCTGGATATCCAAAGTGCATTTGCCACTGTACAAAAAGAGCACTAATGCCCATCAGATTACAAGACTGAAATACGGCCCTTGTCACACAGTCAAAATGCAAGTAGCTCCTGTCATTTGGTCAATGTCCGCCTGTGGCAGAAGCATATATAGACAGTAGGTTACATGTACCATCACGCACCCTGGAATTCACATCTACCACAATGGGATACTTTTGAAAATGGACATTTCTTTGTATTTTGTGGGTTCCTCCTGAAGATGAGACTTCCTTCTCCTTTCACTTTTGGAGAACACTGCGCTATAACAAACACCAGAGCACAGGCTCTCAGAGAATGTACTACAAAACCTGACCACTTACGATGTCCATCCTTTGTTTCTTTAACATGAACAGTACAGATGAACATGAACACAAAGGCAAAAATGGTAAGGCAAAGTAACCTTAAGCTTATAGAAAAATGAAGCAACTCTCCATGGAGAGACTGGAGGCAACCAGAAGGTACAGGAAAAGACACCTGGCCTGTTCTCTCCAGTAATTTTATGATATTGCCACTAGTCTCTACAACTCAACACATTCAGGTAGGTTCAGATCATGGCTGCTAAGCAAGGATTTTTTCAATGTCTGCCTACATGCTCTATTACCTTCTGAAAGCGATGAACTGTGATTGTTTGGCATCCTGCAATCCTGGTCCTTTTTTAAGTAAAGTCTTTATGGCAGTTTGCAACTCTGTTTTAGAAGTCATAAAAAGTAAGGCGTTAAAATATGCAGAATAATATAAGAAAAACATAATTCAATATGAAACTGCCTTTGCTTATTTCTTGCGTCAAAGACATTTCAAGTTGTTTAAAAAAAAAACAGAAAAGAACATAAAACACAAAAACACACCCCTCCCAAAAATTAAAATGTGAGAGACAAGATTGATATGGAATAAGAGAAATTCTAGTTTATCTGTATTAAGCAGCTGCACAGAGCATATTTCATACAAAACAAGGTTTGGATATAGCACATTAAAGAGGTAAAGATAAACCGATACAGGAGAAATCCAGGTTTAGTATTATTTGCTGAGTAAGTTACTACAGTAAGGTAAGGCGATAATAGTCACACTTTTTTTTTTTTACACCACATCCTCCTTGAAGCTTTTTGATGCATATTAAGTAGCGGCTCCTCAATCCACTTATCCAATAAAGGTCAAAAAAACAAAAGCAATGGCCCTAATCCTAACTTGAAAATATGTTTAAAGAAATACTTGTTCTCTGCTTCCGTTTTCCTAACTTGATTCTAGAGTTGGGCGCACATTCCTGTCCAGCACCATCCTGTTACAGATGCTGTTTACTCAAATTACTGAAAAATTTAATCTTTTAAAGTCTGACAGCTCCACCTACAATAGAAAAAGACAATCACACTTGTTTACATTGATAGAAGCTGCCATCCCCCCCATTTCAAAATGTAACTAACTGGTGAGCTGGAGCTCTACAGCGTATCCTTTGCACTTACAGGTTTTGCTGCACCCACTTACAGAAAGCTAAACTATAGGTAAACTATGAATCTAGCATTTAAATTTATACCACAAACAAAACTAGATTAAAATTTTCCCCAAGTGCTAGTTTCAGCCAAACAGTCTATGCTTTACCAAAGGGAAATCAAGATTACAAACTGAGTGTACACACGTACTGTCACAACCCCCGCCAGCAGGCAAAGCAATGAAAATGAATTTTTTCTCTGGGCCTGGCATTTTCATTTCCTCATCCCAAGCAGAAACTTCCAGCACCTCATCAAATTCAGGAAGCTGCCGGTGAGAGATTCTTGACCAGAGAAGTGGAGAGAAAACAGAAAAGTTACTTCCAGTTAAAGGAGTCCTGTGTAACATCATCTGTATCAGCCTGAAATTCACCATTTATATAATTTTGGTCATCTATAGTACATACATCAGGAACACTTTCTTCTAAGCATAACTTAACTTCACAGTAAAAAAATGGTAATCTATCCTCCAAACACTTCAGCACTACAGTAGATACTAGGTGTTCTTACTTCTCATGGTAGCAGACTGGAGTAACACAGAAGTGTTAGAAAGAAAAAGAGTGTTTGTAAAACATTTGGTAGTCCAGAATATTCTCAGCTTCCAAACAACATCAAAAGGTCTTGGGCACTTGGACCTAGATACTGCTGCTTGAGGTTTAAAAAAGAAGTCATACACTGACAGTAAATAGGAGTATTTCAAGTCCAAAAGTAATGTAAATGCTGGAAACATTCAGCAGTTCTGGGTATTAATACAAAGAAAAAAAAGGAAACTACGATTTAATGGCCCTTGGCACCTAAACTCTCAATGTAATTCAGTCTGTTTTAGCTGTTGTCACACTCACCAGAGGTATCTTTAAGACTTCCTTTATAGGGAAGCAATTATAAGTCAACACATACACAACACGTTTGAAAACAACAGAGAGTATTTAATAGTGAAATTCGTCCCATAAAATTCAAGTATATTCCATCACACATGTTTATCTCCAATACCTACACTCCTGCAAAAATCTGTGGGGTTCTGCCGTTGCTGTTTTGGGTGGCTGTTCCATTTGCTTTTAAAAACAGTGTTACTGATTTTTAACAAGAAACTATAACAGAAACAGTAATGTAGAGTCAAATCTGGATGCACTACTGTTTTGCAGGTAAAGGACCAGCCCACTACAAGAATGCTTCTTACATACGTAATGAGACCCTACCTTGATGCATTATCTACAATTAGTTGTGATTCAGCTCTGTGATTAGTTCGCAGTTCCACAGAAAAGCCTCTTGATTTTAGACCCTCAAAGATATCAGCTAACATGTTTCCTGGGTCTATGCTTGGTAGCTGTCTAGTATCACCTAAAGAGAATGCATATTAGTATTTGTGAGAAGCAGTAACAGATCATCTGTTAAAAACCCAACAAAACAACCCCACACTGGAATTAATAAATTCTCAACCCTCTATGTAGCAACATGCTTCAACACAATTCACATGAAATAAAACTTCCAAGAATCTAAGAAGCTTTGTTTGGGGGATCAGGCTGTAGCTTGAATTTCATAAAACTCAGCAATGCTTTACTAGCAGGTGCAAATCCCTCTGCATAATAAACACTGACAGTGAGCACATCTTATTCAAACACATTTCGAAAGTTACATATTTAAAAGCAAATGTTATGAATGGCATGCCAAAAAGCAAACCTCTGAGACAGCAGAAAATTTTCATTTTATACGTGTCTCCCCTTCTGAACTAAACCAAGATATTCCTAGCATTAAGAATGACATGAAACCTCCCTTCTAACAAGAAATTAAGATGTAAACACTTAAATTTAGGGAAATCAGAAAAGTTTTCCAGTTGCAAGATGTAATAAGCCATCACATGAAGTCATAATCACAGAATCTCAGAATGGTTTGGGTTGGAAGGGAATTTAAAGATCATCTAGTTCCAAGCCCCCCCTGCCATGGCCACGGATACCTCCAGTAGACCAGGTTGCTCAAAACCCCGTCCAGCCTGGCCTGGATAATACCTTCGGAAGTAGACAAAATAGTGCTAAACAGGGAAGGGAGATACTGATATTTTCATATTGACAGTTGAGCTAGAAAACTCTCTCATATGACCTTAAGAATAAGCAGAAATATCCAAGTGCAAAACAATGTAACATTCTGGGGTATTTAAGAGACTCAGTGAAAGCAATAATAGCTCTGATACTTGCACTGTATATTGTGTTATTATTAAACACTGTATAATCCTAAAGTTGCTGCTTCACTTACCTAGGATAATAAGTTTGGCAAGCTGAGCATGCTCACATAAGAGTTTTAAAACCAAACTCAGAATGCGTACAGACACCAAACTTCCTTCATCCACAATCAGAACTGTCACAGTAGAAAATTTCCATTGCTGTAATTGTTCTCTCTGCCTCCACGATCTAAAACTATAGATTATCTAGAAACAAACAGAAATAAATCAAGTTCTGACATGAATCAACTGTCAACAACTGTCTTATAAAGGCAGCCAGACTGTAGAATCTTCTAATGTTGTATTTAGAGCTATCATCTGAAATTCTGAGCTTAAAACTGTCAATACTCAGACTTAAACTTTCAGGCTTAATTTCCTCCCTGGAAAAACAAACCCCAAAACAATAGCTGAGAAGCTAAAAGGACCAGATGCCTTAGAGAGGCACAAATGAGAGATGTGTAAGTAGAAAAAAAAAATAACAATCGAAAACCAAAGTTACAGCAAACAATTTATTTCAAATGACTGATCTACAACTCTCCAAAACGTAACACTGACAAGTTGTACCTAAGCATTAGGTAAGGGTTTCATATGAAAAGTTAAATCACAAGGTTTTGTTTTGGGTTTGTTTTTTTTTGCAAAACAAGAACAGACAGTGTCAAAAGGCCCTTCAGAACACAATTTAAAAACAAACCAAAAGAATGTCCTTACCTGATGCAGTGTATATGCAGGAATATTAGTTTTTTGACTCAGAAGGCCTGCAGCCCTCCCTGTAGGTGCAGTAAATAGTACATGCAGATTTTTTTGTGTGCATATATTCTCTGACTCCCCATTAAGATCAAAGGTATTCCATTCCTCAGACGCATCCAAGTCTTCTTCAAAGGCCTTAGAAGCAGCTTCCACTTCTTTTTCCATCTGCTTTAAGTGACGAAAAAGGTAGCTAACTATTGTACTCTTTCCACAGCCTCCTTTTCCACTTATGATTGTGATGGGATTAGAACAAATCTTCTCCAAAGCAATCACCTGATCTAAGTCCAACTCTGCTTTACTCTGTGTATCAGATGTAGACCCCACTTCCTTTTCAGCAAAGTGATTTTCACAATTATGACTGTCTGGACTATTTTCTTTCATATGTTTCATTTCATGTGCCTGGGTAACATTCACTTTGGTATCTACCATTTCTCTTGACATCTCAAAAACACTAAGTACCTTTTTCACATCAACATCCAGTTTCCATGAGTGGTTTGACATAAGGTCACCTACATACATTGCAATGTCTTTTTCAGATTTATAAAGATAAGGCAGAAACACTAGTTTTTTCTCCTTAATCACTACGCTCTGATCTTTCAAAAATTCAAGAGATTGCCAAACATGCTCGATGGACATATCTTTAGATACAAAATGAGCTAATTCATCTTGATCTTGATAAGTGTGACCCATTTCTCTACACCGTCTCTTGAGTTGATCATACAGAATTAATGCGTTCTTCTGCAACTCAGGGATCCTCCAGAGGAGATGTTCACACTGACAAAATGCAGCCCACGTTGCCTCACAGTAGGAAAGTTTCAGTTCTCTGTAGATGATCTTCTCCCCAGAAGGAATAAAAACAAGTATGTATTTATTTCAGAAGATGTTAACCTCTTACTAACATTCCTCCTGGTAAATACAAACTGTAATCTCTGAATTATTTATTTTTCATAATGTATGAAGTTATAATGCTTTTCAAGCTACACGAAAGTAAGATGGAATGATAATTCCTCTCAGTCACCCTTCTGTATAAACCAGAAACTTTTAAAATCAAAAACCTGGCAGATAAACTGGGTATGAGGGAGAAATCATGCACACCTGATTATCACAGTTTCAAGTGAAGGCACAAAACCTATAGAAACAGAGCACAGGAAAGGCACTAGCAGAATACTGTACCCAATTCTTAATATTTTACTTCAACAAATACATAACCCTTACAGAGACTACTGCAAAACAGTCAAAGACTGGGATGAGCAAAAAACATGAAAGAAAAATTAATTGGACTTGCTGAGCCTCAAGAGAAAAAGCTAAAGAGAGTCTTCAAGCAATAAAAAAACCCGGCAGTGAGAATGCAGGTCTTTGGAACAAGAAACAAGAGCAACAAGTCTCCTGCATTAAGGAACAGTCAAACTGGACATCAGGAAAAAGCTTTTAAAAGGAAAAGATGTGAAACACTGGAATACATTGGCTAGAATGCCGAAACGCTGCAATTGGAGCTCTTAAAGACAAGTCAGAACATCTGTCAGTAAAAGCATTGGGTAGCCAAACCAGAGGGATTAAGTTCACGTCTGAACTATTAAGCCATAGCTGCCATCTGAGGTACAGGAGTGCTAAGGTGAGGTGCAGCAGTAAAGCTGCACAGCAAGTATAGTGAAGAAAAACAGGAAGGCAAGCAGCAACTGCAAAAAAACTTACAAAGAAAGGAGAACCAACAGACCAAATGACCTCTTAAGACCAACTTATCTGCCTTACTATGAAAGCATAGATACTGTTCTATTCATTAAGAATAGAAAATCTCATTTCCTGGTATAAAACTGAACAACTGAGGGGTTTAAATCAGCTTTCTTACTTTCGGGCCCATTACCTCAAGTATTTAACTTTCTCCTCTTTGCAGAAAAGACTAAACAAATGGTTGTAACAAAACCACTTTTAAAATCTTCCAAGATTAATTTGTTGTAGACCAACTGGAAAAAAACCCAAACACCAAACCTTTCCTAAAACTGAGCCCAGTGCATTGCCTATTTCCAAACAAACCAAACTTACCTCCTACAAATGCCCAGTTGATAAACTGAACGTCACTGAAACAGCATTCAATCCAACAAATGCTCTAATGTAACAAACCCCATATTTTTTACCCAGCTTAACACTACTTACCCTGCTGAATCCAAGTTTCCACAGCTCATTCTTTAAGATCTCATCCAATTTTGTTAGCATCTTGTCTTGAAAATCCTCTTCCTCACTATCTGTACCGCTGTTTTCCTCAGTCTTTCTTTGCCAACACACCATCTCCAACAGACAGCAAAAATGGCGTGGCAGAAGAATCGGCAGGAACTCCAGTATCATAGGAAAAGTCAGAGCTACCAATGCTGCCTTTCCTGCAACTGCACACACCATAAACCAAGACAGCTTTCAGCAATACATGAAGATATTTGTAACGACAATTTAAAAAGACTCTGGCTTTTATCCTTCTGCCTCCACTGCATCCAAAACATCCCCAATTTCTTTCACTTTCTTATTCTTTGTAATCCTAAAGACTGTTTTCCTTGCACTGCCTTGGGAAAAAATAATGGAAACAGATGACAAAAACTGCAACTAAACGTACTCATTTGGAAAATATGCATTATGCACTCGGTTTAAACTGTGTACTCCATTTTGTCAGTTCTGACCTCACCACACCTGCCGCTTACCTAATTTTCAGACAGATGTACAGAAGCTTAAAATCCAAAATAAGAGGCTTCTAAATCTGTAGTATCATATGAGCAGAGAAACTCAGGAAAACAGTGCTCTCCACTGGCTTTCTCAATGATCCCAAACTTAAGCTATCACTTTCACCACTTGTATCAGTCTTGGGATCTGCAAAAGGGGGATAACAAAACTGATGTGCCCTAAATCTTGCTAAAAAACAAATTTCAGAAGTGAAACAGATTTCAGAAGAAAGTGAGACTTTTAGAAATTTATCTCTTGGAAAACAAAGAATCTTTGCACATTCAAAACCATCTGAATATACACTTCATATGAAGACAAGTTAGCTTGAACACAGTATCTAAGACAGAACTCACTCATTAACTTACAAACATAGCACAGGATGTACCTACATGACTTCGAAACATAGTAGAAGATGTCGTAATTCTTGGTGTCTCTTTCTTTAACCCCTGCCTGTAAGTGTGAAACTTGGAACTCTTTTAGGGTGTTTTCAAGATTTCCAAAACTCAGCACAGACTCCGCAGGAAGCCAAGCAAAAAACATTTCTCTAAAACACTCTGGAACTTCACATTCCTTAAGAAAGAGCGAAAAGACTTGTCGGTTGTTTTCTTCTATATCAGTCCGCAGAAAATACGACGGATATCCTTGCACAAAGTACTTTGACCCCAGTTTTTTAGCTTTAACATTAACTCTCCACCAAGGGCCAATTAACGGAAAACGTCCAACTACTTCATACTTCTTTTTAGTGTTGTCTTCTTGTATAATAACTGAATTGTCAAAAAGAAAAATAAAGCCATTGTAAATTAATAGTCATACAGATTAAAAACTTGATTAAGAGAGTTTTGCTTGTTTAAAGCTTATTTTTATCTTTTGTAGAAGTTGTATAGTAAAAGTAAAGCAGGAAGTTCCATAAACTTCCTGACGTCAGCCCTTCCAGGAGGCTTTAAAAACAAAAGCAAAACCAACCTCAGAAACAAGCACCGAAGCTGCTTCTCCAGGAGTCTGAACTACAAAGTTAAAAATGCATATGAGCCAGTTAAACACACCGGCATCTGGTTTAATATCACCTTTTATGCCAAGACAAGTTTGCAATTCAGTTTTAGGCAGTTTTGCCGCAAAATATCCCATCACGGCACCTGCATTCTCCTCACACGCATTTGTATACCAAGTACTTTCTGTAACTGAAACCACAAAAATTATAAGCAATTCAAACAAGTTCTTAACACTTCATATGACCTCGTTTGCCTCCTGTTTCCATCCCCTTTCCCTCACAAAAATAAACACACCGTTCCTCGATCCACAACACGGAACTAAATGCTACAACCAGCACAAAGTGCACTCCCACGTTTAGCAGGACCCCTTCTCACACCATCAGCATGCCATCAGCTCTTAGGTCTGTAACAACTTGCCCATCTGTTCTCCCCTTGTTACCTCAATGAATTTTTTAATCAATTTTTCGATACAATATTCTTGTTATGCAGAAGTTGCTCCTAGGTCCCCTGCTTTTCCAGGTACTGAACGGACCGCAGGGACTCATTAATGTTCAGTACCAACACCCTTGCATGTCATAAAAGATTTCTAAAAGCCTTTTCTTTGTGTGCGGAGTTAACCTGAATGTTTTCTTACTGCTCCAATGCCGTGGCCGTATATAAATGCAAACGACACTACCCTTCTGCGACCTCCGTAAGATCCGTCACTCACTCCGCATCGTGTCCTCTCTACTCGTAGTTCCCAGCACCCGGGGAAGGCGCGAGCTCGGACGTGGTTAACTTTTAAAGCCTTGTACCTCAGCACTGACCTCCTCCCGCCCGCACCGAGGGCTCTGCCCCGCACAACCCCCAGCAGGCGGCCGCAGCGGCGCCCCCTCTCCGCAGCACACTGCCCGCGCCGCCGCCATTCCCACAGGACCCGCCGAGCCGGCCGCCGCTCTGCAGCTCGCTCCCCGCACCGGGCCCACGCCCGCCTCCGAGGGAGGCCGCGGGGGCTGCCCCGCCGACCGCTCTGCGCTGAGCTACCCCCGCCCCTCACCGGCTCGACGAGGGGGCAGCGCGGCCGCCAGCTCCGGCCCGGAAGCGTCCAGGAGCGCAGCCTCCACCAGCTGCGGCTCCTCCTCTGCCTCCTCGTCGGTCTCTTCCTCCGAGTCCCCCACTGCCTCTCGCCGCAGAGGCAGAAGTACCCCCCACAACTCGACCGCTGGCCCAGGCCGCTGCCCGGGCACCGCCATGCCTCTACCGCGCCGCGCTGACGGTGGGATCCCTTCGTCCGCACCGCGCCCGGCGCGGAAGGAGACGTCGAGAGGGACGGCTCCGTGCGGCCCTGTGGCACCCTGTGGCAGCGGGGCCCAGGCGGGCTCTGGCCGGGTACTGGTGGTGACCGCAGTCCTGCTGTGCTCCCGGCGGTCCCGGATAAGCTGAGGAGGCCGTGCCGCCTCGGGAGGTGCGGGCTTTACAGGCCGTTGGAGCCCGGCAGATGAGCTGTGGTGAGGAAACACAAAATTGGCGCCTGGAGGGGGCAGGAGAGCAGAGGATCAGTAACTGCGGTGTGATCTCCCAGAGGTGGAAGGAACAGGCGCTGGGTGTACGCGTGGGTGAGCCCGGACCCTGGCCCTGGCATCGTTTGTACTCGTACGTGGGCATCCTACTGCAGAAATAGCGCATTTGTTAATATATTGGTGATAATTCTGTGTCTTTACATGACCCAATCGCAAAAACATCAAATCATGAAAGCAGATTTCCAATCTGTGGTATTGTATTTCACCCAGCTGCTTCTCAAGGTCATGTAACATTTTAAAGGAGAGACAAAAGCTGTAGGTGCAAGTGCAAAAGAATAGTGGATTCTTTTCATCTGAAATTACATAAATGGATAGTTTTGCACTCCAGACCAAACTGCAATGTAAAAATGCCCAATATGAAGCTAAATATAATGTACCAGTCTAGACACAGCAGCAGACAGGTTGCCCCGCTTCTAAGAAGCTGCCAGCAGCATGGGCAAACCCTTCAAAAGGGTAGCAAATGTTATTTGTACATATGCTTAGAAAAAGGGATATAAAGTCCATAAAAATATTACATTTCCTTTTTGTCTAAGCTAAAAGAGACCCAGTCCTTTTTCCCATTTGTTTGTGACTCTTTCCCATGCATGATCCAGCAGGCGCTCTGTCCTTTCTTCACTACCTTGTCGCAAAACTGAGGGCCTTCAGCTCACTCACGAGTAGGAGCACAGACTCTCCCTCTGTCCTAGTATGGTTCTCTGCCCCTTTCCCCTTGCTGGGAATACCTGCATTAGTGTGTTAGTACCAGTACTTGTAAATACAACTTTCATGATTTTCAAAACCAGCCGCACATCTCATGGAAACAGAGTCTTGAGGTAGTTGGTTTCAGTTCTTGTGAGTTAACTTTAAACAATGGTATTCTTTCTCCAACTTAATTCGCAGATAATGAAATAACTGTAAAATGGGAGGCTGAAAACACATGGCCTATAAAAAGGAGACAGACGAGGGGACGGAGACATTCATGTTAATTTACAGAATATAAAGCATTAGCTTACTGATACTGAAGTGCTTCACAGTGTTATGCAGTGATAGATTTGAATCAGTGTTTTAAGATCCTTTTTTCTTAGGAAACATCATTTCACATTCAACTGTGTATTTGTGTAAGTGTGAGTACCCCCCATCTGTTCTGAAAATACAAATTTAATATCATATTCAGCAAGCCTGAGTCTAGAATTTCCTTGTGTTTCTACAGTCCCTATGCTATACATGCTGAATTCCTGCATGGTGTCTTACATTTCTATTCCTTTGTATCATTCAGCTAAGGAAATATACTACATTATGAAGACTGAGGAGCAGATACTTAAGGTCAGATGTATCCTGATTATGAATGGCTTCCAGCGTGCCCAGCTTTAAATGGGTAAGTCTTGTTTTTCAAAAATGTGGCTGTTTGCAGCTTAGGTGAAGTAACATCAGTTTTCTAGAGCTAGGTGGTCAAACACTGGGAATGAGGAGATCCTTTTGAAAATTGGTGACAGAATGATTTGCTTATCTCCACAATATAGATAAGTTTAAGGTTCCTGTCTGCTTCGTTTTCTGCCCTCCCCTTACTCGGTACTGCTACCTGTGCAGTCAGAGAATAGAAGCTAAAGTAAATCTTCGATTTTATGAAGTCAGTGGTAAAATTGTTAACTCTAATACAAGAAGCATTCCATCCATGAAAGTCATAAGAGTGAAAGATAGAAAAATGAGCAGTTGTATAGATTTAGAAATTTACAACAAACATGTGCAAGGAAACATTGTTAAGCATTAAAAAACAGATGAGCACAAGACCAGGAATCAAAAATTACTCTGCCATACAGGTTTTAAATCATAGTTTGAAAAATACCTTGAGATCTTAGATTACCTTTGGGGACTAGATTTTTTTCCATCTGTCTCACTTTAAATTCCACCCCAAAACCCAAGAATGTACAGTAAAATGAAAACACGCTTTGACAACCTTATGATTTTACCTTCTAATGCACCATGATATAACTTCCATGATAATTCGTAAATCTTAGAGTATAATCTGACAAGACTTGCTATATTTCTTAATGTTACCCCATGCCAGACATCCCCTTTAAAGGGACCATCAACTGGAAGCCCTCAGAGCATGAAATCAGGTGATGTATCTAGCACAGCAGGAAGCAGGAATAGCAGAGTTTTAACTTTTGTTCATCTTGAGATGGAAGTGTTTTGGGGTTTTCCACATGATCTTTCAGGGTGCCATAGAGGGATCATTTCCACAGCAGTACTTTTGAGGAGGGGAAATTATGGACAACACAACCCAGCCTAGGTGCCTTTCATGATGCTGAATTCAAGTGCTGATCCTGAATAACAGTCAGCTATCCTTACTGCTGGCAATGAGCTTCCTGGAAAATGACATGAGGCCCAGGAGTTGTCAGCTACTTACCAGCATGACAATGAATTTTAGAAGATGTCGGACATACCATGAATGAGAGAGATATGTCTCACAGGCTTTATTAAGTATCAAACTGGCAGAGCTTGAGATGTATGTATAAAAAGAAAAAGGTGAGAGTTGTTACAAGAACATCATATTGCGGCATACTTAATAATTGTCTAGAAAAGGGGCTTTCTGAAAACTTTAGAGTTGTAGGATTGATCCCCCTGGTCAGGACAGATAGAGTGAGTTGACTGGAATTCTGCCAGTATAAACGACAGCATTAGCAGTAATGTTGAAGTCTGCTTGGAAAACATGCTTGGCATTTTCAGAGCTTTAGGAAGTAAGACAAGTTCTTTGTGTTTAGTTCAAAGTTCTGACACAGGACTGCTCCCTATTATAGGCTTCAGAAGAATCTAAAACAACACAGCCTTTTCATTAAAAAAAAACCGAAGCCTTGATGCAATGTGCAAAGGAAATGGTTTGAAATAGATATAAAAGAATCATACTTAAAAAGACCTGTTTCTAAAATGCAGAGGAGAAACAAACATGTTTGATAATATCATAAAGGTTATAGTCCTCTATATAGCCTATATAGTCCTCTGTGTAGCCCTCTACAATTAAATCCCTTTAAAAAAAGTTCAGCAATGATGGGTTTTGTGCCTTGGCTACTGGTTTGTGTTTCCTAGCTTTGTGTAGCATTCTCTCATTCTTTCATCTGTAAGAAACATAAGACATAAACTGTTTCAGTGTTCCCTCGGGGCACATAGTATTTAACATAGAAGCCAGAATTGCTTTGTAAAATAGCAAATGCTCAACTATTATTGGACATAATCAAATCCTTATTGTGTACATTTATACTCTTCACATGCCCAGGCTAGTAACATTTTAAGAACCTAATGCAGTGTGTTGTGTAAGGCCACTTATCTTGTTCTTTGGCATTGATGCAGCCATCCTGAATTTCCTTAAGCTATCTAAAAGGGCTTTGCTGCTATGTCACAGCCACATCAGCTCGTGCTGCATCAAATTGCTAAGTACAGTGTGTTTGACAGACAATAGCGTTCTCTCTTGATGAGACCCAAGAGAGAGGAACTTGATTCAAGGGCCTAGGAATATTAAGTAGGACCGGTATTCCTAGGAGCTGTTAATCAGCATGTTATTTTTGTGGTGAACATGCTGGGATTATTGGTAGTGAGCATGCTGGGTACACTGCTGTGAATTTTCTTCTTTTGCTTAAGGAAACTTGTTACTATAGGAATGTTAGGCTTACTTTTAAGAATCAGTAAGTGTCTAGTGTCAAGGTTGTCATGAAAATGAATACTAAATCTGTTGTGACAAGCCCTTACCTACCTTTCCTATAGTTGGTTCTTCGTGGCCATTCGTTTGCTGTGCAAAGGCACATAGATTAATTTTTAAAAGCAAATTCAGAAATACTTTCTCTGGTGTTACAAAGCTGACTTCCCCAAAAGCCTGATAGCAGAAAGAGAGGTCTCATTCTTATTTCTTCTCAAGACCACAAAAACTTTGCACCATCTGGCATGTATTTCCCCTTATAGAACGGTGACCTCACCTGTAAGATCAGTTACTTTAACTTAACCACACTGCTGCAAAGCATTAAAAAAATGGTGCTACAAGTTTCTTTTCTGCGTCTGAGGGAAGAAAAAGCAACCCCAACACACAAAAAAAATCTGGGTAGAATGGCTGCTGCTACAGACTTTAAAAAAGATATAGCTGTTTTAATAATTAAATGTATGGGTACAAAAAGTTCCACTTGAATATATTGCATTCATTCACCAAGCTCCATGTTGTGCTTACAGTTTTGTATTTCTCAGGAGAGAATTCAAAGCTATTATATAATTCTCCAGGAACAGATAAAAACTCCCTTAACAATGTTTTGCAGTGGATAATACTTTGCAGTGCAGTTTCAAAGACAGTCTGTATCTTGTTAGCTTTTTAAAAAAATAACGCCACAACACAACAAAAACCAAAACCCACCAAACCCCCCCTACATTATCCCAGTGTGTTCCATTAATGAAAAGGCTAAGGAAACAAAAAAAAAAAAAAAAAACCAAACCAAAACCAAGAAAATCAAAGACCAGCTTTCCTATGGAATTCCTGAAATCCCCCAGTGCTATTTGTAATGAAAGTAGGTAACTAATAAGCATCTGATAATATTTTGGTTTGCTGTTTTTTTTCTCTCCAGTATCCTGTCATAATTAATGGTTTGGAGGAGAAATCGTTTGTGAATTACAGAAGTCTGCATTTTTGCAAGAGAATCCAAAACTGTTCATTTATGTTTATCACTTATGGAGCTATGTTGCTCTGTAATGGCATAATTTCTATATTCCTGGTGAACCAAACAGCGAAAGATCTAGTTAATAAACTCAATGAGAAATGGATCTCAGAAAACAAAATGAAAACTCTGTCTTTTGAGACTGTCAAATAAAAGGATATTAGTAAATATGTTTTAAATACTGTTCTGTATTTGTTCATCTTCACTTTTTAAGACAATTTGATAACAGGGAAGAGTAAATGGGGGGTGTTTCCCTCAGACTTCAGTACGTTGCTCTGTTTTTATTTTTTCAATTTTCCTATGCAGGTCACCTTACTGACAGCAGCATATGACTGTGGGATGTGATTCTGCACCCAGTTTACATCTATATTTGCAAGCTAACCTGGGCCAGAACTGGGCTGAAGCAGAGGTATGCTGTTGTCTACACTGTATGCAGCTGTGGGAACACTGGCATGGTTTTGCCTGTGCCAACAAGCACCATCCCAGAAGATGCCTGGGCCCTGAGAGCATTTCTCTGCCTTCTTGCAGTTCATCTTCAGGACCAAAGAACAGATTCTGACTGTTTTCTGGTTCACAGGTAGCCACTAAAGCTTGCCAAGAGAAGTCATTTACCTGTGTACAGTTCTACTTTCCAGCTGTTTGCCACCAAAGGCCACTGCTCACATTAGCTATATAAAGCCCTACTTAATGTTTAGATCTGGAAAATATCTGTAGCCAGTTTCTCCCTGTTTAGTTTTTAACTGGAGCTTTTCTTGAACAAGGACTAAATAAAAACGAGTAAGAACTTTCACAGTTTGAGGTTTGAGCCTGTTTCCAGGGGGTCCTTCGAGAGCCTTTCCAGTTACTTCCCTTAAGCTGGGCTCCTGAGTTTAGCTATTAATCTTCCTTCATAAATAAATCAATCACTGTTGTGCACTAACTTTTTTGTTAGCATTCCTCCAATTTTTCTATACTTTCATGGTAATGAATTTAATGCAATATTCTTCATGTGGACTTACAAGCATAATGAGACAATTGAAGTGCTAGGATTACAGCTAAAAACATCTTAAATGCAACTGTTTGTCTTTTGTAACAACAAAATTAATGAATACAGAGATTAACTTCTTACTAATTTTCATTCTTCTCTTTTTCCTTAAACAGCCATTCCCAATAGGTGTTCTGTTGGAAAAGCAAAGGTTCCAAGGAGGATGTACAGATTAAAAAGGATGAGTCAGGAGCAGATGAGAGACAGTAATAGAGCCCATCATTACAGGAAAGAACTTCACAGTCCTCCCATTCATCTCAACTGCTTCCAGGTCTGGATAGAGAGTAACAAACTAAACCCTGCTTTCTGTTTTTGTGTAAGGCACTCTGATGCAAAGTGCTTCTGGGTGGATAATAGAAAAACTGAGAAGAGTGGTGAGATCTCACTGATCGATGCTGTCAAGCAGCAATGGGCATAAAGGTCAGAAGGGTTTTTAATCCACTGGGATTTAATGGCACTATGCACTTTTTTCTGCAACTAGCTTCTGTCCTAAATAAACAACCTGGAGAATGGAAGTAGTTTTGACAGGAGGGATATGGCAGCTCTGAACTTTATAATGCTCAGATAACACTGTGCTGTGTCATGTATATCATATGGATCAGAAGACACTCATGGAAAGTGAATGCCTGATGACAGCCAAATTGCTCAAACCATGTTGGAGGAGAGGAGGTTATTATAGGAAAAAGAGTAAAGAATAAAACTTCCTTTGGGGAGTCCTCACACAAAGTGAAAATTAAGTTTTCTAGACAAAAATGCCAGAGACATGATGGGCTGGCAGAAATGGACTGTGTTTGGGGATTGATATGCTGCTGCAGTTAATATCCTTTTTCTTTGGAAATGTGTGAGACCTTTAGCAATCACTGCAGGCCAGGACTTTGTTATGGCTGAGAAATAAAATTACAGGATTATTTTTTAAAACATAATAGATTTTTCAGTCTTGATTGCATGTAGCAATTCCTTTGTGATCCTGCAACCAGAACCTGTTTACTGACTCATTTCCTCCCCTTTTGTTGATACACAATTATCTTACACGTTAACACTATATGTTGATATATATAACATTGTATGTTGATACACAAATATCTAGAGAATTGCACTCTGCACTTTGTAGGGCTATTTCACAGTTTTTGTTTGGTGTAGCTTTTGCAATGAACTTTGTATTTCTTCTGAAGCATAAAATTGGACATGACATATGGCAAACAGACTGAGATAAAATAGAAGGGCAGGTTTGGTGTGGAGCTTTAACATTTGCAACTCAGTCAAGATTTCTCCTATAAGTGATTACAGAGTTCGCAGTGGTAGCCATGGTATGTAGGAGTCTCCTCCCAGCATCTCCAGTCACAAATCTCTCTGGGGTAGCTCAGGGAGATGAGGGGCAACATAGGCAAATCTGGGGGCTACCTTGAACAGGAGGATGAAAAATTTTAGAAGATGCCAAATTATTGAGAAATGGGGGAAGTTCTGAGCATTGAAAAGAAAAAGAGGTCCTTTCTTCCTGAGGATGCAGAAGGAAAAAGTAGAAGATTCATCTAAAACAGAGCAAAAGAAGGCAGGCTGTCCATAGCTGGTTTTCAAGGAAAAAAAAAAAACACTACAGTTGAAATCTCCATTCTTAATAAGCACTGCTGTCTCACAGAAGCTCGTTTAGAAACCACCTCCTGGCTAGAGTTTTGATTAGTAATTATGAGCAGGTTTCCTTTCACTGACAGCTTTCCAAGGAGAAAGGCAAAACACTGACTTGAATCCACTGGTAAATCCCACCCCTTACAAAGCTAGTAATGAATCATGATCTCTCTTTCACTGTATCAGCACTACTCGCACAGTGTTCCTAATGCCCCAAACAGTAATGATGCACATATTCCATACCGTGAGATCTTTGCATCCAAAATTACTTGCTTAAGAATAAAATGGTCCCGGAAAAGTTAACAGAGAAGATTATTTCTTGACATGACATGCACCAAAGGTTTTCTGACAAATAAAGGAATATTTTTACTCTTCCTTCTGCTTCGAGTGTGACTCTGCTCATGTAACAGCTATTCAGAGGATAATACAGATTCATTTATAGTAATGTGATAGAATTTAAAACTGTTCTCTCTTTTAATTTAAGAGAGCTGTTCCCATGAAGCATACTTGTGTGATAACATACTTGTATTTTTGGTTCTGAAGAATGGAATTTGCTACATTCTGACTCGTTCTGCCCACAGGTGAAAGTGCTTAAAGGAGAACCCCTGAATTCTTTAACACGATACCAACAGACACTTATATTCACACTCTATTTTTATTACTATTAAGGTATAGTCAGTAATTTCATGTCAATACATGAAATGCTTAATTAGATTTAATATTCTGATACTGAATTAACAAAAGACAACATGCATGAAAGTGTACCAGGTCATTCTTCCACAGTGTGTTTCACGGTAGAATTCCAATTTCACATCTGTATTTTGAACTGTGTCAACTCCACTGAGTTTGAAAGAAGGTGGTGTTTATGAAGTATTTTTCAGTGATTGTAAGACCAGCCCAGTGGGATTCAGGATGTTTACCTTCCAACATAGTACTGGTCAGGAACAGAACAAGTTTTTCCTTTTTTCCTAGTAATCGTGATTTTTTCTAATAATTTCCATTAAGCCCTTGATATGTCGATTTATTACTTATATTGCTGCTCTACCTTTTGATGAACCACACTTTTGTCCAGTTGCCATGGCAGTAAATGTTGGAGCTGAAACTTCAGACTGGTCAGATGGACCAGATGTTATCGCAGCCTGTTTGTTTCTCCTGCTCTGTCAGGCATCCACCTAGATGAAGCCAGACACCCAATTGTGCGAGTACTCATTGGCTCCTACACAGAGACAGTCCAGTTTAGCAGCTTGCAGCATCAGTTTAGGCTAAATGACCTGTTTCTCCAATGGCACAAATGAAGTGGACTCATGCTAAACATGATGATGTGAGCAGACAGAACAGTTTGGAAGTGATACGTTCCTGATTTTTTTTCATAGAATCATAGAATTGTTAGGGTTGGAAAGGACCTTAAGATCATCCAGTTCCAACCCCCCTGCCATGGGCAGGGACACCTTGCGCTAAATCATATCACCCAAGGCCTCGTCCAGCCTGGTCACCTTAAAGAGACTCACTGATGAGTTAACTACACTCAGGGCACTTTGGTTCTCTTCTTGACTTGTCACAGGGTTTAGGGGAAGAAATCCAGATGAATTAGAAACAGCTATCAGGACAGCAGCTTAAAGATCTTTCTGGAATATACCATATTTATACCTTCTGTTATGCTAGCATTATTTTCCTTCTTTCTCATACCAGAAATGTGAGCTATCTTCATGGAATAAAATACCACCTCAAGGTAAATCATGCAGCTTGTTATTAAAGCTGATCTATCAGAGCATCCAAGCCAGTGCTAAGCAATCTAGCAAGCAGAGGAAATAGTCATTATTAAACTTATGAGTAGCTGGTTCCTAAATCCTATATAATCACTTTTTCTGAGCTGACTTGGGAAAATCTTTTAACGCTGACTCATTCTGTTTGGTATCCACTGTAGCCCAATGTGATAGGTAAGATTTACCTTTCCCCATGCGACTTCCCAGAGCTCTTGCTTCTCAGCTGGTGGCTGAGAAAGAGTTTGTAGCAGTGCATTTCAAACTAGAGTTAGATTTAAGTTCTCCGAAGGCACCTGAATTGAAGCAGAGATTAGGCACATAAAACCAAAAGCACAGTTCAAACCCCCTGTGGCATTCCCTAATTCTGGGATTACTGAAACACCCTGGGTACCTAGCTTATTTATTTCGAAGCTTCCCATGCTTCTGCACATGGACCTGATCTGAACAGCCCAACAAGTCCAACAGGGATCTGGAACTGGGGTGGTTTTCCTCCTAACTTCCCCATGGAGTCTGCTTCAGCAGCTCTCCTAGATACCTAATCCCCTCGTCAAAGATTCATAGGTGCAAAGTAAAAGAAAAGGAGCAAGCTGAAAGCCTGATGGGGGCCAGTCCAGTGCAGTGAGGTCCTGGGGTCACAGAGAACATCTCCAGTGGTTCTGTCATGCCAGATCAGCTCCCTGAGCTTCTCTCCTGAGCTGCAGGCTCCAAGCTGATGCATGTGTGCATCTCCCAGGGTGGGCAGGGTTTCGTACTACGAGTAGGGTAGGCTTCAGGATGTCAGAGCCTAGCTCCAGCTCAAGCTCCCAGAGGTCCGGTCCCTGGAGCGGGAAAGGGGTCTGGGGCTCGCAGAGCCTTTCATCTGCAACTGAGTTTCTCCTCAGGCAAAACTGGAGTCTGGAAAGTCAGAAACTGTAGAAGTAGTGTGACAAGAGAACTCTTCAAAGCTGTCTAAAGCAATTATTTTATGTCATTTTCCTGTAAGATGAAGATGTATTTTTCACCTTGGAATCACTTAGAATGACAGTTACATTTTTACTTTGCATAGCTTTGGGATATTTCCCAGTTCCAGAACAGAATTCTTTACCTTGTTAATCTGGGGGTGTTTGACATTTTTGATGACCATCCCTCATGTTTCTCCCAAGACCCTTTACTAATCAACAGACCTAGCAGGGTATGCTCCCGAAGGATGCTGTACTTTTACATCAGTGACTACTGGTGCAGAATCAAAAAGACTAATTGGTATTAAGTATTCACATAAAATAGAGAACAGTGTAAACAGCAGAAGTCTAAATGTGCTGGAATGACTGCATTGGTTCTTCGTTAGTGTATTGTGAAAACCACACTACCACTTACTCATCCTCATCTGTAACACTGACATCTTCCTGCTTGCCTGCCTTCGCAAGCTGAGCGTCCCTCTTTTTACTCCGTTCTCATCCTTGACTTTACAGATTCCTGCTTGGCACAGAGTTTGTATGTAGGGTTTTTCCTTCCTCTTTGATTTAAAATAGAGGTCGCAAGCACTCAGCAGCTGACATGGTTGGTCTTTTATTTAAGCCATCATTGTTATATTAACAAATTAGAGACAGTTTTCTTACAAGTGCTTTCATCAGACTTCTGCTAGCTCAGAGACAATTTCTCCCAAAATTCACAGGGCTTGTGAAGATGAACAAAGCTCATAATTGCTCAGTTCTCTGTGGGCATAGCAGATCTCTGCTTCAAAGATAACCACCTAAACCATATATTTAATGCAGTGCAACTTTTATTTCAAGATGCTTTTTATGTATTTCATGATCTTCTGCTACAGTATTATTAAGAGAAGAAAGTCTAGTTTGTTATTGTCTTCCAACAGATGAATCATTACCTGAGGTTTTTCACAGAATCACTGAATCACAGAATGGTTTGAGTTGGAAGGGATCTTAAAGATCATCCAGTTCCAACCTCCCTGTCATGGTCAGGGACATCTTCCACCAGACCAGCTTGCTCCAAGAAGCATCCAGCCTGGCCTTGAACACTGCCAGGGATGGGCAACCACAGCTTATCTCCACCCTCACAGTCAAAAACTTCTTCCTAATACCAAATCTGAATCTCCCCTCTTTCAGTTTAGAGCCATTCCCCCTTGTTCTGTCCCTACATGGCCTTATCAGAAGTCACTCTCTAGATTTCTTGTAGACCCCCTTTAGGTACTGAAAGCTGCTGTAAGGTATTCCATGAGCCTTCCCATAGTCAGGGGTTTGGGTATCTAGAACATGAGGCTCAGTTTGGGAGGCCAGGTCTACTGGGGGCTGGTGGAGCAGTTTTGCTAGGAGGCTTGCCAGACTGGTCAAGGATGCTTTAAAGTAGATGTGTTGGGGGCAGGGGACATCATTCCATCCCAACGCTCCCAGTCAGTTGCCAGCACCTGTAATAAATGCTCGGAGCAATGTAGATATTCCAGCCGCTCCAGCCAATGAGCCGGATTCAGCTGGAGCTCAGATGCCCCTATACAAACGCCTGTATCATGGGGAACAAACAAGAGGAATTAGAGATGCGTGCACGTCTACGGAGGTATGAGATAATAGGCATCACAGAAACATGGTGGGATGGCTCCTATGACTGGAGTGTTGGAATGGAAGGTTACAGGCTCTTTAGGAAAGACAGGCCTGGCAGGCAGGGAGGGGGAGTTGCCCTTTATGTTAGGGATAGGCTGGAGAGTATGGAACTCTGTCTGGGGACAGGTGAGCAGTCCACAGAGAGTTTGTGGGACAGGGTTAAAGGGAGAACAGCGATGGGAGACATTACTGTGGGGATCTGTTACAGACCGCCTGATCAAGGAGAACCTGCGGATGAAGCACTCCATAGACAGATAGGAAAAGCCTCACGCTCGCAGGCCCTTGTTCTCATGGGTGACTTCAACCACCCTGACATCTGTTGGAGGGACAGTATGGCCCGGCACAAGCAATCCAGGAGGTTCCTCGATTGTGTGGAAGACAACTTCCTTCTGCAAGTAATAGAGGAGCCGACAAGGAGAGGTGCCATGCTTGACCTGGTGCTCACCAACAGGGAAGGGCTCATTGGAAATGTGACGCTCCAGGGCAGCCTTGGATGCAGCAATCACAAAATGGTTGAATTCGAGATCCTCAGGACAGTGAGAAGAGCGTGCAGCAAGCTCAGTTCCCTGGACTTCAAGAGAGCAGACTTTGGCCTCTTCAGGAACCTGCTTAGTAAGGTTCCATGGGATACAGCCCTAGAGGGCAGAGGGGCCCAAGGCTGTTGGTTGATATTCAAGGATCACCTGCTACAAGCTCAGGAGTGTTGTGTCCCGAGTAGAAGGAAGTGCAGCAGGAGGCCCAGGAGACCTCCTTGGATGAATAAGGAGCTGCTGAGGAAACTTTGAGGGGAGAAAAAGAGACTTGTAAAAGGTGGAAGCAAGGACAGGTGGCCTGGGAAGAGTACAGGGATGTTGTCTGGGAAGCTAGGGACTAGGTTAGGAAAGCTAAGGCCCAGTTAGAATTAAACTTGGTTAGGGATGTTAAGGATAACAGGAAAGGACTCTACAGGTACATAGCAAATAAAAGACAGACTAGGGACAATGTGGGCCCTCTCTGGAAGCTCTCAGGAGAACTGGCTACCCTGGATTTGGAGAAGGCTGAGGTTCTGAATGACTTCTTTGCCTTGGTCTTCACTGGCAAAGGCTCTGACCACACCACCCAAGTCTGGGAAGGCAGACACAGGGACTGTGAGAATGAAGACCTTGGGCCCACTCTAGGAGAGGATCTGGTTCAAGACCATCTTAAGAACCTGAATGTGCACAAGTCCATGGGACCTGCTGAAATCTCTCTGAAGGTCCTGAAGGAGCTGAGGAATGAAGTTGCTAAGCCCCTGGCCATCATATCTGAAAAATCATGGCAATCAGGTGAAGTTCCTGATGACTGGAAAAAGGGAAATATAACCCCCATTTTCAAGAAGGGGAAAATGGATGACCCAGGGAACTACAGACCAGTCAGCCTCACCTCTGTGCCTGGCAAAATCTTGGAGCAGATTCTCCTGGAAGGCATGCTAAGGCACATGATAAACAAGGTGCTTGGTGACAGCCAGCATGGCTTCACTAAGGGGAAATCCTGCCTGACCAATTTGGTGGCCTTCTATGATGGGGCTACAGAACTGATGGACAGGGGTAGAGCAGCTGATGTCATCTACCTGGACTTGTGTAAAGCGTTCGACACTGTCCCACACGACATCCTTGTCTTTAAATTGGAGAGACATCAATTTGATGGATGGACCACTCGGTGGATAAAGAACTGGCTGGATGGCTGCACACAAAGAGTTGTGGTCAATGGCTCAATGTCCAGCTGGAGACCAGTAACGAGTGGTGTCCCTCAGGGATCGGTGTTGGGACCGGTCTTGTTCAACATCTTTGTTGCTGACATGGACAGTGGGATTGAGTGCGCCCTCAGCAAGTTTGCCGATGACACCAAGCTGTGTGGTTCGGTTGATACGCTGGAGGGAAGGAATGGCATCCAGAGGGACCTTGACACACTTGTGAGGTGGGCTGATGCCAACCTCATGAAGTTTAACCATGCCAAGTGCAAGGTCCTACACCTGGGTCGGAGCAATCCCAGGCACAGCTACAGGTTGGGCAGAGAAGAGATTCAGAGCAGCCCTGCAGAGAAGGACTTGGGGGTGTTGGTCGATGAGAAAATGAACATGAGCCGGCTTCAGTGTGCGCTCGCAGCCCAGAAAGCCAACTGTATCCTGGGCTGCATCAAAAGGAGTGTGACCAGCAGGTCGAAGGAGGTGATCCTGCCCCTCTACTCTGCTCTTGTGAGACCTCACCTGGAGTATTGTGTGCAGTTCTGGTGTCCTCTACATAAAAAGGACATGGAACTGTTGGAACAAGTCCAGAGAAGGGCCGCAAGGATGATCAGGGGACTGGAGCACCTCCCGTATGAAGACAGGCTGAGAAAGTTGGGGCTGATCAGCCTGGAGAAGAGAAGGCTGCATGGAGACCTCATAGCAGCCTTCCAGTATCTGAAGGGGAGCTATAAGAATGCTGGGGAGGCACTATTCATTAGGGACTGTAGTGATAGGACAAGGGGTAACGGGTTAAAACTTAAACAGGGAAAGTTTAGACTGGATGTAAGGAAGAAGTTCTTTACTGTAAGGGTGGTGAGGCACTGGAATGGGTTGCCCAGGGAAGCTGTGAATGCTCCATCCCTGGCGGTGTTCAAGGCAAGGTTGGACAGAGCGTTGGGTTACATGGTTTAGTGTGAGGTGTCCCTGCCCATGGCAAGGGGGTTGGAATTAGATGATCTTGAGGTCCTTTCCAACCCTAACTGTTCTGTGATTCTGTGAAAGCCCCTGGGGAAAGCACAGCTGTGTGGGCTGAGCAGGGCAGGTGCCTGGCTCTGCCTGTGGTGCTGCCTCCTGCTTGCCACAGGCAGGAGAAGCTGGTGCTGGTGCCTCCTCCTCCTGTGGCACAAGAGAGGTCTGCGGTGCTCCTCTTCCTCTGCAGCTCTACCCAGTGCAGAAGTTGCCAGTTTGGTGCCTGTGGGTCTGGCTGGGACAGGAGATGTGCTCTGCGGGTCTCTGGCTGCCTTTGCTGTCACATCTATGCTCGTGCTGGTGGGGAAGCTGAATCCCTCATGGAGATCTGCCTGTGGGTCCTGGAAGAGCTCTGGGACTGAGGAGTTGACCGAGATGTTGTGTACAGTGATGACTTTCACCTGGGACAACACTTTATCAATGACCTCTTCCCACTCTTCCTCCTCTTTGGCCATTGCCACATCCGGGACCTGGGTCACGTCCTGGTGTTCCACCACCTGCTGGTTGGCTCCCTGGACCACAGCCAGAGATGTGATCAGGACCTGTCCACTGTTCTCGGTGTTCCTGTCCATTTCTGCTACAACCATGAAAGCCTTCTCAGGAAAGGCCCCGGGACAGCCCTCGCTGGCAGGTGGCAGTAGGAACCTGCCCGGTCTCCCCTCCAGCCCCTCACCTACAGCTCTGCATCCCCCGCAGGCACTGATTGCCACTTCCAGAGACAGGATCGGCCCCACGGCGGCGATCCCACCGCCTCGGGAGAGCGCTGAGGGCTCTGCGCAGGGCTTGCTGCTGCTGCTGCTGCTGCTGCTGCTGCTGCATCACCCCCTTGTGGGGGAGCAGCGAGCGCGCTGCTGCCAGCGCCAGACCCAAGGGAGCCGCGATGAGGATGCCTTGCTGCAGCCTGCACTTGCTGGGGGTGCTTTCCTGAGCCCCGCAGCGCTCGTCCGTGCCTGTCTGAGGGTTAGAATATATCTGAGTCCTTCATGGACCTCTGTATTTCATTAGTGTAAACCAACTGACTTCAATCTCAGCAGCTCTCTACCTGTTGCGATTAGTTCTGCTTTGCTAATGAATTGCCATTGGGTGATTAAAGACTTGTTTACTGAGGTTTAGCCGCAGTAAAGACACATATCCAGCACTCGCAGGATTTACTATGCGCTAACTGGGTTGTTGAATTAAATTCTCATTGGAGACCTTTAAACTGTGACCTGAGAGAGCTTCTCTGCAGCCACTGGGTCCTCTCACAGCTCGCCCATGTCCTCCTGGATCTGCTGCCATGGGCAGCATTGCTCCTAAGAGGAGGAGACAGTGTGGATCCTCCTGGCTCACTGGGGAGAGAAACTTGCTTCCTTCTGCAAGTTAAAGGTGAGGAAAACCAGGATCTCAGGTCTTGCCTGTGCTGGTGGAGCAGCTCTGCTGACGCAGGCTCCCAGATACGGTCCCCATTCTGACATGATGGAGGGGTTCCTGGAGTGACATAATCGAGGCTCCCTGTGCTGACATGATGGAGGACCCCCAAGTTGACATGACAGGGGTGTCCCCATGGAGTTGGAGGGTGTCCTCATAGGCTTTGGTGCTGCCCCCATGGAGCTGAGAGATATCCCCATGGGGTTTGGGTATCCCCATGGGGTTTGGGGTTGTCCTCATGAAGTTGGGGGGTATCCCTATGGAATTTGGGGTGACCCCATGGAGTTTGGGAGTATCTCCATGGAATCTGGGGGTCTCCCCATTGGCTTTGCGGTGTCCCCACGATGTTAGCCCCGCATGCGCAACGGTGGGAGATGGCCGTGTGGGCGGGGCGACAGCGATGTTGCCCTGGCAACGAGGGTACGCGGTGTAGTCAGTTGGAGGCGTGGCCACGGCTAGGGGGCTATATGCGACAGGGGGCGTGGTCACTACTGCGGGGGCGGGGCCTCCCGTTCGCATCTCTCTGCGCCGGCGCGGTGGGCGTGGCTCCGAGGGGCAGGGGGCGTGGCCTGTCTCGGGTCCCGGCGGGCGGTGGCTGTGGTCGCGGACGGGTCCAGGTGCCGGTCGCGGCCATGTCGGTGCGCGGGAAGCTGATCGCGGTGCTGGGCGATGAGGACACGGTGACCGGGTTCCTGCTGGGCGGCATCGGCGAGCTGGATAAACACCGCAAGCCCAACTTCCTGGTGGTGGGCAAGGAGACGAGCGTGGCCGAGATCGAGGAGGCGTTCCGGTAGGCGCCTCTCCGCCGAAGAGGGGCACACACACACACACACACACACACACACACACGCCAGGTAGGGATGGGGGGGTCCGGGTGCTGATGGGAGCCCCCGGCCCGCCCGCAGGAGCTTCCTGAATCGGGAGGACATCGGCATCATCCTGATCAGCCAGTGCGTGGCCGACCTCATCCGGCACGCCGTGGAGGAGCACCGCCGGCCGCTGCCCGCCGTGCTCGAGATCCCCTCCAAGGACCACCCCTACGACCCCAGCAAGGACTCGGTGCTGCGCCGCGCCAGGGGCCTCTTCTCCCCCGAGGACTTGCGCTAGCAGCGGCCCCCCCCCCCCCCCCGGAACAACCCCCGTGGAGCACCCCTGGAACCCCCCTTGGAACCGCCCCGGGGGACCTCAGCCCTGCCCGGGAAACCCAATTTCTCCCCCGTTGAGATCCTAAAACTCTCCTCTGTGCTGTCCTGGACCCCAACCGCTCCCCGGGACCTCAAACACCCCCGGAGGTCCTAAATACCTGCCTTGGGACCCCAAAACACCCCCCGGGGCCCTAACCCCACCTCCAGGGTCATCAACACCCTCGGGGGAGCTCAGCCCCCACCCCCATGGACCTCAAAACCCTCTTTGGACCCCAAAATCCCTCCCTGGGGACTCTAAACTCCCCCCTTCCCCCGCGGTGCTGATGGGGGGAGGTGGCGGGTTGAGGCTCCCGTGACTCTGGGTCAGCAGCGCTGGAATAGGAAGTGCCGCCGCGGGGCTGCGTGATCCTGAGCGGTCCTGAGCGATCCTGGCTGGTCCTGACTGGTCCTGGCTCATTCTGCCCGCTCCCTGCCCATCCCTGCCTCGTCCTTGCCTGCTGCCCGTCCCCTCCCGGTCCGTGCCCGTTCCCTGCCTGCTTCATGCCCATCCCTGCCCCTGAGCGGGTCTGGGACCCCCCAGGGACACGCGGCCGTTGGACCGTGTCCCCCTCCGCCGCGGGTCCCAACACGAGCTGTCACCGCTGACGGCCTCCTGTGCTCTGTGGGGTGCAGTGTGGGGCTTGGGGGGGGGAGATAGGCGATAGGCGGTGAGGCATGGGAGGGACAGGATCATAGGGTGGAGACATTCTATGGGGCACAAGGGGACAGGGACATGGATGGGGACATGCTATGGGGCACAGGAGCATGTGGTGGGAGCACGCTATGGGGCACAGCGGAAGGATAAGGACACACAATCGGGCAAAGGAACGGGGTGGGGACAAGCTATGGGGCACAGGGTGGCAGAGGGATATGGGTGGGAACACACTGGGGCACAGAGACAGTGGGACAAGGGCACACTATGGGGCACAGGAACATGGGGCAGGGTCACACTATGGGTCATGGGGGGCTGGACAGGGACATGCTATGAGGGACACCCACACCCCAGGGACCAGGAGGGTACTGAGGGGGTGATGGGCACATGCGCACATGAGGGGTCACACACACACGTGTGCACACACACATGCCTGCACACGTGTGCACACATACATGTGCCTACACATACACACCTGTGTGCACACATACATGTGCCTGCGCACACACGTGTGCACATGTACCTTCACATACACACCTGTGTGCACACATACATATGCCTGCACACACACACGTGTGCACACATACATGTGCCTGCACATACACACCCGTGTGCACACATGCATGTGCCTGCACATGCACACGCATACATGTGCCTGCACATACACACCTGTGTGCACACATACATGTGCCTGCACACACACGTGTGCACACATACATGTGCCAGCACACACACACGTGTGCGCACATACATGTGCCTGCACACACACATGTGTGCACACACACATGCTTGCACACATCAGGACTTGCAGGTGTGTGCACACACGTATGCATGCCCAGACACACATGCATACATTCATGCCCTTTGGCGTGCATGCACATGCCAGCACACACGCTGATGTTGACATGCATGTATGCAGACACACACACGCATGTTCATCCATGTACCGTTTCCTGTGTGCACACATGCATGCAGACATGAATATGCACACGTATGCATGCAGACACCTTTGCATGCACTTAAACGTGCATGGATGTGCATATGGACACACACATGTACACATGCATGTGCTCACAGGCACATGCACACGTGTGCATACACACATCCCTCTTGTATGCATGCGCACGTGTGCACACAGACATACACAAGTGCGTGCACACATCCCTTTCACGCACACACACACGTGCGCACACATACACACGTGTGTATGCAGAAACCTTCACATGCACACAACTCGCACTCCTGTATGCACACACACTCACACGTGTACATAGATGTGTGCATGCACACACAGCCGCATATGTGCACACACGTGCACACGCGATGCACATGCACACCTCTGATCAGCTGCTGCCCCCATGCCCCGTCCTTATCCCCAAAGCTGCTTAGTGCAGCCCCAAACTCACCATAGGGCACACACCCGTGCACGCTCACCCATTACAGGCAGGGATGGTGCAGGCAGGGGTAGCAGTGCAGGAGAGCACAGGTAGTGAATAGCACACTCAGGGGACTTCTTCGTTCTGCACAGGCAGCACTCCCGGGGCAGATGATGCAGGCAGGGGATGGTGCAGCAGTGCAGGCAGCGCAGGCAGCAGGCAGGGGCAGGGGAGGGGCTGCGCGGAGGAATGCTCCCGGCAGCACCCGCGGGTCGCATCCGCGGACAGGAGAGAGCTGCCGGCAGGAGACACCCCAGGGCAGCGCAGGCAGGGCGGGCAGTGCAGGCAGTGGATAGCGCAGGCAGGGATGGCACATGTATTGGGACACCCCAAGGTAGTGCAGGCAGAGTGGGCAGCACAGGCAGGGAATAACATAGGCAGAACAGGCAAGGAATAGCACAGGCAGGGAAGGTAGCAGATATCCCAGGGCAGGCAGGAATTACCCCAGGGCAGGCAGGGCAGGCAGCGGACACCCGGTGCAGGCAGCACATACCCCAGTACAGGGAGGGCGGTGAAGGCAGCGCGGGGCAGACGGGGCGGCGCGGGCAGGATTTACCCCGCACGGGGCGGTGCGGGCAGCGCGGCCCCTCCCCCCGTTAATCCCCCCCTCCCCCCCGGGCCGGGGCAGCAGCTCCGGGCAGGTAACGGGGTCCGGGGGGCTCGGCGGGGGTCCGGGGGGGTCCCGGTGTTGGGGCGCAGCGTGGGGGGACCCCAGCGGGGTGCTGAGGGTGGGGGAGGGGGGGTTGGGTGGCAGATGGGGACCCCCCCGCTCTAATTAGCTAATGGGGGGGACGCGCCAGATGGTGGCCGCCCCCACAGGCTGAGGGTGTCCGGGTGGGGGAGCATGGGGGGAACTCGAACACGGAGGGGACACACGGGGGACATGGGGGACACGCACGGGTGTCCCCTCGGCCCCCTGAGCCCCGAGACCGCGGGGACGGCGAGCATCCAACAACGGGGTATGCCCAGGGGAAGGGGACAGGGATGGAGACGAGCAGGAACTGGGAGCTGGGGATGGGGAACCAGGGATCGGATCAGGGGGATGGGTACTGGGGGAGGCAGGATTACGGGGACAAGGGCAGGGGGACCCGAAGTTGGGGACACAGGGTACAGGAATGTGGGGATGGAGACCCCAGGGGTGGCAAAATGGGGAAGGGGACACAGAACAAGGACCTGGTGGGGGACAGGGACGGGGACCTGGGGCTGGAAGCACGAGACCATGGCTGATGGGACACAGATGTGGGGGCACGGGGGGCAAAGGATAAGGACAAGGGACGGGGACGCGGTGCCAGTCCCGGTCCTTCCCCCGTGCAGGGCACCACCGAGCGTCCCGTCCCTGTCCCCATGGCGGCGCCGTCCTGCCCGGCTCTCCTGGCCGCCCGCCTGGCACTGCTGCTGGCCACCGGTGAGCGTGGGCTGGGGACAATGGGGATGGGGGGATCCAGCTGCTGGTGGGGACGGTGGCCGGGGCCTTGGAGACCCTGAGATGGGGTCACCAGGGAAGGGGACTCTGGGGATGAAGACCCAAGGATGGGGATACAGGTGATGGGGTCACCATAGAATGGGGACCTTGGGAAGGGGACCCTGGAATGGCGAGCCTGTGGGGTGACAACCATGAGACATGGGGACCCAAGGGCATGGGGACCCAAAAGCAAGGGATCCAGGGGACATGGTCAGCAGGGGATAGGGACCCAAAGGCTTGGGGACCCTGGGGGTAGCCACCATGAGTATTGGGGACCTAAGGGGATGGGGATCCAGGGGATGGGGTCATGAGGAAATGGGGACCTAGAGATGGAGCCGCGGGTCTGGGGACCCTCATGGACATGCCCCACACGTGCCCCACACCCTGCGGGCGCAGCACAAGGCGATGGCTGCAGCAGCTTCGGGAACGTGTTCACGGAGATCACGGAGAACAGCGCCCATGGGAGCCTGGTGGCGCGGCTGCCAGCAGGGGGGGACGCACCGGGGGCGCCCCTGCAGCTCTGCCTCATCGGCCACGATGCCGCCTGGTTCTACCTGGATGGTCGCAGCCTCAGGCTCAATGCGTCCAACGGGCGCGCGCTTGACCGCGAGGTGAGGCCACCGGGAGCTGCCCAGCTCCAGCCTGCATCCATCCCTCTGCCATCCTGCTTCCGTCCTGCCTCCAGCCCACCTCCATCCTGTCTCTGTTATGCCTCCATCATGTGTCCATCTGCCTCCATCTATCCCCAATCCGCTCTCCAACCATCCTGCACCCATCCTTGGTCCGTCCTCTATCCGTTCTCCATCCTGCCTTCACGGACCATCCATCCCCCAATGGTCCTGCCTCCATCGTGCCTCCATCGTGTGTCCATCTGTCTTCATCCACCATCCTACCTCCATCCATCCTCCACTCATTCTCCATCCATCCTGCACCCATCCCGGGTCCATTCTTCACCCATCCTCCATCCTGCATCCATCATGTGTCCATCTATCTCCATTCTCCATCCATCCTGCATCACTGTGTCCCATCTGCATCCACCTCCATCCATCATCCCTCCTTCAATCCACCTCTCTCCATCTATTCTGTGTCTGCCTGTGTCCATCCTGTGTCAATCTTTCACCCGTCCTCTATCCTGCAACAATCTTGCCCACCTCATACGTCCGCCTTCTTCCATCCTGCTCTGCTTATCCCTCCTCCATCCCTCCTACATCCAGCTGCATCTTCCCTGCATTCATCCATCTGTCTTTCAGTGTCCATTCTCCATCCATCCTTCATCCACTGTGATCTGTCCTGGGTCTACCCTGGGTCCATCCATCCATCCTGGGTTCATCCTGAGCCCATCTATCCCATGTCCATCCCAGGTCCATCCTGGGTCTTTCCATTCTTTCTGCACTCATCCTGTGTCCATCCTGTGTCCGTCCTGCATTTACTACACCCATTGTGTGCCAGTTTTGTGCCCATCCTGACTCCATCCATCCATCCTGCACACCTCCTGCACCCACTTCCATCTGGTGTCCCTCCTGTCTTTACCCACTGCACCCTCATCCATCCAGCAGCCACCTCCCTCCACCTGCACCCACTGGGTGGGGGACCCTCTTGGGGTGTTCCTGGGAATCTCAACCCCCCACCACCACCACCACCATGTCCCCTTTGCAGGAGCTGGAGTCCCCAGTGCTGATGGTGGCCCTGACTTGCGCTGAGGATGGCTTCTCCCCGGTACAGCCCCGGGCACCCCGAGGGGCTCCGGGAGCTCTGGGGGACTCTGTTCCACTATGGGTCACCCCCACAGGTTGAGTACCGGATCATCGTCCAGGTCCTCAATGAGAATGACAACAGGCCCCACTTCCAGGGCTCTTCCGACCTCACCCACAACGTCAGCGAGGTGACAGCATGGGACAGGGATGGGAATGGGCACAGGCATGGTCATGGTCTTAGGGACAAGGATAGGGACAGGGATGGCCATGGCCATGGATTTTGGATGCCATTGGGTTCTGTTGGATGCCATTGACTGCTCTTGGGTGCTGTTGTGTACCCTTGGATGCCGTTGGGTGCTGTTGGGTGCCACTGAGTACGTTGGGTGCTTTTGGGTGCCATTGGTTACTGTCATGTCCCATTGTGTTTCACTGAGTGCCATTGAGTGCTAGTGTGTGCCCTTGGATGCCATTGGGTCTCACTGAGTGTTGTTGAGTGCCATTGGGTGCCGTTGGGCTCCATTTGGTCTCATTGACTGCCATCGGGTGCCATTGGATATCGTTACGTTCCATTGGTGCCGTTGGTTGCTGTTGGGTACCACTGGATCCCACCGAGTGCTGTCGGGTGCCACTGGATGTCATTACGTCCCACTGGGTGCCATTGGGCACTGTTGAGTGCCCCTGTGTCCCTCTGTGTCCCATTGTGTCCCTCTGTGTCCCGTTGTTCCCCTCTGTGTCCCATTGTGTCCCGTTGTGTCCCCTCGGTCACTGCTGGTGCCATTGCTCGCTCTGGTGACCGGCGGCAGCTGGCAGCCGTGCACTCGGTGGTGTTCAGTGCGCAGGCGGAGGACGCGGACGGGGACACGCTGATGTACGTCATCGACACGGCCTCGGTGAGCCGGGATCAGGGCACGGGGCCGCTCGGGGCCATGCGGGGGTGGCCGTGCCGGGGGGGGGAGTGTCCGGTGCCATCTGCTGAGCCCCCGCCACCGGCCCCAGCCCGACGCCAGGTTCTTCCGTATCGACCTCCCCAACAGCGGGAAGGTGGTGCTGGCGCGAGCGCTCGACTTCGAGAGCCGGCAGCAGCTGGAGGTCGTGGTCACCGCCATGGTGAGACCCAGCCCCACCGCGGCCCCATGGAACTGCAGCCCCACTGACAGGGGGCTGGGGACCTGCATTTCTACCCCGTGTCCCAGAGTCCTCTCCTGTCCTGCCACCACCCCCCCACAGCCATGGTCCCCGTGGTTGTGGGCCTGGGGACCTCATGGACATGGCATGTCCCTTCTCCATCCCGTGTCCCTGTGTCCCCTCTCCCACCATCTCCACCTTACGTCCTTGTGGCTCCATGGCTGGAGGTCTGTGGACCTCATGCCCCCCTCCATGTCCCTTCCATCCACCTAATGTCCATGAAGCCCCATGAAGGTGGGGGCCTGGGGACCCTGTAGACACACCACATCCCTTCTGCCCACCCTGCGTTACCCCTGCCCATGCCAGCTCCACCCCATGTCCCTTCATGTCCTTGCCACCTCCACCCCACATCCATGCAGCCCATGGGAGTGGGCCTGGGGACCTTGCAGACATGTCATGTCCCCTCTGCCCACCCCATGTCCCTCGTCCCCTCTTCATGTATCATCTCCATCCCACATCCATGTAGCCCCATGGCTGGGGTTCTGGGAATCTCATGCCCGCTCCAGGCCCATCCCTGGCTCTGCTGGGACATGGGACGTGGGACACAGGGACATGGGACGCACGCATGTGTGGTTGTGCCCCCCCGTCCCACGTCCCCACTAATTGGGGGTGACTGATCCCCCCCCGCCCTCAATCCCTTGTTTCTTTAATGGGACACAACCCCACTCCACCCCCTCCCGCCAGCAGGTGCCACGGGGGGGACCCACCAGGGATGGGGGGGTCCCTGTGTCTGGGGGCCCTGTCCCATTGGGACCCTGTGCCTGGGGGGCTCTTTGTTAGGGGGAGTCCCTGTGCAATGGGGGTTCCTTCTCCAGGGTCCCTGTCCCTTTGGGGGTCCCTGTGCCCTGGGTGTCACTTGTCCCATGGGGTCTCTTGCCTTGGGGTCCCGTTTGTTGGGGGTCACTGTGGCCTGGGGGTCCCTGTGCCCTAGAGGGGTCTCTGTAACCATGGGTGTCCCTTTATCAGTTGCTTTGGGCCTGGTTGTCCTTGTCCTTTGTCTGGGGTCCCTATTGCATGGGTGTTCCTGTCCCATGGGGTCCCTTTGGGGGTCCTTGTGCCATGTAAGACATGTGTGTCCGTGTGTCCACATCCCTGTGTGTCCATGTATCCACATCCCCATGTGTCCATGTATCCACATCCCCATGTGTCCATGTCCCCATGTCACCTTGGGTCCCTGTTCCTGTGTATCTATGTATTCATGTCCCCATGTGTCCATGTGTCCACGTACCTGTGTGTCTATATGACAATGTCCCCATGATCCCCATGTCTATATCCTGATGTCCATGTCCCCATATCCCTATGTCTCCATGTCCGTGTCCATGTCCCCATATCCCCATGTCCACATCCCCATCTCCTCATGCATTACCCGTGTCCATGTCTGTATCCCCATGTCTCCGTATCCCCATGTCCACGTTCCCATGTCCTCATGCCATTACCCATGTCCATGTCCCCATATCCCCATGTCCACATCCCCATCTCCTCATGCATTACCCGTGTCCATGTCTGTATCCCCATGTCTCCGTATCCCCATGTCCACGTTCCCATGTCCTCATGCCATTACCCATGTCCATGTCCCCATATCCCCATGTCCACATCCCCATCTCCTCATGCATTACCCGTGTCCATGTCTGTATCCCCATGTCTCCATATCCCCATGTCCATGTTCCCATGTCCGTGTCCATATCCCCATGTCCATGTCCCCATATCCCCATGTCCACATCCCCATCTCCTCATGCATTACCCGTGTCCATGTCTGTATCCCCATGTCTCCATATCCCCATGTCCCCGTGTCCCCACCTCCCCGTCCCGGTGCCCATGGCTCAGGAGATGAACACGCGGGAGCGGTTCAACGCGTCGGCGCGGGTGCGGGTGCAGGTGCTGGATGGGGATGATCAGTACCCGCAGTTCCTGCCCTGCGCCCCCCGCACCCACCGCGGCCTCACGCTCTGCACCAGCCCGGTCTACACTGCCAACGTCACCGAGGGGCAGCTCCAGGTGGGGTGGGGTGGGGCACAGCGGGGGGGGCATGGGGGGTCTTGTTGCTTGGCTGTGTCTGTGACACCCTCAAACACAGACGGGGCCCCTCAGCTTCAGCCCCGGTGATGTCTACGCAGAGGATGGGGACAGGGGGTTGAGGGCAGCCATCACCTACTCCCTGCTGGCAGGTACGGGGGTGGGACATGGGATGTGGGATGTGGGATATGGGAGGTGGGGATATGGGAGGTGGGGATATGGGAGGTGGGAATATGGGATATGGGGACATGGAAATGAACGTAGACTGGGGACATGGGGGTATGGGATATATGGGATGTAGCGCATGGGATATGGACATGGGACATGGGGATATGGGACATGGGATATGGGATATGAGGACAGGGACATGGTACATGGACATGGGTACATGAGGATATGGGGATATGGATACGGCCCTGGGGATGTGGGGGGTATGGGGACATGGCGACATGGACACATGGGCTGGGTGGGCTGAATGTCGGCAGTGCCTGAGGGATGTCACAATGCCAGGGTCCCCCATGTACCCCCATTCCCTGGGACAGGCAGTGCTCGGGTGAAGTCCCCATTCCATGGTCCCCATTCTGGGTGGATCTGCTTTGTCCCAATCCAATTGCCAGGATCCAATTTTATAAAGGGATTAGGCGGGAGGGGGGAAGGCTAATCCCACCCCCATTACGGGGGGGGGATGCAGGGTGACCATGGTGGGGTGGGTCACCCCTGGAACAACCTCCCCCACCATGTGACCTCCCCATATGGGTGTCTAATGGGGGGGGCATTGGGGACCATCCCTTAGTGATACTGGGGGAGAGTTTCCCACAATGCCTTGTGGTGACAGATGGAGGGGGAGGTCTGGTGTAAAGGGGAGGTTCAAGGGATATGGGGAGGGTCAGTAGGTGGGGTGGGGGTGTGTGGGGGTGTCTGCAGCTCACCTCCCCCTAGGCCAGGAGAGCAGCCGGTTCCACATTGACAACATGACAGGGGCCATCACGCTGCTGCGGGCGGTGGAGAGCAGCCGGCGGATCCCGGCCATCAGCCTCAGCATCATGGTGGGGGGGCAATGGGGCGGGGGGGGCAAGGCACTCATGGGGCCAGGGGGGGTTGGGGGAGTCAGGGGCTTTAAGGGAGATTGGGAGAGCGAGGGGGGTCATTGGGGTCAGGGGGTTCAGGGGGGTAACTGGAGTCATGGGGGTGATAAGGGGGGGGGGGTCAGGGTGGGCCATAGGGGTGAGGGGGGGGTCAGGAAGTTTGGGGGCATCAGGAGGGATCATGGGTGTCCCTCATCCCATATCCCCATATCACATATCCCATATCCCCATATCCATATCGCCATATCACATATCCCCATATCCCATACCCATGTATCCCATACCCCACATCCCATATGCAGTATGTCCATGTTCCATCCCCCACATCCCATACCCATGCCCCTGTAACCGGCACAGGCGTCGCAGGTGAACGATGTGACCAAGTTCGCGGTGGCTCAGGCCGTGGTGCGGGTGCTGGCTCCCAACCGGCACCCACCGCGCTTCCCGCGCTCCTCCTTCCGCGCCTTCGTGCCGGCAGGAGCGCGCGAGGCCGCGCTGCTGCTCACCTACGGCGGGCACGTGCTGGCCCTGCGCGCGAGGGACCCGGACTTCCCGCAGGCATGGGTGGCAGGGGGTGTGGGATAGGGAAGGGGGTGCGGGAAGGGGATGGATGGAGGGATGCAGAGGGTGAGACCAGGCATATGGGATGGAAAATGGAAAGGGATATGGGATGGGAAATGGGACATGGGATGTGGGAAGGGATATGGGCAGAGATATGGGATGGGATGTGGGAAGGTATACGGGCAGAGATATGGAATGGAATGTGCGACAGGATATAGGAAGAGATATGGGATGAGATATGGGCAGAGATATGGGATGGATGGGATATGGGCAGAGATATGGGATGGGATGTGGGAAGGGATATGGGCAGAGATACGGAATGGGATGTGGGATAGGATATAGGAAGCGATATGAGATGGGATATGGGATGGGATATAGGAAGAGATATGGGGTGGGATATGGGATGGGATATGGACAGAGATATGGGATGGGATATAGGAAGAGATATGGGATGTGATATAGGCAGAGATATGGGGTGGGATATGGGATGGGATATGGGCAGAGATATGGGAAAGGATATAGGAAGAGATATGGGATGGGATGTGGGATGGTGTATGGAATGGGATGTGGGATGGGATATAGGAAGAGATATGGGATGCGATATGGGCAGAGATATAGGATGGGATATAGGGAAGGATATGGGATGGGATGTCAGATGGAATATGGCAGGGGATGGACATAGGGATGGAGGGGATGGAGGCAGGGATGAGGGGTGAGGGAAGGGGATATGGGCAGGGGTATGGGCAGGAGATGAACGGATGGTTGTAGTTATGAGGGCATGGATATGGGCATGGATATGGGCAGGGGATAGGTGTAGGAATGGAAGGGATGAAGGCAGGGAGCAGGCAGAGGTATGGATGGGGTATGGGTGGAGATATAGGCAGGGGATAAACCTAGGGGATGAGGGCAGGAAATGCAGGGAGGGATATGGGCAGGGATGCAGGCAGGGACAGGGTCAAGGGATGGATGGACAGATGGATGTAGGGATGAAGGCAGGGATATGGGCATGAATATGGGTGGGGGATGGATGGAGGGAATGGAGGCTGAGGTATGGGCAGGGTTTGGGTGGGGTTTTGCTGGATTTGGATGGGTTTGGGCTGGGGTTTTTGGATTTGGCAGCTTTGGGCTGGTTTGGGCAGGGTCTGAGGTGGGCTTGGGTGGATCCAGTGGTTTTGGGATGGTTTAGAATCGGTTTGATGGGTTTGGGCAGGTTTTGGGCCTGGCTTGGTTGGGTTTGGGCTGGATTTGGGTGGATTTGCGCATTTTGGGGGCGGTTTGGTCAGAACTTAGGGTCTGAGGTACATCCCCCGCAGGGTGTGAACCCGCAGGTTCGGTACAGCCTGAGCTCCAGCACGAACCACAGCCACGGCCAGCACTGGGACCAGCACCGAGAGCAGGGCCAGGACCATTCCCAGCTCTTCCAAGTGATGCCCAATGGGCTGGTGGTGGCCAGAGCTGATCTCCTGCAGCCAGCCCAGCGCTACCGCCTGCAGGTGGGACATAGGGGGCACTGAGGACATGGGGGGGACACAGTGACCTGGGGACACTGTACCAGGATGGGTTGGGGGGGGTTCCCTGTATGTTCCCCCCTGGTGCCACCCCCGTGTCACCCCCAAGGTGCTGGCACGGGACGAGGAGTCGGGGGAGACCTCAAGCACCACGGTGGAGCTAGAAGTGCTGTGGCCAGGGCAGGCAGGTACGGAGCCAGGACCCCAATATTGGGGTGTCCCCTGCCCCATTGTCCTGTGACCCCCAAAGGTGGGGTGTCCCCTGCCCCACTGCCATATAACCACCAAGGTTAGGGTCCCCCATTGCCGCATTGAACTATGACCGCCAGAAATCGTTCCCCCCCCTGCCCCATTGTCCTATGACCCCCAAGATGTGGGCCCCCTCACCCCCAAAGTCGGGGTCCCACTCACCCCATTGCCCTGTGACCCCCAAAGTGTGGGTGCCCCTGCCCCATTGCTCTCTTACCCCCACATATTGGGCTCCCCCATTGCCTCATTTCCCTGTATCCCCCCAAGTTGGGTTGCCCCTATCCCATTGCCCTGTGACGCCCCAAAATGGGGTGTGCCCCCTACCCATTGCCTTGTGACACCCAAAATGTGGGTCCACCCCCACTGCTTTGTGCCCACCAAAGTCGGGGTTCCCCCATGCCCCATAGCCCTGTGAACCCCATGTTGGGGTGTTCCCCACTGCCCTATTGCCCTATGACCCCCAGATATGGCTTCCACCCCACCCCATTGCTCTGTGCCCCCACCTTCAGCTATGGGATCCCTCCCACCCCATTACCCTCTGACCCCAAAAGTTGGGGTGTCATCATCCCCACATTGCCCTGTGACCCCAGGTTTGAGTCTTTCCCCTGCCCCATTGCCCTGCGCCCCCCAAACTGTGGGGCTCCCCATCCCCAAATATGGGTCCCCCCATTGCCCTGTGCCCCCTAAACCTGGGGTCTCCCCATGTCCCTGTGTGCCCGCAGCGCCCCGGGACCCGTCAGACGCGGGCGCGGCGCCGCTGCACGGGGGCGTGCTGGGGGGCGCTCTGGCCGCGCTGCTGCTCGTGGCCGCCGCCGTCCTCTTCCTCCTGCTCCGCGCCATGAAGCAGAGGCAGCGGCAGCACGGAGCGGCCGAGCGGGCGGCGCTCGCCATCGAGAAGCACCCCAATGTGGTAGGGGACCCCCAGAACACCCCCCTGAACCCCCGAACCCAGCCATGTCCAAACCAGCCCCTGCGCCCCGAAATACCCACACAGGACCCCCAGTCTCCTCCTCCACCCCCAAACACTCCCGCTGACCCTCAGTACCCCCTGCACCCCTAAACCTCCCCTGGACCCAAAGACACCCTCTTGCACCCCAAAACATAGCCTCAGACCCCCAACACCCTCCTATACCTCTAAAAACGCCCCCGGCCCCCCTTGGCCCCACACCTTAGAGGGGGCTCTAAGATGGGAGCTCCTCTCGGTTTGGGGCACAGGGAGGGGACCCCCCTTGTGCCTCAGTGTCCCCATCTGACCCCCCCCCCCTCTGCTCCCCCAGAGCCTGCGCTGGTTCCAGCCGGTGAGTGGGGGGAGGCCAAATGGGGGGGCTACGGTGAGACACCCCAAAAGGGTGCTGAGGGGGTCCTATGGGGGGATCCAAATAGGGGGTATCCCATACGGGGTGTCCCTGGGAGGGGTCTCCAAGTGGGAGTCCTATGGGGAGCGTGTCCCACAGGGGGGTGAATTGTCCTATTGGGAGGTTGAATTGTCCTATTGGGAGGGTGCCAAGAAGGGGGTGCCCCATATGGAGGCATCTTTTCGGGGCGTCTTATGGGGGGGAGTCGATGGGGGGGTATCCTACGGGGGTGTCCCCAAGAGGTGTTCTGGGAAGGGGGGTGTCCCATGGGGAGGAATGGGAGTATTCTCCCATTGGGGTGTTCCAAGGAGGGGGTCTCCCATATGGGATTGTCCCATTGGCGGGGGTGTCCTAAGGGGGGTGTCACAGGTGGGGAGAATCCCATGGGGGGTTGGCCCCAAGGGAGGGTCCCACTGGGGAGGGTCGCAACGGGGGGGGATCCCATGGACGGGCCTCATGGGGGGGGCGGTCCCCCTCACTGACCCTCTCCCCGTCCCCCAGGTCCCCGCCGGCAAATCCTCCCCGACACCCCCCAGTCTCTATTACCCCAATGAGGGGTTCAGCGAGGAGGGCTCGGATCCCCCCCCGCCCCCCCAGCCGCCTCCGCCCCCCCCTCCAGCCCCACAGCCTCCCCCCGCCCCCAAACCTCAGGCCAACTCTGTGGGGCATCCGGTGGGGTCCCCGCCCCCCGAGGGGTCCCCGCCCCCCCCACCTCCCAGCCCCCCCCGGGCCTCCAGCCCCGGGGAGGCCTCGGGGGGGGCTCCGGACACCCCTCCTTTGGGGGGGCCCCGGGGGCCGCTGCCCGCGCTGGAGGAGGTGAGCGAGGACAGCCTGGAGGAGGGGGGGGGGACGGACCCCCCGGATCCCCCCAGTGTGCCCCCCCCCTTATTGCAGCTCCTGGAGGACTCCATTGAGTGTTGAGGATGGGGAAGGGGGGCGGGGGGCGGGGGGGAGGCGAGTTCTGGACGGTACCAATAAAGAGCCGGAGCGATACTGGGGGGCCCCTGTGATGATGGGGGGAATAGGAGGGGCACAACACCGGGGAGGGCAATAGGGGCACTAGGGGGAGGTAATGGGTGTGCTGGGGGGGGGACAGACCCACGGGGGGGTAATGGGGGGCAATGAGAGGGCATTGGGGGGGGCACACTCCGTCCCGTCCTGCCCCCGCATCCCCCCTTCTGGCCTCCTGGCGCGCCCCCACGTGGCGTATCCCGCGCTCCTCACCGCGAGTGGCCACGCCCACTGTGGGCGGTGCCCTCCTGGACCCGCCTCTTAAAGGGGCCCCGTGCGCTTTTAACCTGGAGGGTCCTGGGGTCCCCCCGGGTGCCACGGGGGGATCTCGAGCTGTGGGAGTTCCCAGGTGTGAGCCCCCCACGTCACCGAGACCTCACGAGCGGCCCCCACTGGGTTGTACTGGAAGCACTGGGATGTTCTGGGTCTGTGGGAGCACTGAGTGGCTGTGGTGTGCCGGGGTACCCTGGGGTATTGGGAGCACTTGGGTATACTGGGGTGCACTGGGAGTACTAGGGAATACTGGGCCGTACTGGCAGCACTGGGCTGTACTGGGAGCACTGAGAGATGGAAGCACTGGGCCATAATGGGAGTACTGGGGTATACTGGGAGAACCGGGATGGACTGGGAGCCCTGGGACATACTGGCAGCACTGAGAGAACTGGGGGCATTGGCAGCACTGGGGAGCACTGCGCCATAGTGGGAGCACTGGGCCATACTGAGACACCCCAGTATGCCCCAGCGCACCCCAATACACCTCAATCCTCCCAGTAAACCCAGTACACCCCAGTGCTCCCAGTCCAGCCCAGTGCACCCCCGTGCTCTCAGTACATCCCAGTGCACCCAGTACACTCCATCCCAGCACACCCCAGTGCTCCCAGTCCAGGCCAGTGCTCCCAGCCAACCCCCCTTCTCTTCCATTAATCTCTCCCCCCTCCCCCGTTAATCCGCTCCACTCTAATCCCGGCTGTAAATGGCCCGAACTCGGGGGGGGACGACACGGACACGACCCGGCCCCCCTCGGGACCGAGACCCCGCAAGGGGGGGGGGGGGCGGAGCCAAAGGGCGTGGCCACGCCCCCCAACACCCAGGAATGGAGCAACCGGAGCGTCTCCGAGACACCACCATGGACCCCCCCGGGCACCCCCTGGAGCCCCCCCCCGCCGGTGCCGGGCCCCCCCCCCTGCGACACGAGACGGCGCCGCGCTGCGGGACCCGCTTGGGGGGCAGGTAATGGGGCGGTGAAAGAGGGGGCTGTGGGGGGTAACGGAGGGGGGCTAGAGGGCTGGAGGGGGAAGGGGTGTAGCGACGAGGCCGGCTAAGTTATGGGGAGTCCCTGTGCATCACCCAGGGAACAGGGGGGACCCAAACTATGGGGGTCCCTGTGCCACCATGGCACAGAGGGGCGTCCTGAATAATGGGGGTCCGTGGGTCATTGAGGGGCACCCAAAGGACAGGGGTGTCCCTGAGCTACAGGGGTCCCTGTGGCTCTTTGGGGCACATGGTGTACCTGGGGGGGGGGGGGGGGGGTTGGGGCTAAGTAATGGGGTTTCCTTCTGTCGTTGAGGGTCACACACAGGGGATAGGGGAATCCTCAAGTCACGGGGGTCCCTGGGTTATCGTGCATCACCCTGGAGATAAGGGTGTTCCCAAGCTGTGTCATCCTGGGACTCCCAGGGGACAGAGGGTCCCCAGACTACGGGGGTCCCTGTGATGCTGTAGGACATGCAGGGGACAAGGTGGTCCCCGAGTTAGAGGGGGTCCCTGTGTCATTGAGGGTCACCCTGGGGACAGGGGGATCCCCAAATCGTGGCAGCCCCTGTGTCATCAAGGGTCAACCAGTGGACAGGGGGATCCCCAAGTTATAGGGGTGCTATGCCACCACGGGTCACCCTGGGAACAGGGGGATCCCCAAATCATGGGAGTCCCTGTGCCACCAAATGTTACCCAAGATATAGGGGGGTCCCCAAGTTATAGGGGTCCATGCGTCACTGTGGGATATGCAGGGGGTAAAGGGAGTCCCTGCGTCATTGCACATCACCCAAGGGACAGGGATGACTCCAAGATACAGGGGTCCTTTTGTCACTGTGGGACCTCCAGGTGACAAGGGGGCCCCCTGTGTCATCAAGAGCCACCCTAGAGACAAGATATGGGGGGTACATCCCCTAAATCGCATCACGGGGCCACCCTCGTGTGCCCCTGACCTTGCAGCAGCGGATTAGTGAAGGCAGCGAGCGGGCAGCGGTAATCCCGAGCAGGCGAGGGAAGGGGGGGCACCCATCACCTTGAAGAACAACGGGGGGGACACCCTGATTTTGGGGGGGGCACCCCAAGTTTGGGAGAGGGGGGTACCCCCAGGTTGGATAGAGAGGGCGTGCAGCATCCAAAGGCCTCATTAATGGGTATCCAGAGCCAAAGGGGCGCCCCAAAAAGGGGGCGGGGGGTCCCTAAAGTTAAAGGGGGGGTCCTGAATGTGATGGGTGCGCTTTGGGGGCTTGAATGCACGTGGATGGGGGGGGGCGGGGCCAATGAGGGGGGCGGGGGCAATGGAGATAGGCGGGGTTAGGGCCTTCCATCGCTCCTCCCCTCTCCGGCGCTGAGCGCGCCATGGGCGAGGGGGAGCCCAGGTACGGGAAGGGGGGGCACTCGGAAGGCGCTGAGGTGTACTGGGATGGGGGGAGAGCACAGAGGAGCTCCTGGGGCGTCAGTAGACCCCATATGGGGGGTAATGGGGCATGATGAGGTAGCACTGGGGAGGGGTTTGCTGTGGGGGGGTACTGGGAGGTGCGGAGTGGTACTGGGCGGGTACTGGGAGGCGCGGAGGGGGAACTGGGAGTTACTGGGAGGGGGTAGAGAGTGGGCGGGAGTGGAAAGATGGGGGGTTAGAGGGGTTGGGGGGGATTGGGCGATACCGGGAGGCAATGGGGGGGAACTGGGAGGTGATGGGGGAGAACTGGGCGGTGATGGGGGGGACTGGGATGCAGTGGGGAGGATGGAGAGGGGGGTTTGATGTGGAGGGTCCCGGTTCCGGCAATCCTGCCCGTGTGTGTCCGTCCACCCCCTGAGGCCACGCCCAACGCGGGGCTGCTGCGGGAACCGGTACCGCAGCGCGGTGGAGCCCCTCAGGACTCCCCCCACCGGGAACGGGAACCCCCCTGGGAGCCCCCACCCGCACCATGGGCCACAGGGACCCCCACAGAGACCCCGAGTGGGAGTGGGAGCCCCCAGACACCCCCTGGCATCGGGACCTCCAGTGACACATACACACTCCCCCCCGGGAACCCCAACCCCGCAGGCACCCATCCCGGCACCGGGGAGGTGGGGGTCCCTGTCCCGGGGGGGGGGGGGGGGTCCCGGTGCCCGTGGGGGATCCTGGAGGTGTCTCTTTGAGGGGGTTCCAGTCCTGGGGGCGGCATGGTCCCGGGTGGGGTCCAGTGCTGGGTAGGGGGGTCACAGTGCTGGGGGGGTCGTGGTAAGGGTAACAGTGCTGGGGAGGGAGGAGCAGTGCTTGGGGGGTCCCAGAACTGGGGTGGGGCTCCGGGCCCGGGGGAGATCCCAGAGGATGTCCGAATGCACGGGCGCGTCCTGGTGTGGGGGTCCCGATGCTCGCTGGGGGGTCCTGGTCCCTATAGGGTGGTCCCGGTGGGGTCCCAGTCCCGGGTGAAGGTGTCCCGGTGCCCACAGGGTGTCCGGGGAGGCCCCGTTGGGGTGTCCCGGTGCCCATGAGGGGTCTGGGGGGTCCCTACGTGCCGCAGCATGGCCGGGTACCTGATCAGCGGCGACACGGGATATGTGCCCGAGGACGGGCTCACGGCGCAGCAGCTCTTCGCCTCCTCCGATGGCCTCAACTACAAGTGAGGGAGACGCCCCCGAACCCTTTTAGAGCCCCCGGAACATCCCAACCCCCCCCCCCCCCCGAGACCCCAACCCCCCGACCCTGGACCCCAGGCAGCCGGAGACCCCCCCAACCCACCCCCCCAGTCATCACCCCCAGACCTTCCAAGCCCTTTGCCCCCCCCCCCGGACCCTCCCTAGACCCGACATAAGCCCCCCAAACCCCAGGTACACCCACACCCCCCCAAGACCCTTCCCAGATCTCCCCCCCCAGGCCCCTGTAGACCTCCCCATTGGCTCCCCCAGACCCCTCCCAATCCTCCTGAAGCCCCACCAGGCCCTTCCCATACCCCTCCCTCCCCGACTGCCCCAGGGCCCTCACATCTGCCAAGACTCCCGGGTTCCCCCAGACCCCCTCCAGATCCCACTTTGATCCCTCCAGACCTTCCTAAAGCCCCCCAAGACCCTACCCTGCCCCCCCAAGGCCCCCCCAGACTCCTCATAGACCCCCCATAAGAACCCCCAGGCCGAAACCTGCCCCCGCCATGTGGTCAGGGTGCAGCACCCAGATCCCTGTGCCTGCCCCGCCGTATGTGTGACATTCCCCCAATGTGGGACTGGGGTGGTTTGAGGGGGCTGGGGGACACTTGGAGGGTCCGTGGTGAGCCCCCCTTGAGCCTTTCATCACCCCCTGCAGTGACTTCCTCATCCTCCCCGGCTTCATTGACTTCACGGCTGATGAGGTGGTGAGTCCTGCCCCCTCCACCCCCCCCGCACCCCCCCTTGGAGTGATGTCCTCCATTGGGGTGAGTCCTGACCCCCCACTGGGATGCTCTCACTGTGACCCCCATTGGGGTGATGTTCCCCATACTCCCACATGTCTCTGTGACCCTCCCCTTAGGGTGACATCCCTCATTCCCCCCACTAGGGTGAGGGGTCCCCCCACCATTGACATCCCTGTGCCCTCTCCACCCCACAGTGATGCCCCCGTGGCACCCCCATGGGGGTGACATCCTCATGATCCCCCCAAGGTGATGTCCCTGGCCCCTCCATTGTAGTGAACTCCCTGTGACCCCCCCGGGTGATCCCCCCCCATAGTGATGTTGCTGTTGCTGTGCCCACGTGGTGCCGTCCCCGTGCCCCCCCCATTGAGGGACATCCGTGGTTCCCCCCCCCCCCCCCCCCCCCAGGACCTGACCTCGGCTCTCACCCGGACCCTGTCCCTGAGCACCCCCCTCGTGTCCCCTCCCGCCGGGGGCAGCACCGAGGCTGAGCTGGCCATTGCCATGGCGGTGAGCGGGGAGGGGGGGAACACCCCAGAGTGGGTGGGGGGGAGCATTGATGGGTGGGTGGAGGGACTCTGGGGTATGGGAGGCACCATGGGGTGAAGGGGGGGGGGGGATTTTGAGGTGCCGGGGGGGGCACCCTGAAGTGGGGGGGGGGCCTTGGGGTGTCATGGGGGGACCCTGGGTTATGTGGGGGGCACCCCAGGGCATGGGGGGGGGGTGTGGCCCCAGCATGGGGGGTCACACACATGGGTGCAGGGGCTTCTGGGTGCAGGACCCCTCTGACCCCCTCTGCCGCCCCCCAGCTGATGGGCGGCATTGGCATCATCCACCACAATTGCACCCCTGAGGTGCAGGCCAGCGAGGTGCGCAAGGTGAAGGTAAGGGGGACCCCCACATGGTGTGCTCCTGCCCTATGGGTGCTTCCAACCATCCCATAGGTGTCCCCCATCAGAGGGTCCCCCACCCATGGATGCCCCCTTCCCCCCCCCCCCCCCCCCCCCCCAGCAATACTCTCAGGACTCGCTCCGGACCCCAGAGCAGCCGCTCGGAGGTCCCCGGGACAGCGACAGCCACAGCCTGGCCCCGGGGCAGGTGATGGGGGGCACAGGGATGCGGGGCGGGATGTCGGATGCAGGATAGGGATGGGGAACAGGGCAGGGGTGGGAGAAGAGGATGAGATGTGGGGTGGGATGCAGGGATGTGAGGTGGAATTGGGAGGGTTGGAAGATGGTGGTGGGATGTGGGGCTGGGATGTGGGATGCAAGATTGGGAGGGGGAGCAGGGCAGGAGTGGGAACAGGGGGCAGGATGTGGGGCAGGGGTGGAGTGGAGGGATAGGGTCAGGAATGATGGGATCAAGGATGGGGTAGGATGGGACAAGGATGGACAGGGATGGGGGGGAATGTGGGGATGGATTGGGATGGGACTCAGGGATGGAATGGGAAGCTGGGGTAGGTTTCAGGGGCAGGACAAGATGGGATCAGAAGCTGGGATGGGTCTCGGGGACAGGGATGGGGTGGGATGGAGGGTAGGATGGAGAATAGGGATAGGATTGGACGCAGGGATGGAATGGGATCCGGGATGAGGTGGGGCATGGAGATGGGATTGAATGGGTTGGGACATAGGGATGCAGTGGGAGGGGTTATCAGGGACAGGGTGGGATAGGGTGGGGTTGGTGGGATGAGATGAAGTGGGATGGGGATGGGATTGGATGGGTCAGGTGTGTGCCTGGTCCCACAGACACGTCCCCACAGGCACTGACCAAGCTCCGGGACCTGGTGGTGGCTCCTTCCGGGGTCACCCTCAGGGAGGCCAACAAGGCCCTGGAGCACAGCAAGAGGGGTATGGATGGGGCACCCTGGGGTCACCTCCGCATCCCCCCATCCTTGGGGTCCCATCCATGTCACTCCATCACTGCTCCCTGCCTGGTGTCCCCTCTGTGTCACCCCATCCTTGTCCTTGGGCGTCCTTCCATGTCATCCCATCCTGTTCCTTGGGGTCTCCTTTGCGTCACCTCATCCCTGGTGTCTCCTACATGTCCCCACACCCCCAGTGTCTGCTCTGTTCTCCCCCCCCCCCCCATCCCTTGGTGTTCCCTCTGTCACTCTGTTCCTGTCCCTCGGTGTCCCCTCCATGACACCCATGCCTACCCATGGGGTCACCTTTTCATCCCCCCATCCCTGATGTGTCCCACATACCTCACATCCCCTGGGGCCTCCTCTATGTCACCCCATCCTTACAGTCCACTCCTCATCACCTTGCACTCCATGCCTCACATCCCCACTGTCCCCTCCATATCTGCCATTCCCTTGCCTGTGGTCATTTCTATGTCCCTCCATCCCCATCCCTTGGGGCACCCTCTATGTTCTAGTCCCCTGCTGGGATCCCTTCATGTTCCTCACCCTTGGGGTCCTCTCTACATCACCCCATCCCCAGTGTCCCCTCCATATCCCCCCATCCCTAAAGTCACCTCCATGTCACCCTGTTCCTGAAGTTGCATCCATGTCACTTCATCCCTTGGGGCTGCCACATCCCCCCATTCCTTCATGTCACCCCCATGTCCCCCTCTCCCAGTGTCCCCTCCATGTCTCCCCATGTGTGTCCCTTGGGCTCTTTGCCACAGCCCCCATCCCTTGGAGTCCCCTCCGCCCGTGACGTGTCCCTGTCCCTGTGGCAGGGCCACGGGTCCGTGCGGGCTGTGCCCCGTCGCTGGATGCGGGGTCGCGGCTGCTGTGCGGGGCGGCCATCGGCACCCGCGAGGACGACAAGTACCGGCTGGACCTGCTGGTGCAGGCACACGTGGACCTGGTGCTGCTGGTGAGGGACGGACATGGGGGGGGCACGGGCATGGGGGGACAGCACACTCTGACCTGGGGCTGCTGGGGAGGGACAGACACGGGGGGACATGGGGACACCCCATATCCCAACCTGGTGCTGCTGAGTAAGGGACATGGCAGAAGAATGCTGAGACTGGAGGGGAATATGAGACACAGTGCACCCCAGCCTGCCCTGCACCCCAACCAACAGCCAGACCCACAGCACTGAAATCCTGTTCCCAGAGCATCCCAAACTCTGCACCCCAAATCCTTCCCCCAGGACATCCCAATGCTTCCCCTGCCCTGCACCCCAAACACTGCCCTGCTCCTCACCCTGTGACACCCCAATACCCTGCACAACCCCCCAAATCCTTACCCCTGTACCCCCACGCTCCCCCTGCCCTGCTCCCAACCCCACAGCACCTCAATTCTCAGCCCCACAGCACCCCAAATCTGTCCTTGCCCAGCACCCCAAAACCATGTGTCTGCCCTATGCCTCCCCTCACTGGGTGCCCCCTGTTCCTTGTCCCCAGGACTCATCCCAGGGGAACTCCCGGTTCCAGCTGGGGATGCTCCGGTACATCAAGAGCCGGTACCCGCAGCTCCCAGTCATCGGTGGCACCGGTGAGGGGGGTGGGGAGGGGGTGATGTGGGGCTCAGAATAGGGATGCCAGAGGTGTGGAGCAGGGTGGGAGTTTGGGGTGCAGTGTGGGTGCAGGGCAGGGGCGGTATTGGGGTATCATGGGATAAGGACTGGGGAGCTGTGGGGCAGAATATTGGGATGAAGGGCAGGGACAGCACTGGGATGCCATGGAGTTGGGTATTGGGGTGCTCTTGAGCACAGTTTTGGGGTGCCATGGGGCACTGAGCTGCTCAGGGGGATCATTGGGGTGCAGTGGACCCCACGAGCTAGGGGTATCACGGTATGGGGATGTCCCATCTCAGTGTGTCCCCTATGGGGTTGTCCCCCATGGGGGTGTTTCTATGAGGGTGTCCCATATTAGCGTGTTCCATGTTGATGTCCCCTCTGCAGGTGTCCCATCTGGGTCTGTCCCCATGGGGGTGTCCTATGGGTTCTGTTCTAAAGAGTGTCTCCTTTGGGATGTCCCATGTCAGGGTCTCCGATGTCAGGGTGTCCCATTTTGTGGTGTCCCACCTAGTTGTCCCTTGGCGGTACCCCTGTCAGGGTGTCCCGTCTCAGTTTGCCCCCAGTGGGGCTGTCCCACGTTGGGGTCTCCCCATGGGGGTGTCCCATGTCGGTGCGTCCCGTTGGGGTATCCCATGTTGTGCTGTTGCAGTGGTCACAGCCGCCCAAGCCAAGAACCTCATCGATGCTGGGGTGGATGCGCTGCGGGTGGGCACCGGCTGCTTCACCCATGAAGGTACCTCCTGACCCCCCAAGCCCCTCAAACCCCCCCCCAAAGCGCCCCCGTTGCTGCCGCCTTGGGCGCTGTCCGCCCTGCGGGTGCTGAACCCGTGCGGGTGCTGACGCCGTTCCCGCAGCGCAGGCGTGCGGGCGGCCGCAGGGCACCGCCGTTTACCGCGTGGCCGAGTACGCGCGGCGCTTCGGAGTCCCGGTCATCGCCGACGGCGGCCTCCGCACCCTGGGCCACGTGGTGAAGGCGCTGGCGCTCGGCGCCTCCACGGGTAGGGGGGGGCAGTCCATGTACACCAGCGGGGAAAACGGGGCGGGGCGATGGATGGGGCCGCCCCTGCACTCACCCCAAAGCCCAGTATGGGGTCGCTGACCTCACATCTCCGTGCACCCTCTGGGATCCCATCACCCCCCGGCACCCGCATTTGGGGTTATCCGGGGGGGGGGTGGTGGATGGGGACCCCCTTGTACCCACTTTTGTGGTTATTCTGGAGGGGGTTATGGGTGGAGACCCCTCTGCACCCACCCCAAAACTCATCCCTGGGGGGCTGACCCCCTGTACCCCCCCCCCAATGCTCATACTGGGGTCCTGACACCCCATCTTGTACCCACATTGAGGGATACCTCGAGGGTAGTTGATGGATGGGGACCCCCTGCACCCACGTTTAGGACCACCCGGGGGGGGGGGTTGATGGATAGGACCCTCCTGCACCCACCCCAAGGGGGACCATTACCCCGCCACCCACCCTGGTGCCTCCCCAGCGGGTCCAATGGCTTCGACCCTGCTGTAACCACCCCAAAGCTTACCCTGAGGAGGGCCTGATGCCCCCTGTAGCCCCCTGCTGCCCCCCATTGGGTCCCTGCCCCCCAGTCCCCCCCCTTTTCAGTTCTGACCCCTCCCAAACCTCCCCATTCTCCACCCCGTGGGTCCCTGACCCCCCACCCTTGTGTCATTTGCCCTCCCATACCTAACACCCCCATGTCCCCCCCACAGTGATGCTGGGCTCCCTCCTGACCCCCCCCACCGACCCCCCCCCTGAATTCCTCCCACGCGATGCCACCCGTTTGTCACCGCACCAGGACACAGCCGCTGGCCACCACCACAGGTACATCATAGGGAGGGTCTGGGGCGGGGGGGTCCCTGCACCCTGAACACCCCTTATTACCCCCCCCCATGTCACCCCATAGCAAGGGGGACCCATCCGGCCCCATCCCAGAGAATTCCATCCATCACTTCATCCCGTACCTGATTGCCGGGATCCAGCATGGGTGCCAGGACATCGGCGCCCGGAGCCTCTCAGTGCTGCGGTAGGTTGAGGGGGGGTCATGGAGGGGGGGCGTTTGGGGGTACCCGACCCCACTGACCACCCAGTCCCCCCCAGGTCCATGATGTACTCGGGGGAGCTGAAGTTCGAGAGGAGGACTATGGCAGCACAGCTTGAGGGGGGCGTCCACGGGCTCCACTCGTAAGGAGAGGGGACAAAGGAAGAGCTTGGGGGGGATATGGGGTGTGGGGTTACACGTGTTGGGCGGGGCACCCAGTGATCCCAGTTTTAGATTATGGGGGGTCCCAGCTACCCTTTGCTCAGGTACTGGGGGGGTCCCAGTGTCCCTGTGCTGGGGTTTGGGGGTCCCAGCTCCTCCCCATTGCCTCAGTGTGAGCTACTGGGGGTTCCAGTCTCCCCCATTGCTAAGTTTCGGTGTTCCCAGCCCCCTCCTTACCCTATTGCCAAGCCCCCCCAGCTATGGTGCACCCTTGTGCTGGGAGTACTGGTCCTGACTGGGAGAGCCTGGGGCACTCGGGGGCTTGACCTTGGGCCCCCTGAGATACTGCAGTGGGTTTTGGGGTCTGGGTGTGGGGCCGGGGCTTCTTGTGTTTGGGTGGCTGCTGATTGGTTGGTTGAGGTGCTGGTTAGCTGTGATTGGCTGTTTGAGGTGATGGTTGGCTGGTTGACCAGGATGCTGGTTGGTCAGTTCATTGCTGGCCAAGATGCTGATTGGTTGGCTAGTCAGGATGCTGGTTGGCTGTGATTGGTCAGCTGGTTGGGATGCTGGTTGACCGGTTGCTGTCCTGTCTGCTGGTTGGTTGATTGGTTGGGGGACCAGGTTGCTCATTTGTTCGTTGAATGGTGGTGAGAATGCTCGTTGGGTGACTGGGTGATCAGTCAGGATGCTGTTTGGCTATGATTGGTCAGATAGTTGGGATGCAGATTGGCAGGATGCTGACCTGGTTGCTCATTGGCTGGCTGATTGAATGACACGCACACCCACCCCCCCGAATCCCCATCTCTGCCCCGCAGATATGAGAAGCGGCTGTACTGAGGATGGGGTCCCCCTGACCCACCCCCCCCGGAGCAGCACCATCACTGGTGCTGCTCTGGGGCTCTTTGCACTATGGGCTGGACTGCCCCGACCCCCCAGCACCCCTCAGGGCCATGGTGCTTGGGGGGGGCCCCAGGGTGCTGCACCCCCCTGAACCCCTTCTTGGGGGGAACACAGGACCCCCCACTCAGGGTCCCTCCGCTCAGGGTCCCCCCATCCTGGAGACATCCCCACCCAGGGGTCACCCCCAACCCAGGGACCCCCCTAGAAGGGACCCCCCCACCCCGGGTGTTTCCCCTACCCAGGGACCTCATACCCAGGGATCCCCCATCTCAGGGTGTCCCCCCCACAGGGAACCCCCCCCATAACCAGGGAGCCCCCCCCCAAGGGACCCCCCAATCCAGAATCCAGGGACTGCCCATCCCAGGGGTCCCCAGCAGGCTGAGGGGGACCCCGTTATATCAGGTATTAATAAAGTAATAGAGCATCCCATGGTGTGGGTGTCGCATGGAACACACGTGGCACATGTGATAAACATGTGATACACGTGACACACGTGACATGGCTTCGCACACCTGGGGACAGCTGGGTCACCCCGAAGCGGTGTTGCACAGTGGGGTGGGCTTGCATGACGTGACATGGCTTTACACACTGTGACACGTGTTTGCACATGGAGACAAGGGTTTGCAACCCTAGCAGAGGTTTGGACACCATGGTTTGCCCTTGCACACCATGGGCACAGCCTTGCACAGCATGGCACATGTTTGCACACCGGGGCACGGCCTTGTCCTCCAGGACACAGGTTTGTGTCCCACATGTGGCAGAAGTGATGTCTCGGCTGAGGAAGAGGAGGGCAGAGGGAGCTGCAGTGGCGCACCCATCAGCACCAGTGCCACCATGAGTACCAGTGCCACCATCACCACGCGTGTGAGCAGCGGGGCAAGTGTGAGCGATGTAACCGTGGGAGACGAGAGGGGCCGAGCTCACCCGATCGGAGCCGAGTCGAGTCGAGTGCGACCGAACGGGGCCGAGCGCGGCCGAGTTTACCCGAGCGGCATCGAGCGGGGCCGAGCTCAGCCGAGTGGAGCCAAGTGCGACCGAGAGGAACCGAGCGGAGCCGAACGGAGCCGAACGGAGCCGAGCTCAGCCGAGCCGAGCGGGCCTCCGCCGGGTCCTAGTGCCCGCGTCCATCGCGGAGGAGGAGGATGAGGAGGAGGGGGTGAAGAGGAGGGTGAAGAAGGGGGGGGCTGTAAAGGTGGGGTGGGGGGAGGTGAGGGGAGGGGCCGGTGCCGCTGAGACCGGTGCTGCCGCGGAGCGGGGCCGCGGCTGGAGCCGCCGCCGAGGCCGGTGGGTGCTTGGGGGGGGGGGGGGGGGGCTTTCCACGGACGGGGGTGTGGGGAAGGGGTGTGTCAGGTATGGGGGTGCTGGGGTGCAGGGGTTTGGGGTGTCCAGGGCGATGGGGTGCCCGGTATTGGGGTGCTGGGTACGGGAGTGCAGGGTGCTGGGTATTGGGGTGCCCAGGATACCTTGGGTGCAGGGGTTTGGGGTGCTGCTTTGCTGGGGTGCACGATGTTGAGGTGCTAGGGTGAAGGGTGCTGGATGCTGGGGTACCCAGGGGTTTTGGGGTGTGTGGTGTAGGGTGCACGGGGATGGGGTGCCCATGGTGCTGGGTTTCGGGGTTCATGGTGCGGGGAGCTCAGTGCTGGGGTGCAGGGCGATCGGTGCGGGTGCTGCGTGCCCAGGGTGGAGGGGTTTGGGGTGCGTTACACCAGGGTGCTGGGTGCAGGGGTGCTGGGGGGTGTTGGGGTGCTGGAGGTGGGTGCCCCCCCCCCCGCTGTCTCACGCTCACACGCGCTGTCACGCGTGCACACCCACACGCGGTGTCACACGCACACGGCCACCCACGCGTGCACGCGGTGGCGGGAGCGTGGGGGGCGGGTGCGCGTGCAAGGGGGGTGCGCGGTGAGGGGGTGCGAGGGGGAGCGCAGGGGGGTGCGCGCAACCACGCGTGTGCTGCCACGCGCATGGGACCCGCGGTGATCCCGTGTCTCGCGCGCGTGCACCCCACGGGGTCCGTGTGTGTCACCCGTGGGTGCTGCACCGGGACGTGCGGGTGTGCCCCCCCCCCCGCCCCCCGCACCCCATGTGTGCCCTTGCCCTCCTCCCCCCCCCCGGGCCCGGGCCCCGCACGGTGCCGGTGCCGCTGGGTCCCGTCACGTCACATCCAGCGGGACTCGGCCGATGTGACACCAGAGACAGCTCCTGTCACTCGCATTAGGGACAGGCACCGGGCGGGGGGGGGGACACACCGGGTCATGGGGGGACCCAGGTAATGGGGGGAACCAGGTCACGGGGGGAGGGTTCCATCACGCTCCAATGAGCTCCATGGGCCCCGTGGTGCTGGGGGTGCTGAACGCTGTGGAGCTGTGGGGGCTGTGGGGCTGCCCATGGTTGTGTGCCATAGGAATGGCTGCGCCTCGGGGATGACAGTGTTGTGAGGCTGGCCATGAGGCAGAGTGTGCCATACGGCTGGGTGTTCTTGTGGGGCTCAGTGGGCTGTGGGGCTGGGTGTGTGCCATGGGGTGGATGATGTGCCATGGGGCTGGCTGTTCCATGGGGATGACTGCGCCATGGGGCTTCGTGTGCTGCAGGGCTGGCCATGGGGCTGGCTGTGATGTAGGGTAGGATGCGTGCTGTGGGGTTGAGTGTGCCATGGGGTGGGCTATGTCCTGAGGGGCTGGCTGTGATGTGGGACTATCTGAACCCTACGGGTCTGGCTGGGTGCCATGGGTCTGGCTGTGCCGTGGGGTGGCTGCTGTCAGTCCCCCGCAGACCCCATAGCGGTGCCCAGCTCCGTGTAACCACCACCCCCACCCCCCCCCTCCGCAGATGTCTCTAGCGATGTCCCCAGTGGGGCCGGGCGCTGCCCCCCACCTGCTGCTGGCCCTGCTCTGCCTGCCCCCCATCTATGGGGCTCCCCACAGCGACGCCCCCCCCGTCTTGTCCCTCAACCTCGGCCTCAACTTCAAGATCAAGGTGCGAAGTCGGCCCCCCCCCCGCCCCACATCGCCCCCCCAGCCCCACAGCCTGTCCCCATTGGGGTCAGGCTGGGACCCCGGTGACGAGACGGGCTCTGGGACGCCCCCATTGGCAATGGGGGGCTTTGGGGGCGTCCCCCCCCCAAAGGGGACCACCCCATCTGAGAAGCACAAGGGGCTGGAGCTGGACATCGCCATTGACCTGACAGCGGGGCTGGACCCCAAAGTGGGGTCGTCCCCCCCCAGCCTCCTGCAGGGCCCCCCTATGGCCGGTGAGTGCCCCCCAACACCGGCCTGGGGTCCCCTCCCCAATATTAAGGCCCCCCCCCAATCTGTGGGTCCGTGTCTCCCCCCCCCCAGGGTCCCTGGCTCCTACGGTGCCCCCCAAGTTGAGCTTTGAGGCGCTGGGGGGGGGCAACGGCTCCTGGGGGCAGGAGGAGGGCGGCAGCGGCAGCACCGAGCCAGGTGAGGGTCCTGGGCGGGTGTTGGAGGGTCCGGGGGGGGGATCCGGGGGAGTTCCTGGTGGGATTTGGGTGTCATGGAGGTGAGTGAGGGGTCCTGGGAATGGGGAATGGGGGCTATGGGTTAATGGGAGCTCAGGGGGGGCCTGGAGGGGAAATAAAGTGGGATCCGGGGGGGGGGGGGGGGGGGGGAGGAGTTGAGGAGGGTCTGGGGTGCTGTTGATGGGTCCTAGGGGGAGTCTTGGGGGTCTCTAAAGGGGGTATGGGGGGTCCGGGTGGGATTGGGGGCATCATCGAAGAGAGGGGGTCCTGGGAGGGGAATGGGGGCTCCTGGGGGGATTAATGGGGGAGTAGGGGGAGCCTGGGGGGATTGGAGGGTTTGGGAGCCCCAGGTGGAAGAGATCCGGGGGAGGGGGGGGCTTAAGGGAGTCGAGGGTGGGATCGGGGGGTACTGGGGTTGTTTTGGGGTCTTAGGGGAGTCGGGGGGGGATCGGGGGGGCATTGAGGGTGACTGGGGGTGATTTGGGGTCTCTTATGGGGGGCAGGGGGCTCCCGGAGGGTTCTGGGGTGTCCCGGGGGGGGGTGGGTGCCCAGTGGTGTCCTGGTGCTACACGGGGGTGCGGGGCGGGCGTGCACATCCCGCGCGGGTGCTCACCCCCCTGACCCCCCCTTTCCCCTCTCTGCAGCCCCGCCCACCCTCTCCTCCTCCCCCTGCCCCCCGCCGTCGCGGTGCCCCCCCCACCCGCGCGCCTCCCCCGCGCCTTTCTCGTGGCCCCCGCACTTCCTCCCCCCGCCCCGCAGCTGGGGCGCGGCCGCGGGCGCGTGGGGCCGGGCGTGGCCCGCGCACGTGTTCGGGGCGGGGGCGGTGTTCGCGGCGCTGGCGCTGCTGGGGCTCGCGCTGCTGCTGCGGGGGGGCGCGGGGCGCGCGGCGCGGCCGCGGGGGGCGCTGCTGGCGGTGGCGGGGGCCGCGCGCGCGCTCCCGCTGCTGCTGGACCCGTACGAGCGGCGGGGGCTGCTCCCCGCGCCCTGCGCGCGCCTCCTCTTCGAGCTGCCCTTCCCGTGCCTGGGCTGGGGGCTGGCGCGGGGCCTGGCGCGCCCCCTGCCGGCCGCGCTGGCGCTGCTGCACCTGGCGCTGGCGGCCGGCGCCGTGCTCGCGGTGGCGGGGCTGGGCCGCGCGGGGGCGCTGCTGCTGCTGCCGCGGGGCGGGTTCGTGGCGCTGGCGCTGGGGCTGGCGCTGGCGCTGCCCGCGGGGGGCGGCTGCCGCGGGGGGGCGCTCCTCGGGAGCGCCGTGGGGGTGCTGGGGGCGCTGGGCAGCGCCGTGCTGCAGGTGTACGGGGTGCTCGCGGCCGTGGGGTGGGCGGGAGCGGGGCCGCAGGGGCCCTGGGGGTGGTGGGGGCTGCAGCTGGGGTGCCGGGTGGCGGAGGTGGCCATGGGGGGCACGGTGGCCGCCATGGCCATGGTCAAGCCGATGTCGCAGCGGCGCCCCGCGGAGCAGCCGGAGGGGGGCGGCGAGGCGGGAGCCGGGGATGCGGGGGGGGGACCCAGCGGTGGGGCACCCCCCGAGGCCACGGAGGGGGACGGGGACCCCACGGCCGGGTACCGGCCCCCGACGCCCATCAACCTGCGGCGCAGCATCGACGAGGCGCTGGGGGCGCGGCACGGGATCGGCCGCGATGTGCCCCCGACGCCCATCAACCTGCGGCGCAGCATCGACGAGGCGCTGGGGGCGCGGCACGGGATCGGCCGCGATGTGGGCGGGTTGGGCTGGAATGGGCTGGGAACGGGGTGGAACATGCTGGGAATGGGGGGCAATGGGGGCTCCAGGGTGGGGGGCAGCGGCAAGGCCACGGTCCCGAGTGTGGAAGGAACCCTGACGCCGAGTCTCGGGACATCTGTGACGTTGTCGAGTCTTGGGGCAACCTTGACGTCGAGTCTCGATGGGGTCCTGAGCTCTGGTCTTGACGCAACCTTGGTCTCGAGCCCTGGGACAGCCTTGGCCTCGAGCGTGGGTACAGCCACGACACCAAGCATTGTGACAACCGTGACCTCAAGCCTTGGTACTACCATGGCAGCAACTCTTGACCCAACCGTAACGACGACTCTTGGCCCAACCGTAACGACGACTCTTGGCCCAAACATGACCCAAAGTCTCGGCGCATCCGTGGCCCCAAGTCTTGGAGCAAGCACAGCATCAAGTCTTAATGCAACCGCAGCCTCAAGTCCCGGCACCACCAGCACACCTGCAGCCACCACAACCAGTGCACCGGTGCTCAGCACAACCAGCAAACCAGAGCTCAGCACCACACGCATCGGCACAACCATGGCCTCAAGTCTTGGCACAACCACGACATCAAGTGTTGGTACCACTGTGACATCAAGTACTGGCGCCACCAGCACACCAGGTCTTGATACAGCCATGGCCCCAGATCTTGGTGCAACCACAACTCTTGGAGCAACCACAACCCCTGTTGGTACAACCATGACATCAAGTGTTGGTACAACCACAACCCCCAGTGTTGGTACCACCATGACATCAAATGTTGGTACAACCACAACCCCCAGTGTTGGTACCACCATGACATCAAGTGTTGGTACAGCCACAACCCCAAGTGTTGGTGCAACCACAACCACCAGTGTTGGTACCACCATGACTCTGGCTCTCAACACAACCATGACCTCAAGCGTTGGCACAACCATGACCCCAAGCGTTAGCTCAACCACAACCTCAAGCCTTGGCACGAGCAGCACACCAGCTCTTGGCACAACTGCAGCACCTCTTGGAGCACCCACGACCCCAAGTGTTGCCACAACCATGGCCCCAAGTCCTGGCACCTCCACCACAGGACCCAGCCCCACCGGCATCCCCGCCTTGCACTGCTCCTCCTCCGGCACTGGGGCCCTCGCGGTGTCCCCAGGGGTCCAGGACAGTGCCCTCCTGTCCCCACAGGGCAGTGACACCATAGACTTGTAGGGGGGCATCCCCAAACCCCCTCATGGTGCTGGGGGCACCCAGTGGGGCTGGGACCCCCCCTCGGACCCCCAAGTGCTCTGGAGACCTCCCCAAGAGACCCCATCTGCCCCCCAGGTCCCTGGGACCCCCCATGTCCTTGAGACCCTCAAGTGCTGATGACAACCTGGGACCCCTCCAAACACCCCCAAGGTCCCTGGGACCCCCACATACGGGTGACATCAAAGCCCCCCCATATCCTTGTGCTGATGAGAACTTGGGGACCCCCCAGCAGCCTCCAAAGTCCCTGTGACCCCCCCCAAGTATGAGCAAGAACCTGGAGCCCCCCATGTCCTTGAGCCCCCCAAGTGCTGATGACACCCTGGGGACCCTCCCAGCCCCTCAGACCCCCCAAGTGGTGACAATCTGAGCCCCCCTCCCGTGCCCCAGGGCCCCCCCTTTAACAAGCCCTCCCCACTCAACCGCTGGGGGGAGGGATATTAGGGGGTGCCCCCCCTTGTACCCAATAAAGTGCCACGCACAAAGGGTGTGAGTGTGACCGCGCGGGACCCCCACAACGGGGAGTGCCCCCACACTGTGACCCCCACATAATCCCCCTGTGACCCTTGGGTGGGACCCTCAAACCCCACCACGACCCCTATGACCCCTGGTATGGGACACCCAAGACCCCCTCTAACCCTTCGTAGGGGAGCCCCGAGCCCCCTGGCCCCACAGCCTTTATAATGGGACCTTCGGTACCCCTCACACCCCTGGGATGGGACCCCCACGATCCCCACCACCCTTGGGACAAGGACCCCCAACCGCCCTTGATCCCCAAGTCCCTGTGATGGGAACCCTTGAGACCCCATAGGGTCCCCGTGACCCCCCAGTTGACCCCTGGGATATGCCCCCCAAGCCCCTGTGGGAGTGTGTCCCCCCATGTGGGACCCCCAAAACCCCTCCGCATCCTTCTCCCCGCGGTTCTCCTCCGCGCCGCCAGTGGGCGCTCTCTCCCCCCGGCCTCCTATGTGTCCCGCCCCCTCCTGCACTGCGCGGTCCAAGATGGCGGCGCCCCGCAGCCGCACGGTGCTGGTGCGGGGCCTGCCCGCGGCCGCCACCGACGCGGAGCTGCAGCAGCTCTTCGGGAGCATCGGGCCCCTGCGGCGCGGCTTCGTCGTCACAGAGAAGGGTCCGGGGGGGCTGGGACCGGCGGCTGGGGGAGCTGGGAGTGAGGTTTGGGGTCTGGGAGACCCGGAACCGGGATCGGGGGTGCTGAGAGGGGCCAAGACTGGAGTCTGGGGGGCTGAAAGTGGCTGAGACCGCGGTTTTGGTGTGCCAGGACTGGGGTTTTAGGATCAGGAGGGGGCTGGGACCAGAGTCTGGGGGATTGGGGGGGGCTGGGAATGGGGTTTGGAGGGGATGAAGGAGACCAGGGGAAGGGAGGAGGGCTGGGACTCGGCTATGGGTATGGGCTGAGGGGCTTCAAGGGGGCTGGAGAAGGGGATGCGGCCGAGCTCTGGGACCAGGGTTTTGGGGGGCCGAGTGGCCTGGGGCTGGGGTCTGGTGGGTGCTGAGCAGGGCTTGGACCAAAGAGGGACCCAGAGACAGCATTTGGGGTGCTGGGACCAGGGGCTGGGGGGGGGGGGGCAGGACCAGGGTTGGGGGGCTACAGAGGTCTGGGACCAGGGTTTAGGGATGCTGCTGTGTCCTGAGACCTGTTTATTGGGGGGGTCCCAGAGGACACTGTGTGGCAGGAATTTGGGGGGGACAGGATTTGGGGGTCGTGGGGACCCCCAGAGCCATTGTCTAGGACTGTTGAATGGGGGGGTCACATTTGTGACCCCCAGTTTGGGGATGCCAGGAAGGGGGTTCAGGAGGGGCAGTATTTGGGGTGTCAGCACTTGGCTCCCCCTTTCTCCCCCCGTTGTCCCCCCCAGGCACCCAGAGGAGCCGTGGCTTTGGCTACGTCACCTTCTCCCTGGCCGAGGATGCCCAAAGAGCCCTTGAGGAGCCCCCGCCATGGGGCAGCCATCGCCTGACCGTGACTCCCGCCCGGCGCCGGGGGCAGAAACCCCCCCGGGGGGGGGCAGTGCAGGAGGCAGGAGGTGAGAGGGGGTCCCCGGTCCTATCCTGCACCCCCAGAGGGGAGCTGAGTATTCTCAATGCCCATTGCCCCCCACAGGGAACCCCCAGCAGGCGAAGCAGCCCCGGCCGGCATCCAGGAAAGCACGTTTGATCGTCCGCAACCTCAGCTTCAAGGTCTGGGGGGGTCTTGAGAGAGCCTGGGAGGGGTGGTGGGTTTGGGGACCACCAGTTCACCCCCTGCCCCCCACCCCCAGTGCTCAGAGGAGGAGCTGAGGGATCTCTTCTCGCCCTATGGCTCTGTGCTGGAGGTGAACATCCCCAAGAAGGCAGGTAAATCCCATCCCCCCTGCCTCATAGGGGTGGGTTTTGGGGTGATGCCCCCCCCCCCCCAAAGGGCAGGTTGGATGTGGGGGGGTGCTGGGGGGACTTGGAGCAGCATGGGGGGGTTCGGAGCAGCATTCCAGGCTCTCGGCAGATGGGAAGATGCGAGGATTCGCCTTCGTGCAGCTCAGGAACGTGCTGGAAGCAACCAAAGCACTTCGGGGGATGAACATGAAGGAGATTAAAGGTTTGGGGGAGCGGAGGAGGAGGCTTTGGGGGGTCTCTCAGAAGTGGGGGGTACTCATGGGGTCCCCCCATGTTCCTTTGCCTCCCCAGGGCGGCCGGTGGCTGTGGATTGGGCTGTGGCCAAGGACAAGTACCAGGCAACAGAGGGGACCCAGGGTGAGGGTCCTGCACCCCATAACCCCCCTGAGCACCTCAAACCCCACCCTGCGCACCCCAACACCCCCCCCCCCAGGCCTGACCGGGGACCCTCCCCCGAGTGGTTTTGGGGGTGTTTGAACAGCATTGGTGGCCTTTGTGGGGGGCACTGGGGGTTACTTGGGGTGATGGTCACTGCTGGTACCTGGTGCTGTGCAGGGGGCAAGGAGGAACCTGGTGGGGGTGGAGAGAAGAAGGAGGAGGAAGAGCAGAATGAGGAGGAAAAGGAGGAGGAGCAAAAAGAAGAGGAAGAGGGAGAAGAAGAGGAGGAAGAAGGTGATGATGGAGGCAGCGAGGATCACAGTGAGCAGGAGAATGAGGATGAGGAAGAGGATGATGATGAGGAGGATGAAGGTGTGTTCTGCTCGGGGTGGATGAGGGTGGCAGTGGCTGGGTTAGAGGAGGGTGGGGGAGCTCCCCTTGGATTGAGGGGGCTCTTCTGGGGGTCTAGGGGTGGTTCCTCTAGGATTTGTGTGCTGCCATTGGGCTTGAGGGGGGTGGTTCCTGGCGATCAGGGGGAGTTTCCCTTAGGGGGCTGCCAATGGGTTTGGGGGTTTCCCCAGTAGATCATGGGGCAGTCCCTTGGGGGAATCCCTGGGGGTTTGGAGAGGACTCCCCTGGGATTTGGGTGCTGCCATGGGGGTTTGGGGGGGGTGGGATGTATCCTGGGTGTCTGGTGGGGTTCCCTTGGACTGGGGGGAGGGTCCTCTTGTATTGGGGGGCCTGTCCTGGAGATTTGGGGGGCGTTTCCCTGGGATTTTAGAGGTTCCCTGGTGATTGAGGGGACTCCACTGGGATTAGGGTGGGAAATCCCGTCGGGATCTGGGGGAGGTTTCCCCTTGGATTGGAGGGGGCTCCCAGTGGATCTAGGGGGTCTCATCTGACGAGTTGCCCCTGGGATCTGCGGGGTGCTACCCAGGGGTCTGGGGGTGTTTCCATGGGATTGGGGGTTCCCCTGTAAGTATGGGGGGGGTCTCCCCATTGGATTGGGGATTTCTCCATGGGATTTAGGGGGGTTCATGTTGGGGTCCAGGGGGGTCTCTCTGAGGTTCTGGGGCTCTTCCCACGCTGGGGAGGTTCAGCAGTGCCCCCCCAACCCCCCTCCCCCATCCATCTCCAGCTGTGAAGACACCTAAAAAGCGCTGTGGCCGGGGGGGTGCCCCCCCGTCTGATGTGGGTGAGGGCAGGACCGTGTTCATCAGGTGAGCGCTGCAGTGCAGGGGGGAGCACACTTTGGGGTCCTCCCTGCCACTGGGGGGGGGTCACTGTGGATGTGGGGGGCCCATGTCCCCCCCTGACAGCCACTCCTGTCCCCCGTCCCGTCCCCCCCCCCAGGAACCTGTCTTTTGACACGGAGGAGGAGGCACTGGGCACACTGCTGCAGCGCTTTGGGGAGCTCAAGTACGTGCGAGTGGTGCTGCACCCCGACACCGAGCACTCCAAAGGTAAGGGGGGGGGGCACTGGAGGGGGGAACCCCCTTTGTTTCCCCCCAGTAACCCCCTTTCTGCCCCCCAGGTTGTGCCTTCGCCCAGTTCCAGACGCAAGAAGCTGCCCAGAAGTGCCTTGATGCGGCTCAGGGCGATGGGGAGGTGAGAGGGGGGACAGGGACCCCCCCGGGGGATGAGAGACCCCCATAGGTGACAAAGGGACCCCCTTGGAGTGATGAGGGACCCCCTGGGTGACAATGGGTTCCTTCCTGGTGGCAAAAGCAGCGCCCCAAGGCAGTAAAAAGACCCCATGAGGTAACAAGGAACTCGCATAGATGATGAGGCCCCCCCCCCCCCAGGGTGACAAGGGACCTCTTCAGGGCAATAAGGACCCCCCTTGGGGTGACAAGGACCCCCATAGGTGATGAAAGCCCCCCCAGGATAATAAGGAACTCCCTCAGGGCAACAAGGGACTGCCCCCATTTAACAGAAAGACACCTTGTGGGGTGACAACCCCCCAGAGCAACAATAGGCCCCCCCCCCAGTGCAATAAAGGGCCACCCCAATGTGACAAGGGACCACCCTAGGGCAATAAGCAACACCCTAGGGTGACAGAGACTCCCAACAGGGTGACAAAGGACCCCTCCCCAGGATGTCAAGGAACCCCCATAGGTGACAAAGGGCCTCACAGGGCAATAAGGGACCCCCCAGGAGTGACATCGGGGATTGGAGCATCACCATCCCACCCCTGTAGGTTCAGGGGTTACCTTTGGGGCCCTCTCCATTCTGGGGGTCATCCCCCTATTGTGGGGTTCCCAATGGGTTCCCACCGGTGCAGGGTGGGGGCCTGCGCCTGGACGGGCGCCTGCTCCGCATGGACCAGGCCGTGACCCGCGAGGAGGCGCGGAAGCTGCGGGGCTGCAAGGAGCCGAAGCCAGCGGGGACCCGGAACCTCTACCTGGCGCGGGAGGGCTGTGAGTGGGGACCCCCAAGCACCCCCTTACTCCTGTGACCCCCACTTTGTGCCCCCCAGAACCAGCTTTTTGTACCCTAACCCTCTCTGTGACCCCAAATCCCATTATTTTTCACCTAAATCCCTGGGCTTTACATCCCCAAACCCCCTTTTGTTGCCTCCCCCATATCTCCCCCCCCCCCCCCCCAACTGCTCTTTTGCCTCCCAAATGCCCCTTTTTGTTCCCCTGAGCCCCCTTTTCCCCCTTCAGAATACCCGGGGTTTGCCCCTCCCACAACCTTCTTTTGGTCCCCCTAAACCCCCTTTTGCCCCCTCTTCCTTTTTTCCCCCAAACCCCTCCTATTTGGCCCCTGGAACTGCCTTTTTTGCTCCCCCAAAACCTTTTTGACCTCCTAAACCCCATTTTTGACCCATCCAAACCCCATTTTTTGGCGCCCCCCAATCCCTTTTTCTACTCCTGAACCCACTTTTTGCCCCCCCCAAATCCCCTTTTGAGCCCCTCCAACCACCATTTCTCTTCCCAAACCTCCTTTTTTACCTCCCCAGTCCCCCTTTTTGCCTCCCCCAAACCCAAACTCCTTTTATCCCCACCCCCCATCTCCCTTTTTAACCCCCCAAACCCTTTTATTCCTCCTGCATTCCCCCCGCCCCGCAGTGATCCGGGCCGGGACGAAAGCAGCTGAGGGGGTGAGCGATGCTGACATGGCCAAGCGAGCTCGGGTGAGTGTGACCCCTGCAGCACCTTGTGTGTGTCCCATTCCCCCGCCCCCTGTTTTGGGGTACCACGGGCCCCCATGACCCCCCCTGACCCCCTCAGTTTGAGGAGCTGAAGGCGCAGAAGCTGCGGGACCCCAACATCTTTGTGTCGCGCACCCGGCTCTGCATCCACAACCTGCCCAAGGCCATCGACAGCACCCGCCTGCGCCAGGTCCTGCGCCGCCTCCTGGGGGGGGGGGGCAAGGGCCCCTGCATCAAGGAGGTGGGACCCCCCCCCCCCCAGGGATCCCTCCATGTGCTCCTGTGTGCTGGGGCCTCACTGGGAGAGGGGTTTGGGGGGGGGGGCAGAATCAGTGGGTGTCCCCCCTGTGTTCTCTCTGGGGTGGGTTTGCAGGTGCATGGGATGTGGGTATCTCTCAAGTATCCCCCCTGTACCCTCTGGGGGAGGTTTTGGGGTTGCAGGGGATGTGGGTGTCCCCCTCTTTGTGTCCCCCCCCAGAATTCTCCTACGGTCTGTGTCTCCCATGGGAGTAGGTTTGCTGGCAGAGGCAGTGTTCATCCCCCATGTGTCCTTTGTGGGGTGGGTTTTGGGGTGCAGGGGAGGTGGGTGTTCCCCCAGTGTGCCTCCTGTGTCCCCTGCCATGTGCTCCTGTGCTCTCTGTCCCCACTGGGGTGGGTTTTAGGGGTGCAGAGGGGCTTGGTGTGTCTCCCCATGTCCCCCTATGTCTTCTCTGAGATGGGTTTTTGGGGGTACAGAGGCTCTGGGTGTCATCCCCCCCCAGTGTCCCCTCTCGGCGGGTTTGGGGGTGATGGGTGCAGAGGTAGTGGATGTCCTTCCCCCCTCATCCATGTCCCCCCAGTGTCCCCTGTGCTCTGTGTCCCCCCAAGGGTGGGTTTGGGGGTGCAGCAGCTCTGGCTGTCCCCCCATGTGTCCGCATCTCCCCCCTGTCCCCCCCGCCCTGCAGTGCCGGGTGATGCGGGAGCAGCGGGGCCAGGGGCAGTCTCTGGGGTTCGCCTTTGTGGGCTTTGGGACGCACGAGGAGGCGCTGGGGGCCCTGCGCAGCATCAACAACAACCCCCGGCTCTTCGGGGCGCACAAGGTGGGGGCACTGCCGGGGGGGGGGGAGGCGGAGGGGGCGCTGAACTCCCCCGGGGCATCCACAGCCCCCCAGACCCTGCACTTTACCTAAGGGGGCTTAAGAGGTCCTGTCTGTCACCAACCCCCTGCAGCCTTATAGCCCACCTCAGTACCCCAATATCCCCCTTGCACCCCAATAACCACCCAGAGCACCCGTATAACCCCCCTCACCCCTATATCACCCTCAGCATCCCTGTAAGCCCCCTGTAACCTTAATCCTTCTCCACAGCACCTCTGTAACCCTCTAGCACCTTTATTGCCCCCCTTTGCCCCTATAACCCCCTGCACCACTATAACATCCCATCGCTCCTATATCTTTCCCAGCACCCTTTTACCACTCACAGCACCCCTATATCAACCCTCCACACCCCTGTAATCCCATCCAGATCCTTACACCCACCACCACTTAGCCCCCCTTCTCCCTGCACCCCTGTGCCCTCCCAAGTACACCCCACCAGCAGGGCCCCTCCATGCCCTCCCACTCTGCCCTATAGGGCCCCAAGGGGGTCTCCCCATGTGCTCCCCCATCTATCCCCCCAAGCCCTAGGTGGGTGCCCCGCATTTGTGTGTCCCCCATTCGTGTTCATCACCCCATTCATATCCTGTCCCATTGATAATTCCCCCATTCATCACCCCCATTTACCCCCCTGTTCATTCCCTCCCATTTATCCCCCCTTCACCCCTCCTTTCACCCCCCCTTCACCCCCATTCCTGCCCCACAGCGCCCCATCGTGGAGTTCTCCCTCGAGGACCGGCGGAAGCTGAAGCTGAAGGAGCAGCGAACCCAGCGCAGCCTCGTGGGTGCCCCCCACCCTTTTGGGTCACCCCCTTCATCCCCCCATCCCCATTGCTCACCCTTTGCCCCCCCAGCTCAAGCTGAAGCAGATGCAAGCGGCGGCAGCAGCAACCCCCGAACCGGCTGCACCCCAGAAGAAGCCCCACGGGGAAGAGGGGTGCCCTGAAGGGGGGCAGGACCCCCAGGCCCCCCCTCGGCCTCCCGGGAGCCCCCCCAGCCCTGGTCCGGGTTCCGCACGGATCCGCACGCGGGGAGGGTGACGCTTCCGGATGGGTCCACAAGGAGGAAGGTGCTGGCGCTGCCCTCACACCGTGGGCCCAAGATCAGGTATGGGGGGGCCCCTTCTTCCTTCCCCCCTTCCTCTTCCTCTCCCCCTTCATCTGCTTTCCCCTTCCTTATCTTCCTCCTCCTCTTCATTTTCTTCCTTCTCTTTGTCACCTTCTTCCCTAATCCCTCCCTCTTCTTCCCTCCTTCTTCCTGCCCCATTGAGGGATCCCCATCTTCCCCCTCCCCTCCTGCGCCCAAATCCCCTCTGGGTGCTGGTTGGCAGCACCCATGGGGGTATATTGGCACCCAGGAGGGTACTGAGCACCCACGGGTGCCCCTTTGCTCCCTGCCCCCAGGAAGCGGGACAAGGGAAAGGTGAAGCCCGCCCCCAAGCAGAAGCAGCCTAAGGCCAAAGCCCAGAGGAGGAAAGAGAATCACAAGGTTCCCCCCTCCAAGGTAAGGACTCCCCAACCCCTCCATGTGCTTTTGGGGTATCATGTCCCCCTAACTGTGGGTGCAGGGGGGGGGTCTCCTCACCCCCTTCCCCTGGCCCTGCAGCCCCAATGGGACTGGATGGGTGGGGGCATGGATTTGGGGATCCCCATCCTTCTGTGGGGATTGGGGGCAAGTTGGGGACCCCCATCCTTTACCCCCTTGGATGGGTGAGGGGCGGGTGCTTGGGGACCCCTGTGCTGCTCCCTATACCCATGGTGGCTCTGAGGGGGGTGATTTGGGGACCCCGCTACCTCGGGTATAGGGGGGCATGACTCGGGGGGGGGGGGGGGGGGGGTTGGAGACCCCCACCCTTCCCCCCACCTCATGTGGCATTTGGGGCTCCCCCTTTCTTGGGTGGTTGGATTGGGGGTGTGGGCTTGGTAGCCCCCATGTCGGGTGGGGGTGGATTTGGGGTGATGGGGGGGGTTTGGAGCCCCCCATCTCACCCCCCCACCTCAGGCTCGCAGGGAGGGCCCTGGGGGAGCTGAGGCCCGGTTCAATGCCCTGGTGGAGCGGTACAAGAGGAAGATCCTGGGCAGTGACCCACACACAGCCAAGAGGAGCAAGTGGTTCGAGAGCTGAGACCCCCCCAGCACCCAGACCCCCCCATGGGTGCTGCTCCCCCCACCCCCCCACACTGTGTAAAAGTATTGAAGTATATTTTAATATAAAGCTTTTGGAGGATAAGATAAAAGGTGCCCTCAGGTCCCTGTGTCCTCTCGTGTGCCCCTCCCACCATGTGTCCCCTTATGTGCCCCCCCCATCACCTTTCATGTGTCCTTGTGTCCCCTCTTGTCCTTCCATGTCCTTGTATCCCCCCACATCCCCCTGTGCCCCTTCCTGTCCCTGTGTCCCCCAGTGTCCCAGTGTTGGTGGCTGCTGAACCCCCCGGGTCTGAGTCAGCTCAAATGTGACCTCGTGTGACCCCGTGTCCTGGTGAGCCCCTGGTTCAGACCCTGCTTTGGGGTCCCTGCACCAGGCGGGGGTTGGGGTTACCGGAGCAGCTGCTACCGTGGTTGTTGTCACCATTGTCACCATTGTCACCATCCACATGGGCATTCAATCAGAAGAATGAATAATTCTGTGATAATTCAATATAACAATAGTAACAATAGTAAAATGATGATAAAATAAGAATTGGATAATAATTCAAGAGTGGCAATACTAGTAATAACAATGCTAATAATAATGTGATAATGAAAATATTGGGCATTCAGTTATAACAACAATAAAATAAGGATTTAATACAAATACAATAATGATGCCCTGGTAATAAAATAATGATAAATAATTCAATGATAAAAATAACATTAATAAATTACAAAATGAAATAATCCACTAATAACGATAATTAAACATGAATTCCATGATAATAAATTAAGACTTTCATAGTTAATGCTAACAGTATTTTAATTAATAAAACTTCAGTACTAATCACTAATTGTACCTAAATCAGAATATAATAAGAAGAATTTGGTCATAGTTTGATACAATAATAGCAATAAAATGGGAAAATATTAACAGTAAAATAATGAATTAATAAATAGTGATAGAGTAACAAAAAATGATGAAATGGCAATAAACACTAAAATAACGATATGGTCATAAAATGACAGGAAAATAATTAAATATTAATAAATTACTAAGAAAATAATAAAATAGTAATAACAGTAAAAGGACAAGAACATAAGGAAATAGCATAAAATAACAGTCAAATAATGAAATATTAATAAAATAGTAATAAAATAAGAGCAATCACAGCAGTGTGTCCCGTACCCCCCCGTGTCCCATTAACAGCCTGGGTCCCCCCTATGTGTCCCCCTGTGTCCCCCACGTCTGCCCATGTCCTCCTCATTAAAAGCCCGGGTCCCCCATGTCATTCCATGTCTACCCCCCCCATTAACACCCCATATCCCTCCATGTCCCTCCCCATTAACACCCCATGTCCCCCTATGTCCCATCTCTCCCCATTAACATCCTGGCTCCCCCCTATTGTCCCCATATGTTCCCCCTTTATGCCCCCCATTAACACCCTGGACACCCCCCCCCCCTCCATCTTGTGCACGTCACCACCCCGGGTCCATGTCCCCCCCCCCTACATGTTCCTCCCCCCGTTAACACCCGCGTTCCCCCCTTGCCCCCCCGCTAACATCCCATCTCCCCCCCCTCCAGTCCCCGCTCCAGCGCATCGAGGCAGCGGCGCAGCCGGGCCAGGGTCACCCCTGCCGCCGTGTGGGGCGCCTCTGCCACGGCGGGGGGGCGGGGGCGGCGCGGGGGGGGGCGGTGGCGGGGGGGGGCAGCGCAGGAGTGCGCCCATGGCCCCCAGCAGGTGCCGCAGCGTCTCCAGGTCCGTGGCCACCTGCGCCAGCGGCGCCGCCCCCCGGCGCCCCCTCCCGGCAGCGCCCCCAGCAGGCGCTGGAAGAGCTGCAGGCGCTGCCCCATCGCCCCCAGCCCCGGAGGGGGGGGCGGCCCCTCCAGCACCGCCCCCAGCCCGCGGATCTGCACCCCCAGCGGGAACAGCTGTGGGGGGACACGGGGAGGTCAGCACCCACAGACACCCCCACACAGACAACCCCCGCCAGCTATGGGGGTCCCCCACCATCCACGTCACTGACCCCCCTCAGCTTCTTCAGCCTTGGGGACCCCACATCTGGGCATGGGGATCCCCCCTCCCAGCATCTACCCCTTGGGAACATCCCTATCCAGGGCATAGACACACCCCCCCCGCCAAGCCATGGGGAACCGCCCCTGGGAATACCCCTCCTCCCAAACGAACTGTCCTTTGGAACCCCCCAAATCTGGGCCCAGAGACCCCACCACCACACACAGCCATGGGGACCCCTCCTGGAGACCCCGAGTTTGGGCACAGAACCCTCAGCCATGGGATCCCCTATGGGGACCTCCTATGGTGACCCCCTATTCAGCATCCCCCCCCCAGGGGACCTCCAATCCCTGCCTCAAAGCACCCCCTAAACCCTACAGCCATGGGGACCTTTCTCCTGGGACCCCTAGTTAGGGCACAGGGACCCCCTATCCAGCATCCCACCCATGAGGGTCCCCAATCTGTGCCTCAGAGATCCCCCCCCAGCCGTGCTGTGCCCCCCCCCCCCCCCCCCGAGACTCCCAATTTAGGCACAGACACCTCCCCCTCCTTCTATATCCCCCCCTCTGCCCCCCCCCATCTCCCCTCGTCCATTCTGCGTGCCCCCCATGGGCTACCGTGAGGCTCCCCCCTCCCCTTTCCTGACCCGGGGCCGTCTTGGGGCCCCCCCCCTCACCTGCAGGCGCTGGAGGCGGGTGCTGAGGGTGCGGATCAGGTTCTTCGCATCCACCCGCACCCTGTCCAGCCCCACGGGGCGCCCCGCTCCCGCGGGCAGCCCCAGGCACAGCAGCGCCCAGAGCGGCGCGGCCGGGCCCCACATGGCACCGGCACTGGGACACGAGGGGGGACCCAAAACCTGCCCGAGGAGCCTCGGGGGGGGGGGGGGGGAATGAGAGCGGGGAGTGAGCCCCTGGTCGGGGCATGGGGTCGGGCACGTAGGGAACACATGGGGATGGGGGAGGACAAAGGGGGACAAGGGGGGGATAGGGAGTGAGGGGAGAGATGGAGACAAGGAGGGGATACGGGGGTGGGGGAGATACGGGAGGTGTCCCCCCCATGGCCTCTGGGGTCCCGTGTCCCCCCACTCTGCACCCCACAGCGCTGGGGAGTCCCTTGGGGTGGTGGCCCTGGGGAGTTGTGAGGGGCAAAGTGGGGGTGTCCTGGGGTGGTAGGGATGTCCCATGGTGGGGGTGTCCCGGAAGAGGGTGATCCCAGAGGCAGATGTCCCAGGACAAAGGAACTGCCATAGGAGGGTGTCCCATGGGAGCAGTACCCAGGGACAAAGGGGGTCCTTGGGGAGGAGGAGGGTTCCACAGTGGGGGTGTCCCTGGGGTGGGGAGGTCCCGGGACAAGGGGTGTCCCATGAGGGGGTGTCCAAGGAGAATGGGGGTCCCATGAGGGGGGTATCCCGGGACAAGGGGGGGTCCTTGGGGAAGTGGTATCCCACAGTGGGGGTGTCCTGGGGTGGGGAGGTCCCGGGACAAGGAGTGTCCCATGGGGGGATGTCCCAGGAGAATGGGGGTCCCAGGACAAGGGGTATCCCGGGACAAGGGGTGTCCCTAGGTGGGGGTGCGAGGGATCCTCCCCTTACCTGGCTCGCCCTGAGGGTCCCGTCCAGTCCCGTCGGCGGCTCCATCTCCGAGGCCCCCCCTTTATAGCGGAGCGGGGCCGTTGCACAACGGCGCTTCCCGGCCCCGCCCGCCCCGGCCCGACGGCGGCCGTGTCCGTGTGTCCGTCCCTGTATCCGTGTGTCCACGCGTGTGCCCGGGGGTCCGTCTATGTCCGTCCATGTGTCCGACGGGGGATGCAGCAAGCCGGGGGATCCCGAGACACAGCGATAACGGGGGGGGTGCCGGGGTCATATGGAGGATCGGGGGGGGGGGGTGTGTGTAATTCCCGGGGATGCACGGGAGGGGATCAACCCTAGGACACAATGACCACGGGGAAGCCGGAACACAGCGACAATGGGATGGCCCTGGGGATAAACCGAACATGGTGAGGGGGTCCCGGAGACACATGGAACACGAGGGGACGGGGGACGGGATGCACCGTGGGAGTTGTCCCGGGGCACAGTGAGCACGGGCGGGCAGGGGCACACGGAGCACCGGGCAGGGTCCCGGGGATGCACGGAACACGATGGAGATCCCGTGGATGCACCGAGAGCGGGGGTCCCGGGACACAGCAATACCGGGGGAGGAGGGCGGTCCTGGGGACATGCGGAGCATCAGAGAGGAGTCCCCCAGGGACGAACCGAACATGGGATGGGGGGCCCGGAGATGCACCGCGTGTGGGGAACGGGTCCAAGTGAATATGGGGGCGTCCTCGGGATACCCCGAGCACAGCGGGGAATGTTGCGGGGGTCACATGGAGCACTGCGGGGGGGGGCGGGACACAATGAGCACGGGGGGGCCCGGGGATACCCCGAGCACGTGTGTGTGGGGGTATCCCCAGGTGACCCTGGGGCACTTCCCACCCCCGACACGACCCCGCCCCACCGCGTGCCCCACAGCGCGCGGACGCGTCCTGCGTGTCTACGTGCCCGGCTGGAACCGCCCCCCCCGTGTGCGTGTGCGCGGTGACACATCCCCGCCTGCAGCGCCGTGCACACTCACACGCGCCGCGAGCTCACACGCGCCCTGGTGCTCCATGGGACACCCCCCCCCCCCCCCCCTCCCCGGGTCCGTCCCTCCTTGGCCCCGTCCTGCCCCACAGCACCCAGCGTGGGGGGGGGGGGCACACACGGGTGTGAGCACACGTCGGGCAGCGCTTGCGGCCGGGCACACGCGGGTCTGGGCACACTCGCGCACTCACACATCTGGGCACGCTCGTATCTGGGCAGACGCACGTCTGGGACAGGCGGGTCTGCGCCCATGCGCATCTGGACACACACGCATCTGGGCACGGAGATCTGGCACATGTACACCTGGGCAGGTGGGATGGGACGGAGATAGGGATGGGGGATGGGAATGGGGATGGGATGGGAACGGGGACAGGAATGGGGATAGGGTGGGGGTGGGAATCGGGACTGGGATGGGATGGGGATGAGACAGGGTCAAGGATGAGGATGGGGATGGGGACCGAAATGGGAAGGGGATGGGACAGAGACAGGGATGGGGATGAGGCCACAGATTGGGTGGGAATGGGACTGGGACCAGGATGGGCTGGGTGCAGGATGGGGACAGGGGCAGGGATGGGATGGGAATAGGGCTGGGATAGAGATGAGACAGGGATGTGGACAAGGACGAGGACAGTGACAAGGACTAGGATGGGCTGGGGACAGGGCTGGGGGACAGAGTCGGTCCTAGCTGTCACCAAGAGCCCCATCAGACCGTCTGCACCCCCATGGGGGCACACTCCTCCCACCCCCCGGCTCCCTATACCCCTGTCCCCATCCCCGGGGGCCACCCCGGCCACGGACCCCCTCAACAGGGAAGTCCCCAGGGGCCGGGATTCGGGATCCAGCGCCAGGATTCATCCCCGGGGCAGGCGGGAGCTGGCAGCCCCCATCCCGTGGGATTCTCCCTGTGTCTCCCCCGCTTCCCGCTGTTATTTTGGTGCGGAGCCACCCGGCTAATTCCTGGATATTACGGGCTGGCTGGAGCCGCTGGGATTGCCGGCAGCCCGGTGGGGGGAGCCCAGCATTCCCAAGGGATCCTGCGGCCAGCCTGGACTAGCACCCACATTCCTGGCGGTTGGGATTCACCCCGGCTTGACACCGGCATCACCACAGGGTCCCCATGGGGACACGGGGACGACATGGGGACATGGGGGAACATGGGGATATAGGGATGGGGGGGACATGGGGATACAGGATATGGGGATGTGGGATATGGGACATGGGGGAACATGGGGATATGGGGACCATGGGGATATGGGGACATGAGAATATGGGGATATGGAATATGGGACATCGGGATATGAGAGGACATGGGGGGGGGGCGTGGGGATATGGGGACACAGGGATATGGGACATGGGGCATGGAGCCCACCCCGGAAGGGGCTTCAAACCCAGATCAAGGGGGCTCATGGGTGTCCCCAGAGGTGCCTGTAACCCGGGGGGGTGCTGGGTGCTGTCTGATGTTCCCAGACCCGGGGTGGGGGGGACAGGACATGACACAGCTGGGGCCATGCGAGGACGGAGATGGGGTAGCCCAAGGGGACAATGGGGTTCACTGCAACACCCCAGCGATGAGCGTCTGCCTGCGAGTGCCCTCAGGCTGCCGGGGGGGAGGTCGGGGTGCCCGGGGCGGGGGGTGACAAGGACAGTCACCACCACCGGTGCGTTGCCGGGCAAACACAGCTGCAGTCCTGCCAGGAACCGCGGGTCAGTGCCCCAGGGCTCGTGTCACCATGGCCTGACACCCCCGACACCATCACCATGCCCCCCGTCCTGCCCTGCCCTCCCAACACCGTCACTCGTGTCCCCAGTCCTGTCCTTGATCCCTGTTCCCCCCTAGGCATCGATCTTGTCCCCGGTTCCTGTCCCTGACGCATCCCTCCCACTCCGTCCCCAAGCCCTGTCCACCCGCCATTGCTCCAACTTTTGCCCCCAGTCCCTGTCCCCCTCCAGCCACCATCACTCGTGTCCCCCAACCCTGTCCCCAGTCCCTGTCCCCCCGCAGCCATCACCTCTCTCCTGCACCCAGACCCTGTCCCCCTCACAGCCAGCTCCTGTTCCCAAGCCCTGTCCCCCATCCAGCACCACTCGTGGCCCCCAACCCTGAACCCCCCCAGCCATCACCATGCTTGTCCCAGGCCCTGTCCCCTGCCAGCCACCATCACTCATGTCCCCAAGCCCTGTCTCCAGTCCCTGTCTTGTTACCCAGCAACACCCATGTCCCCAAGCCCTGTTCTTTATTGGCGTCCCCACCTAGCCAGCATTCTTCTCGTCCCTAAGCCCTGTCTCCCCTCCATCCATCATCCCTCATGTCCCCAGTCCCTGTTCCCAGTCCCTACCCCCCCCCCCAGCCACCATTGCTGCCACTCCTGTCCCCAGTCCCCATTCCCCTGCAGCCACCATCACCCTTCTCATGTCCCCAGTCCCTGTCCCCCCAAGCCACCATCACTCCCTGTCCCCAAGCCCTGTTCCCACCTGGCAGCATCACCCCCATGTCCCCAGTCCCCACCAGCCCCTCCACTCCCCTCACTCCATTCCCTGGGTGCCACCAGGGGGGACAGGGCTGCAATAATGTCCTCAATGTCCCCATGTCCCCCCTGGCTGCCCCAGGCTGAGTGACAGAGCTGGGCTTTGCTGTGGGGCACACATGTGTATATGTATGTAGATGTATGTGCATGTGTGTGCATGTGTGTGTGCAAGCTCCACATGAAGCCCTAACAAGAGTGTTGCTATGGTACTGGTAACTGGGCACCCAAACTGGGAGTGCTGGGATCCAGCATGTGATACGGGTTTAGAGGACATGGGTGGGGGACAGGGACATCGGTCACAGTGACATCTACCATGGAGTCACTATCGGTCACAGGAGATGGTGCTGGGGACAGGTGTGATGGTGTGAAGGGACACACGGCCATGGGGTGCTGCTGGAGACGAGGGGACAAAGGAATAAGGGGACAATGGGGACAGGGGCCGAGGGAAGGAGGGGATATATGGATATGGGGCCAAGAGGATGAGAGAACAAGGGGACAAACGGATAAGGGTATGTGGAGGACATGGGATAAGGAACATGGGATGAAGGGACATGGGGCCAAGGGGATGTGGGGCCAAGGGTCCTGGTGGCACTTTGGGCAGTGCCACAGCCGTTTGTGCTTCTCCCTGTGCACATGGGGTGTCCCTGGCCCGTGCTGGTGTGTGCATGGTGGGGGTGCAACACAGGGGTTGTGCACACCCATGCGCACACTGTGGGGCTGCACATCCTTGTGCACCCTTGTGCACGCTTTGGGGCTGTGCATCCTTGTGCACACCCTGTGCCCGTGCACCCCCTGTGCCCCCTCCAGGGCTGTGCACCCCCATGCACAAGAGCCCCGGTTGGTGCCCATCCCCTGCCCATGCTGACACGTGGCTGCCCCACCTTGTCCCATGCCCATGAGCTGCCGACGTGCAACCCCCCCCTGCCGTGTGCCCCCCAAGCGCCACCCGAGGGTCCCAGCGGCCTCGTGACCCCCCCGTGCGCAGTGTCCCCTCTGTCCCCAGGGGGTTTGGATCCCCCCGGCGAGCGGGTCCCCCGCGGATGCTTTTTGGGGTAAGGGCTTCCTGAGTGCCGCGGAGGGGACAGCAAGCCCAGACCGCAAAAAGACCCGAGAGGGACAGTGGGACACGACACGCACGGACACACACGGACACGCATGGACACGCATGTGAACGCACACGTGTGTGTGCCCGTGGAGAAGGGTGCCTGCCCAGTGCGGCTTTGAAGCAGCCAGACCAGGGCTAGTGGCCCGGAATCCCAATGGGTGCAGGAAATGAAGAGCAGGATCCAAATGGTGCAGGGAAGCATCAAATCCTGTTGTTGCAGGCAGGGAAGTGCAGGATCCAGTCACAGGGAAGTGCAGGATTTGGTCGATGCAGGCAGGGAAGCACTGAATCCCCTTTGGATGCAGGCAGGGGTGCACAGGATCCCGTCAGATGCAGGCAGGGAAGAGCAGAATCCCATCAGATGTGGGCAGGGTAGTGTAGTGTCATGTTGGATTGCAGGCAGGGAAGCACAGGATCTTGTTTCATGTGGGCAAGAAGGCTTAGGATCACATCTGCTGCGGACAGGGAAGCACAGGATCCCACTGACTGCAGGCAGGGAAAATGATGATCCCGTTGGATGAAGGCTGGGAAGTGCAGGTTCCCATCACCTGCAGGCAGGGAAGAGCGGGATCACATCAGATGTAGGCAGGGAACTGCAGGCTCCCATCGACTGCAGGCAGGGTAGCACAGGATCCCAATGAATGCAGGTGGGGAAATGCAGATTCATATCAGATGCAGGTGGGGAAGCGCAAGATCCCATCAGAGGCAGGCAGAAACGAGCAGGATCCCATCAGCTGCAGGCAGGGATTGCGGGATCCCAGTGGATCCAGGCAGGGAAGCGCAGGTCAGTCCCTCCAGGCTCAGTTTCAGACATCTGAGGCCCTCGGGGTGCCAGTGTCCGGGTGTCCCATGGGGAGCATCTGGCGCTGACAGGGCAGGGATGCAGATCCCGGGGGCAGCTGAATAAGCAGCTTCTGGAGGCTGGAGTCCTCACCTTGTGTCCATGGCCACCTCCGTGCCGCGGCCACGTCTCTATCCTGCAGTTCCACCTTCATCCCATCATCACCTCCGCCCCACAGTCACCTCCATCCCATGCTCATTTGGTGCGCTGTGCCCATGTCTCCATCCCACACCCCCATCTCCACCCCATGGTCACCTTCATCTGCCCCACGGCCACGTTGCCATCCCACAGGGTGACAGTGCAGATGGCACCTTACAGCACCATTCCCCATGCTCCCATGGGTGGCAGCACCGGGGACCCCATCACCCCAAAACCTCCCCAGCCGGTTTGGGGGGATGGAGGGGTCATCACGGGGGTGGGTCTGAGACCTCCCTACGTCACCACGAGGCTCACAGACAGGTTTTGGGGTCCAAAACCCCAAACCCATGCCCCTCCCCCCAAGCCCCCTGTGGTGCTGAATAGAGCCTGGTGCAGGGACCCCCCCGGGACAGAGGGGACAGGGAGGGGAGATACTAATGGGGTGCAGGGGGGACACACGAGGGACCCCATGCAAGGTGGAAAGGGGAGTGTGGTGTGGGGTGCTCAGGGGGATCTGGGGTGGTGTGGGGCAGGTATGGGAGGTCCCGGGAGGGGGGACGACGACTCGGGGGTGACAGTCGGGGTCTCGGGGTGCCGGGGTCATGCAGAGGGGGGGGACCGGGGTCCCGGGGTGCTGGGGTGGGGGCTGTGTCTGGGGTACTGGAGTCCTGGAGGGGTCCCGGGTCCTGGAAGATGGAGAGGGTGTCGTGGGTTCCCCGAGACTGGGAGGGGGGGTCTGGAGGCACCTGGGTGCTGGGGGGTGGTTTGCGGGTCCGGGTCACCCTAGGGTGCTGCGGGGGGCGGTGGGGGTGTGGGCACGGAGGTTCCCGAGCTGCTGCGGGGGGGGGGTCCCTGGGTGCTATGGGGCGGAGGTGCCCCAGGGTGCGCGGGCTCCCTGGGGTGCCATGGGCAGATATTGGAGTGTCCCCCCCATGCCCGCGGGATGGGGGGGGCCTGGTCACGGGGGGGGTTGGGGATCGGGGGGATCCTGATGTGTGCCCCCCTCTCCTCCAAGGTCCTACCTGCGGCTGCCGCTGCGATGGAGGGGGGCGGCCACGGAGCGGGGGGGCCCCGGCGCGCGGCGGTTGACCTGCATTGACGTCACTGCGTCATCAGGGTTCCCCTGGAAACACGCGAGAGCTAAAAATAGACCGGAGGGGGGGGGGGGGGGGGGAGGAAGAGAGGCTGGGAGGAGCATGGGGGGGGGGAAAGCGGCTGTTCCACCCCTGCCCCCCCTTCGGTGTCTGCGGCTCTTCTGGGGACAAAGGGACAAATATGGGGACGAGACCACCCCAACCCCCATGGGGACAACCCCCCACAGGGGATAACGACAGGGGGGCCACGGTCACGGGTGTGAGAACGGACATAGTGGAGGGGTAACGACACCGGGGGGGGGCACCCACCCAGGGGACACGGGGACGTGGGGGCACCCCCAATGTTCGTGTCCCCCCCGCTGAACACTTGCGTACCCCGGGGGGGGGGGGGGGGGGGGGCGGAGGTGTGATGCCCCGGGGACAGCGGGGCAGGGGGGCACAGGGACCCGGGGAAGGCGCTGCGCCGGCAGAGCCACGCCCCTACTTGGACAGGCCACGCCCCCTACTATGGCCACGCCCCCCCCGCGCACTCGGGGCAGAGGGAAGGACCCGGGGGGACTCGAGCACGGACACACACACACGTGTACACACGTGGTGCACACTGCACACACACACACACACGTGTACACACGTGGTGCACACTGCACACACACACACACACGTGTACACACGTGGTGCACACTGCACACACACACACACGTGTACACACGTGGTGCACACTGCACACACACAGACACATACACACGTGTACACACGTGGTGCACACTGCACACACACAGACACATACACACGTGTACGCACGTGGTGCACACTACACACACACACACGTGTACACACGTGGTGCACATTGCACACACACACATGTGTACACACGTGGTGCACCCTGCAGCCCCCCCCCACACATACACACACGTGTACACACATGGTGCACACTTCACACAGACAAACACGCGTGTGCACACGTGTTGCACACTGCACACACACACATTCACGTGTACACATGTGGTGCACACTGCACAAACACACACACATACACACACGTGTACACACTGCACACACACACGTGTACACACGTGGTGCACATTGCACACACACTCACACACGTGTACACCCGTGATGCACCCTGCAGCCCCCCCCCCCATACACATATGTGTACACACGTGGTGCACGCTGCACACACACACACACATACACATATGTGTACACACGTGGTGCGCGCTGCACACACACACACGTAGCCACATGTGTACACACGTGGTGCACACTGCACACACACACGCGTGTAGACACGTGGCGCACACTGCACACACACACACGTGTACACACGTGGTGCACACTGCACACACACACATACACACACGTGTACACACGTGGTGCACGCTGCACACACATGTGTAGACACGTGGTGCACACTGCACACACACACACGTGTAGACACGTGGTGCACACTGCACACACACACAGACACATACACACGTGTACACACGTGGTGCACACTGCACACACACACACACACGTGTACACACATGGTGCACCCTGCAGCCCCCCCCCCACATACACATACGTGTACACACGTGGTGCACGCTGCACACACACACACACGTACCCACACGTGTACACACGTGGTGCACGCTGCACACACACACACAGGTGTACACACGTGGTGCACGCTGCGCACACACACACGTGTACACACGTGGTGCGCGCTGCACACACACACACACACACACATAGCCACATGTGTACACACGTGGTGCACACTGCACACACACATGTGTACACACGTGGTGCACGCTGCACACACATGCGTACACACACGTGTACACATATGCACTTTGCATGCGCACATATGCACACACAGTGCTAATTACGGGGCTATGCTGGGACGGGTTATACTGGGATGGAGCTGTACCGGGATGGAGCTGTACCGCGATGGAGCTGTACTGGGATAGAGCTGTACCGGGATGGAGCTGTATGGAGATGCAGCTGTACCGCGATGGAGCTGTACTGGGATAGAGCTGCACCGGGATGGAGCTGTACCGGCATGGAGCTGTACTGGGATGGAGCTCTACCGGGATGGAGCTGTACTGGGTTAGATCTGTACTGGGATAGAGCTGTACTGGGATGGAGCAGTACTGGGATGGAGCTCTACTGGGATGGAGCTGTACTGGGTTAGATCTGTACTGGGATAGAGCTGTACTGGGATGGAGCTGTACTGGGATGGAGCTCTACTGGGATGGAGCTCTACTGGGATAGATCTGTACTGGGATAGAGCTGTACTGGGATGGAGCTGTACTGGGATGGAGCTGCACCGGGATGGAGATGTACTGGGATGGAGCTGTACCGGGATAAACCTGTACTGGGATGGAGCTGCACTGGGTGGAGCTGTACTGGGATGGAGCTGTACTGGGATGGAGCTGTACTGGGATAGATCTGTACTGGGATGGAGCTGTACTGGGATGGAGCTGTACCGGGATGGAGCTGTACCGGGATAGATCTGTACTGGGATGGAGCTGTACTGGGATGGAGCTGCACTGGGATGGAGCTGTACCGGGATAGAGCTGTACTGGGATAGAGCTGTACTGGGATGGAGCTGTACTGGGATGGAGCTGCACTGGGATGGAGCTGTACCGGGATAGAGCTGTACTGGGATAGAGCTGTACTGGGATGGAGCTGTACCGGGATGGAGCTGTACTGGGATGGAGCTGCACTGGGATGGAGCTGTACCGGGATAGAGCTGTACTGGGATAGAGCTGTACTGGGATGGAGCTGTACCGGGATGGAGCTGTACCAGGATGGAGCTGTACCGGGATTGAGTTGTACCGGGATAGCGCTGTATCGGGATGGAGCTGTACTGGGATGGAGCTCTACCGGGATGGAGCTGTACTGGGATGGAGCTGGACCGGGATGGAGCTCTACCGGGATAGAGCTCTACCGGGATAGAGCTGCACTGGGATGGAGCTGTACTGGGATAGAGCTGTACTGGGATAGAGCTGTACTGGGATGGAGCTCTACCGGAATGGAGCTGTACTGGGATGGAGCTGTACTGGGACGGAGCTGTACTGGGATATAGCTGTACTGGGATGGAGCTGTACCGGGACGGAGCTGTACCGGGACGGAGCTGTACCGGGATGGAGCTGTATTGGGATGGAGCTGCACCGAGATGGAGCTGCACCGGGACGGAGCTGTACTGGGATGGAGCTGTACCGGGATGGAGCTGTACCGGGATGGAGCTGTACCGGGATGTGTTGTACCGGTACCGGCAGGTGTCGCCGTTTCCCTCTCGTGTCCGTCGCTCTGCGCACCGCCCAGCATCTCCCGGTTCCGCCCAGTCCCGCCCACCACAGCCACAAGCCGGCCGCTTGTCCTCCGCCAGTTCACACTGGTGCCCAGTGAGATGTGAATGGGGATCACTTGGGTCCCCTGACTGGGGACACTGATGCCATTTGGGACACTGGGAACATTGGATCCCCTGCCATAGAGTTCTCTGGTATCCCCTATCTAGTGACAGTGGTGACACGGCAGGACCCAAGGGACGGTCTCACTTCCCTCGGCAGTGCCACAGTGGGGTCTCAGCACCCTCTGTTTGGGACACATCCCCCCCCGTGTTCCTGTCCGTGTGTCTCCCCGGACACCCTCACGTTGTCACCCGCGGTGTCACCCGTGGTGTCCCTGTGGTGGCCGTGTCCCCTCTTGTGCCCTCGGCACTGATGGGAACGGTTCATCCCAGCTCCAATGATGGACCAAGGTCAAATGCCGGAGAGGAACAGACACAGTCAAGACCCCCAGGGGTGATCAAAGACCCCAAGAGCCCCCCCAGATAAAGACAGGCACCAATGAGGCCTCCAGGGACTCTCAAAGACCAGCACCCAGTGATGGACATGGAGCTGTTGGGGTAGGAGCAGCCACCCACATTCCAAAACTCATCCCCCCCATCCCTTCCTTTAATCCCAGTGCTTGCTGGAGCTAATCACTGGCCCCAGCACCAGTGCTCCCAGCTCCTAATAGATCAATCTCAATTAGTGCAGAGCTATAATTAACACCCAGGACCAAAGATGGCCAGAGGGGATAGGGACCTACCCCCAACCCTCCCATCGTGACCATCGATCACCAGCAATGGGGACATTGGGGATGGTGGCACCACCGTGCTGGTGCCCATGGGTGACACTGACCAGTGGCCCCCTGAGTGGCACTGATGGTGGCCCCATAGGGACTGGGACCAGCATTGGCTTGGGTTGGGGTGGGTGAGGGCACCTCAGGGTGCAGGGAGCACCCCCTTTTCCCCAACCCTGGGTCAGGGTGACGGCTGGGTGATGGTTGGGTGCAGGGCTGGGGTCCAGGATGGGCACCAGGGTTGAGGTCCATGATGGGTACTTGGGGCTCAGATTCAGCTCCATGGTTGGGGCCTGGGGTTGAAATCCAGGTCTAGAGGCCACATTTGGGACCCAGGGTTGAAGTTCGAGGTCAGGAGCCACATTTAGGACCCAGGGCTGGGACCAGAGGTCCAAGGTTGAGGTTTAACAACCCCATTTGGGACCCATTCTGAAAGTCCCCAACTGACCCCCAGGTCTGGGGTCCAGCTTTGGGTCCCAGGTTCAAGCTCCATGGGTGGGACCTGGGGCTCCAGGAAGGCCTTGGACCAGACCCTGCACCATCTCCTCCCTCTTCCCTGACCCCTCTCCCCACAGCAGGACACGGTTGGGACCCTGGGACTGCCCCACTATGGAGGAACCCCCTTCCCAGTGGTCACAGCTTGGAGATAGAATGAACCTGGGGGACACCAGAACGGAGAAGACGCTTGACTACGTTTATTGGGCCTCTGAAGCTTTAAATACAGGCCTGGGGGGGCAGGACAGAGGGGTCACGTTCAGCTGTTGTGGGGCCCAAGGTGGGGGGGGCTGCAGACAACCCCAATCCCGACATTCCCAGGGCATGGAGCTGTGGTCACCACCTTGGCTGCCCTGGCCTCCGGGGCGATGGGACGGGACAAGGGGATGGATGGATGGATGGATGGATGGATGGATGGATGGATGGATGGATGGATGATGGAGGGGTGATGGAGCGGTGGGTGAATGGAAGGGGGACATTGGTATGGGGTTGCTGGGGGGCTGCAGCCCCCCTGGAGCATCCCTCAGCGGCTGTAGCCGAACTCATCTGCGTCGTCTGCGCGGAAATCTCCGTAGCGCCAGAGGTTGAGCTGCAAGAGAGCGGATGGGATGGGACCATGGCCAGAGGAACCCCTGGAGATGGGTGTGTCACATCCAGCATCACTGCAGAGATGGGGTCTGCATCCAGCATCTCCTTGGAGATGGGGTACCACATCCAGGATCTGCCTGGAGATGGGGCAGCTGCAGCCAGCATCTCTCTAAGGTTGTGGGTACCACATCCAGAGGAGCCCGGAGAAGGGGGCTACACCCCATCGCATTCCTGGAGATGGGGGTACCACATCCAGCATCTCCTTGGAAATGGGGTACTGCATACAGGATCTCCTTTGAGATGTGGGTACCACATCCAGGATCACCCCAGAGATGGGGGGCTGCATTCAGCATCTCCCTGGAAATGGGAGTACCACAGCCAGCACCTCCCTGGAGATGGGGGTACCACATCCAGGATCTGCCAGAGATATGGGTATCACATCAAGTATCACATCAAAGAAAGATGGTAGCACCACATCTAGAATCTTCTGGAGATGTGGGTAACACAATTAATGATCACCCCAGGAGCACTGGTATGACATCCAACATCTCCCCTTGAGTTGGGCGGCACCACCTCAGCACCCAAATACAAGGCCCCCCTCCCACCCCCTAACTCACCCGGGCGCTTTTGGCCGTCTCCTGTGCATTCAGGTACTCAGTGATCTGTGGGGACACAGGACCAGGGGGTGAACCCACATCCTCTCCTTGGCAGGGTTTGGTGCTCCCCCAAGCTTTCTGACCACCCATGGCTGTGGTGGGGACCCTCCTTGAGCCCTCCATCACCTACCACTTTCTGGAACTGCTTCTCCTTGCGCACTTCGACCATGACCAGCCCCTCCTTGACTAGCCCCAGCCCCACGTCACTCTTGGAGTCAGCGAACTGGAGGGTGACGTGGGGACAGCCGGGCCCCAGGTGCTCCACGTTGAGCAGGCACTGGGTGTTCTGGATGTCCCTGACCACGCTGTCCACCGCGTCCGCCCGGGCATCATCCTGTGGGGCATGGGGCATCAGGCCCTGAGGTGCCACCTGGGACCAGGAGCCCATCAGCACCACCCAGACCCCCCCAAACTCACGTCCTGGGGCACCTGGATGAAGGCGAACTTGTACTCGGTGGCTTGTGCTGGGAGCACGCGGGTGCTGAAGGCGGGGGGAAGCGCGGCCAAGCGGGTGGCGGGCAGTGTCTCCTTCTGCGGGGCGACAGGAGAGAATGGGGCATCCATGGGTGCTGGGGCACAGCGATGGGGTCCCCGGTGTTGGGAAACTACTTGAGGGTGATGGGTACCCGGTGATGGGATCCGCAGTGTTGGGGTTGGAAGAGCAGCCAAGGGTGATGGGCATCAAGGGGTGGGATTGGGAGGGCACCCAAGGGTGCTGGGCACTTCATGATGGGCTCCCAGACATGGTTTTGGTAGGGCACCCAAGGTGCTGGGCTCCCCATGCTGGTATCCCCAGTGCCAGGGTTAGGATGCCACCCAAAGGTGCTGGCCATCTCCTGATGCGCATTCAGGGGTGTGGCTGGGAGGGCACCCAAGGGTTCTGGGTACTCTGGTTCCAGCGCTGAGAAAATACCCAAGGATGCTGGACACCCTGTAATGGGATCCCAGTGCCAGGGTTGGGAGGGCACCTGAGGGTGCTGGACATCAGTGATGGGATCCCCATTCCTGGGGTTAGAAGAGCATCCAGGGTGCTGGGTACCCTGATGCCAGGGTTAGGAGGTCACCCAAGGGTGCTGGACACCTTCAGCCAGGCTGAAGGTCACAGCCAGCCCCCCTCCAACACATCTGGAGCTGGCGTGACCCAGTTGTCACTCCAGGGTGCCCCCCCCCCACAGCCCCCATCACACCAAGCACTTACGTTGCCATAGTCAATGTAGAAGATGTGGACCTTGGCGGCAGACTCTACCTTCTCCACCCGGGCCCGGTACCTGGATGGGATGGGGATGGTGTCACCCCACAACCACCCCTTGGCGTGGGGCAATCACATCCCACACTGGGACTGGGGGGACCAGGACCTCTCCTCACCATTCTCCATCCACAAACTTGGCGATGCAGAAGTCACCCCGACGAGGGGCGTAGGAGCCCTCCACTGGCGGGTGGCTGCCCACCTCTGTGCGCATGTTCTCCATCAGCTTCTCCAGTTGGGCACCTGTGGGTTGGGGACCTCATCCAGCACCTGCTCTGCCCACCCCTAGGGCTGGGGGGGGCAGGGGTGAGCCCCTCACCAACTGATGCAAGTGGGGTCCAGGTTGAGGGCCTGGGGCCACCTTTGGGCCCTGGGGGTAGGGCTCAAGATTGGGACCCAGGGCCAAGAGGTGGAAGCCTCGGTGCAGGGCTGAGGTTTAAGGTCAGGGGCACATTTGGGCACTGCAGGGGGTGATGGGGACCCAAGGCCGTGCCCGTACCCGTCTCCACGTCCTGCACATAGAAGTGGAGGTCATCCGTGATCTCCGTCACGAACACGGGTTTGTAGTTGGCTGTGCGCTCCTTCTCCTCCAGCACTGGCACCACCTCCTCCACCGGCGCCTCCTCGTAGTGGGACCACACCTGGCAATGGGGACACACACAGTGGTTGGGGACACCATGGGCACGGTTGATGCCACTGGCATGGGGATGATGGATGTGGTGGCATCCAGGATCCTGTGTGCCAATGGTGGGGACAACACCTGGCATGGGGACATCACTTGGGGTAAGGATGTCTCATGGGGTAGGGGACATCTCTTGGGGTAAAGACATTCCTTGGGGTGAGGACAACTCCTGGGGGGAACATCCCTTAGGGTTGGGACATCTCTTGGTATGGGGACACCCCTTGGGGCGAGGACAACTCTTAGACATGGGGTGAGGACATCTCTTGGGGTAGGGACATCCCTTGGCACAGGGACATTCCTTGGGGTGAGCACAACCCTTGGGGTGGGAATGTCCCTTGCGGTGCAGACATCTTTTAGCATGGTGTCATCTAGTGGCATGGGGACATACACTGGGGTGGGAATGTTCCATGGGTTGGAGATATCTCTTGGGGTGGGGACATTCCTTGTCACGGGGACAACCCTTGGGGTGGGGACTCTTAGAGGTGGGACACCTCTTGTCATGGGGACATCTCTTGAAAACAGGACATCCCTTGGGGTGGAGACATCCCTTGGGATGGGAATGTCCTTTGGCATGGGGACATCTCCTCTTGGACTGGGGGCAGCCCTTGGGGTGGGGACACCTCTTGGGGTAGGAACATCCCTTGGCCTAGGAACACCCCTGGTGTTGGTGACAGCCCCGGGGATGCGCCCACCCCATGCTCACCTTCTCCTTCTTCTGCTTGGCGGCCTCCTCTGCCGCCAGCAGTGCCTTGTAGTAGGGGCTGCGCTCGGCAGTGAAGTGCACCTTGGAGAGCGCGTGCTCCACGAGCGCCACCGACAGGTTCAGCCCCTCCGTGTGCAGCCACCCGATGAAGTTCCCGGCCTTGTCCATGCTCTCCACCTCCACCTCAACCTGTGGGAGGCCAAGGGGCACCCTCAGCGCTGGCTGGGACCCAGCCACCACCCATCCCCACCAGCCTTTGGCCGCACGCACTCCTCTTCATCACGGAGGCTCCAACCTGCGTTGATGAAGCAATGGATGGATATAATGGGGCTTGACATGTGCTGGGTGGGTGCCTGGCCAAAAGCCACCCTCCATCAGCACCCATGTCTGATCCATGGCATGTAAGCCTCAGATGTGCGCCATGAGCACCCTCATCTGATCCATGGCACCCAGAGGTGCTCCAGGGCACCCAGCTCCAAGCCATCAGCACCTGGGTGTGATTCATGAGCACCCAGACTGGCTCCATCAGCACCCAGCTCTGCTCCTGGGCACGCAGCTCCAATCCACCAGCACCCAGATGTGCTCCATCTGCTCAGATGTGCTCCATAAGAGTACTCAGATGTGTTCCTAGGCACCCAGCTGAGGGCAGGAACACCCCAGCCTCTGTGTCTGGAGCTCCCTGCCTGCGCTGGGCAGCACTGGCAGCACTGGCAGCACTGGGAGCACTGGGGAGCCCTAGGTAGCACTGGGAGCACCAGGTAGCACTGGGCAGCACTGGGAGCACTGGGAACATCAAGTAGCATTGGGAGCACTGGGTAGCACTGGGGAGCCCTGGGTAGCACTGGGAGCACCAGGTAGCACTGGGCAGCACTGGGAGCACTGGGAACATGAGGTAGCATTGGGAGCACTGGGTAGCACTGGGAGTGCTGGGCAGAACCTAGGATCGAAGGCGTGACCAAGGGCCATGGTGGCTCTTATGCCTGTGCCATGTCCTGGTCCTGTGGCTCTGCACCAGGGAAAGGGTCAGGAGCCCACCTGGCCCCCCTGGCACAGTGGAGGTGCAAACCAGTGAGCAAACTGGGGTGCAGCCCAGAGGGTGAACCAGTATGTAAAAGGGAGTGCACAAACCAGAGACTAAACTGGAGTGTGCAAAGCCAGTGAGCGCAAACTGGAGTGGCCTGGGTGCACCCCCATTAAACCTGGGGGCCTACAGCCCCCCAGTGCTTCAGGGGTGGGCAGGCAGGAGACACACACAGGCAGGAGATACTGTAAAGGCAGAGGATGAAGGCAGGAAATGCAGGCAGGCGATGCTGTAGAGGCAGAGGATGAAGGCAGGAGATGCTGTACAGGCAGTAGATGCTGTCCAGGCAGGAGATGGCGTGCAGGCAGGAGATAGCCATACAGGCAGGAGATGCTGTACAGGCAGAGGATAAAAGCAGGAGATGCAGGCAGGAGATGCTGTGCAGGCAGGAGATGCCATGCAGGCAGGAGATGCTGTACAAAAGCAGAAGACGCAGGCAGGAGATGCTGTGCAGGCAGTAGATGCCATGCAGGCAGGAGATGCTGTACAGGCAGAGGATAAAAGCAGGAGATGCAGGCAAGAGACACTATGCAGGCAGTAGATGCCATGCAAGCAGGAGATACTGTGCAGGCAGGAGATGCTGTGCAGGCAGGAGACGCTGTGCAGGCAGGAGATGCCATACAGACAGGAGATGCAGGCAAGAGATGCAGGCAGAACATGCTGCAGCTGAAGCACCCAGACCCAGCCATGCCTAGCACCCCAGTGGGTGACCCCTCTCCTGCCTCCCACCCCACAAGTGTCCCCTCATGAAGTCTAGGGCCAGGGGCCGCACTTGGGCCCACATAAAGCCCCTTGGAGAGCACCCACAGGCGCCCAAATGCATGGAGCAGCTCCTGCCAGCACTGCCGGACGGTCCCATCCCTGCTCTGGGAGGTCTCAGCCCCAGTCCCAGGTGGGTCCCAACCCACTCCTGGGGGGGTCTGAGCCCCACTTCTGGGATACCTCCATCATCTCCCTATCCCCTCCCTCACTCCTAGCTTGGGGGGGGTGTGGGGGGTGGGCAGCACCCCCCCCAGCACCTCAGACTGCCCCCACCTTGCAGCACCCATGGGACCCTGGGGGCCCTAGAGGTTCATTAACTGCCCAGCACTAATCACCCACCCCACAGTGCCTGGGGGAGGACGGTCAAAGCAGTGTCAACCCCCCCCCCCATTCATCGGTACCCACATGCCCATCACTGCAGCATTGTGCCCATGGCAGAGCCGTTCCCCCCCTCTCCCCCATTTATTGTCCCCTCCATTGGTGTCCCAGCTTGCATCTGGTCTCAGCCTTGAGCCCGGTGGAAAAGGAGGGTCCAGGGATGGCGGGGGGGGATGTGGGGTGTGTGTGTCAGGGACCGAGGGAGGATTGGGGGGGGGGAGGGCGGTTTGCCACGGATGGAGCCGCGTGTCTGTGTCTCCCCCACCCTCCCATCACCTTAAAGCTGCCGGCTCCGTGCATCCGTCCATCGGTCCTTGTGTCCGAGGGGGGTCAGGGCCACCGGGCTCGGTTGGGTGGGCAGAAGGAGGAGGGAGGAGGAAGCCCATCATCCCGCATCATCCTCCATCCAGAGTGGAAAATAGCTCCCACCCGCCGCACCGGCTGCACCGGGGCCGGTCGGGGCCCCCTCCAGAACGTTGTGGGGGGGTGGGGGGTGGTGGGAGGGGGGGGGTCCCGGTAGATGCGGGGTAAGGGGGGGGGTGTAGTCCATCGGTGCTTGCGGAGCATCCCCCGCCGCTCCCGGGCTCCCGGCGCGATGCGTCAGCAGCCGCGTTGCCGTTGAAGGACAAAAGGATGAGCCAGCCGCCTGCGCGGCTCCCGCCCGCACCGAGCCCCGCACCGAGCCCCGCACCGAGCCCGGCACCGATACCGGTATCGAGCCCCGCACCGAGCCCCGCACCGAGCCCGGCATTGAGCTCTGCACCGAGCCCCGCACCCAGCTCCGCATCGGGCACCGCACCGAGCCCCACACAGATCCCGGCATCGACACCGGCACCGAGACCAGCACTGAACCCGGCACCGGGCCCCGCACAGATACCGGCACCGGGCATCGCACCGGGCACCGCACCGAGCCCCGCATCGAGCCCGGCCCCGAACCCGGCCCCGAGCCCCGCACCGGGCCCCGCAGTCGCCAGCACCGGAGCACGATGCCCGCCGGCCCCGGGGCCGCCGCCGCCGCCCCGCCCGGGAGAACCGGAGCCAGCGGCTGCTGATCGCGGATGCGGGAAGGAATCGCGACGGGAACCGGAACGGGAACAGGAACGGGACCCTCCAGCCGGAGACGCCGCAAAGCACCCGCGACAGAAGCACCCCCCTCCGCACCCCCCATCCCGGAGCGACCCCCCCCGCCGCCGGTGACCGCGCTCCTGCCCCTCCGCCGGGGGCCGGCAGCGACCGGAGCCTCCGGTTTTGTACCGGCCTGAGCGTTTATCGTCATTTTTAATCCCTTTTTCTCCCCCATTTGGATCGCTCGGGGCTTATTTTAGTTTGAGCTTTGGTCCGAGTTCTATTTTTATTCTTTATTTTTAGCCTTTATTTTAAGCCTTTATTTTTATTGTGTTCGAATCCTTTGGCTTGGTTTGATTTTCATTTTTATCTCGTTCTTTATTTTTATTTAATTTCATTTTTATTTAATTTTATTTTTATTCCTTATTTTAGATTTTATTTTTATTATTTTTTCTATTTCTCTTGTTATTTTAATCGTTCCTTTTTCCAGTTTTATTCCTTATTTTCCTTTTTTAAATTTTTTATTTTTAACCTTTTCTTTCATTTTTCTTTATTTCTATTTTTTCTTTTCCTCTTTTTTGTATTTATTCTTTCATTTTTTAGTTTATTTTTCTTTTAGTCTTTATTTTTCCTTTAAATTTTTATTTTTATTGATATTTTTATTTTCATTTTTTATCTTAATTTCTATTTTTAATTTTTATTATTTTTTATTCTTATTTTTATATTTTTCTTTTCGTTTTCCATTTTCATTTTCCATTTTCCCCCCTTTCCCATTCTCATTTTCACATTTCATTCTCCTTTTCTCCTCTCCCCTATTTTCATTCCTCTCCCCATTCCCTGCTCCCTTCCTGATCCCCCTTCCCTCCCCCTTCCCCCCTGCTTCCTCTCCCCGTCTCCCCCATTTCCCCCCCGTTCTCAACCCCCTTCCCGTTCCCATTCCCGTCCCCATGCCGGGCCCCCGGGGGGCGCGGGCCGGGCTCCGGGGCGGCGGGTGCGGGGCGCGGGCCGCGCCGGGGGGGTGCCGGGCCCCCGCTTAGCCGGGCCGCCCCCCCCCCCAGCCTCCAGGAGCCATTTTGTGTCCCCCCCCCCCCGTCCCGGATCCCCTTTGCCCAGGTAGGTCGGGCTGGGAGGGGGCTCGCCAGGGCCCCCCCCGCCCCTCACGCAGCATTTTTAGACCCTTTTGGGGGGCTAAACCCACGTTTTTCACCCCTTTTTCTCTCTCCCCCCCCCCCCCCCCCCCCCATCCATCCATCCCTCCATCCAGCCGGGCCGGGAGCAGGGGGGGGCCCTGAGCCACTTCTTCCTTAGGACGCCGCCATCCCCAGATGATGGTGAATGATGAACGTGCCACACCATGAAGCTCTTGTGGCAGGTAACTGTGCACCATCACCACCACCACCGCCACCGCCGCTGCCGTGCCTGGAGAGCTGCTCTCATCTCCTACTTGACGGTGCACGCCTGGATCCTCTACGTGGCCGTTGCCACCGCTGCCGCCTCCCCTGGAGCCCCCGCTTGCCCCTCGGTTTGCTCCTGCAGTAACCAGTTGAGCAAAGTGGTGTGCACCCGGCGCGGCTTGGCCGAGGTGCCCCCCGGCATCCCCTCCAACACCCGGTACCTCAACCTGATGGAGAACAACATCCAGATGATCCAGGCGGACACGTTCCGCCACCTGCATCACCTGGAGGTCCTGCAGTTGGGCAGGAACGCCATCCGGCAGATCGAGGTTGGGGCTTTCAACGGGTTGGCCAGTCTCAACACCTTGGAGCTCTTTGACAACTGGTTAACCGTCATCCCCAGCGGGGCCTTTGAGTACCTGTCCAAGCTGAGGGAGCTGTGGTTGAGGAACAACCCCATCGAGAGCATCCCCTCGTACGCCTTCAACCGGGTGCCCTCCCTCATGCGCCTGGACCTGGGCGAGCTCAAGAAGCTGGAGTACATCTCTGAGGGGGCTTTCGAGGGCTTGTACAACCTCAAGTACCTCAACCTGGGGATGTGCAACATCAAGGACATGCCCAACCTGACGCCCTTAGTGGGGCTGGAGGAGCTGGAGATGTCGGGCAATAACTTCCCCGAGATCAAACCGGGCTCCTTCCACGGGCTCAAGTCCCTCAAAAAGCTCTGGATTATGAACTCGCAGATCAACCTGATTGAGCGCAATGCCTTCGACGACCTGACGGCGCTGGTGGAGCTCAACCTGGCCCACAACAACCTCTCCTCCCTGCCCCATGACCTCTTCGCCCCTCTGCGGTACCTGGTGGAGCTTCACCTTCACCACAACCCTTGGGACTGCGACTGCGACATCCTCTGGCTGTCGTGGTGGTTGAGGGAGTACATCCCCACCAACTCGACGTGCTGTGGGCGCTGCCATGCCCCGCTCCACATGCGGGGCCGGTTCCTGGTGGAGGTGGACCAAACCTCCTTCCAGTGCTCGGCGCCCTTCATCATGGACGCGCCCATGGACCTCAACATCTCCGAGGGGCGGGTGGCCGAGCTCAAGTGCCGAACTCCTTCCATGTCCTCCGTTAGGTGGTTGCTGCCTAACGGGACGGTGCTGAGCCACGCGTCCAACCACCCGCGCATCTCTGTCCTCAATGACGGCACCTTGAACTTCTCCCACGTCCTGCTGACGGACACTGGGGTTTACACCTGCATGGTGACCAACGTGGCGGGGAACTCCAATGCCTCGGCCTACCTCAACGTGAGCACGGCCGAGCTCAACACCTCCAACTACAGCTTCTTCACCACCGTCACAGTGGAGACCACTGAGATCTCCCCGGAGGACATCTCCCCTAAGTTCACCAAGCCCGTCCCCACCACGTCGACGGGTTACCAACCAGCGTACACCACCACCACCACCGTCCTGGTGCAGACCACACGCCCACCCAAGCAGGTCGCCATCCCCACCGCCGACGCGGGCGACAAGACGCAGACCAGCTTGGACGAGGTGATGAAGACCACCAAGATCATCATCGGCTGCTTCGTGGCGGTGACGCTCTTGGCTGCGGCCATGCTCATTGTCTTCTACAAGCTCCGCAAGAGGCACCAGCAGCGCAGCACCGTGTCGGCCGCGCGCACCGTGGAGATCATCCAGGTAGACGAGGACATCCCGGCCGCCACCACCACCACCACTGCCACCATGGTGACCACCACCACCGCCGGCATTGCAGGTGAGGGGGCTGTGGTGCTGCCCGCTGTTCATGACCACATGAACTACAACACCTACAAAGCACCGCATGGGGCCCATTGGACCGAGAACAACTTGGGCAACTCCTTGCACCCCCCCGGGAGCACCCTTATGGAACCCTACATCATCCAAACCCACCCCAAGGACAAAGTCCAGGAGACCCAGATATGACTTTTTAGTTCTTTGGGGCTTTTTTGGGTTGAGCTTCCTCCCACCCCTCCCCTTTTTCCTCCTCCTCCTCCCCCATCACAAACGCAATAGGATGCACAACCCCCCCCCCCCCACAAAGACCCCCCCAAAAGACCCCCACAAATGAAGAACCCCCCAAATCTAGAAGGTGACTCTTGTACAGAGCTGGGGGAGAGACTTTTCTTTTCTTGTACATGCTTCTATCCGAAATCCACAGGCTGAGAAGAGCAGCAGATATTAAAATCACGCCCCCCCCCCCCCCCCCCCCCCCCCAAGTCACAGTTTCTAACTCCAAGAGAAAAGGGAGAGGAAAGAATTCCCGTTATCCAGGAAGAAGCTGGGGACAGGAGGCCACTGGGGTGGGACTGGGCTTGGAATGGGGGTGTTGGGGATGAAAAGGGGGGTTGGATGCAGCAGGACCCCCCCAACTCCCCATGTGCTGGGATGGTGGCTGGAGGTTGTGCCAAAATCTTCCACATGCAATAAAGGAATTTGGGGGGGGGTGGGGTGGGGTATCTGGGGGGGGGGCTTGGGGTATTTTGGGGGTGGTGGGAATTTTTTTGGGGGGGTTTGGCTGCCTGCAATGTATTAAAGCAAAAAATGACCCCAAAAAGGGGGCTCCCCGCCCCCCAGTTCAAGTGTGTGGGTGCATGGGGGGGGTGTCTGATGGGTGCCCCACCCCCCCCCCCAGTTCACCCCATTGCACCAGTACAAGGCCACTGGCACCGGCATCGGCACAGGGCTAAAGCTCCTGGGGGGACCGGGGGGGGCCCCCATTGGGAGACCTGACATATGATTGTAGACACCTCCCACAACACGATTTTGGCCTCATTTTAGGGGACCCCCCCCAAAACCCCTTCTTTGAGTGGGGGGGGGGTTGAGACTGGGGACCCCCCCCCATGGGCTGCTTATGGAATGAAGGGGGGGATCCAGGAGGAATTAAGGGCTTGGGGGGGTCGGGGGGAGGGACTCAATGTGGCTAATGGGGGGGTGGCCACCAGCATTGGAGGTGGCTACTGGGGGGGGGTCCCAGCGGGGACGGCAAGTGCCTCGTGGGGGTCCTGAAGGGCTGGGGGGGTGTTTTGGGGGGGGTCACGGCAATGGGCCCCCCCCTGGCCGCTCGACTATTGGAATTAACTTTAATTTCTTATTTTAGCTTTAAAATGAATTATCAGATGGGAATTAAATAATGGGGTGGGGGGGTGAGGGGGGGCTGCGTGGGGAGGGGGGGGTTAAACAGAGGTTATATCTATATCTATATCTATATAAAGGCCGGAATGATGGGATTGTATCCTGAACTGAGGAAAAACCACGACAAATCCGTCCAAAAACCAAGTGTATTTTTGTATTTTAATAAATATTGTTCACTCTTTGTACCTGCTGTTGTCCCCGAGGGGTTAAAAGGGGGGGGGTGTGTGTGTGTGGATGCTGGGACCCCCCCACATCCCTGCCAAAAGGGGGGGTTGTGCTGTATGGGTTGAAACGCTTCCCCACAAAGCGGTCCCAAACAGGGAGGAAGTGATGCTGGGAACTGGTACCTACACTGGTACCCAAAGGGACCCCTGGCATCACCCAGCTAAGGGCTGGTGTTGTCGTACCCCCCCCCCCCCGAAGCAAGGGTGCAAAGGGGGTGCCCAGGGTCATTATCCCATGGGTTACGGCTGGGAAATGGGAATTTGCCGTGGAAGGAGGAGGAGGGAGCCGGGAATGAATCAGGTGGTAACGCAGGGGGGTGGGAAGGGGATGGGATGGAGGTGACCCTGGCAGTACGGTGGGGACATGGGACATCATGTGTGGGGGCAGGGAGTGCTCTGAGTGATGGAGATAGCGATATTGGGAGTCCTGGGTGCTGGTGATGAGGCCATGGGGTGTTCTCAGTGCTGATAGTGGAGATATTGGGTGCTCTGGGTGCTGGCAGCTGGGACATGGGGTACTCTGGGTGCTGGGGATACTGGGTATCCTGGATGCTGGTAATGGGGACATGGGGTGCCCTGGTGACAGCGACATGGTGTGCTCTGAGTACTGGCGGTGGAGATATTGGGTGCTCTTGGTGATGGGGATAGGGGGTGCTCTGGGTGCTGGCAGCTGGGACATGGGGTGCTCTGGGTGCTGGGGATATTGTGAGTCCTGAATGCTGGTGATGGGGACAGGGGGTGCTCTGAATACTGGCAGTGGAGGTATTTGGTGCTCTGGGTGATGGGGATATCGGGTGCTTTGGGTGCTGGTGGTGGAGACATGGGGTGCTCTGGGTAATAGCAGTGGGGAGATGGGATGTTCTGGGTGCTGGTGATGCGGACATTGCGGTGCTCTAGGTGATGCGGATGGAAGTGTGGGATGCTCTGGGTGCTGTGATGGGGAATCTGGGACCTGTGGGTGCCAGCAGCAGTGCCATGGGGTGCCTGGGTGCCAGTGGTGGGTCCATGGGGACTCCTGGCTGTGCGAGGACATGGAGACACCCGGGTGCTGGCAGTGGGAACATGGGGACCCCAGAGTGTGCAGGGACACAGGGGGCCCTGAGTGCCAGTGTTGGGAATATTGGGTGCCCTGGGTGCTGGTAGCAGGCACAGGGGTGTCCCTGGGGGTGGCATCGCTGTAAGGAGGCTTCAGTGTGAGCAGGGAGGCTGCAGTGCAATGGAATGCAATGGGACGCAGTGAGATGCAGTGGGATGCGAATGGGATGCTTGGGATGTGGTGGGATGCAGTGGGTGTGGTGGGATGCAGTGGGATGCTGTGGAATGTGATGGGATGCAGTGGGATCCAACAGGATGTAGTGGGATGCAAAGGGATGTGTTTGGATGTGACTGGATGTGATAGGATGCAGTGGGTTGTAGTGGGATTCAATGTATGCAGTGAGATGCAGCTGGATGCAGCGGGATGCAGTGGGATGTGATAGGATGCAATGGGATGCAGTCTAATGCAGTGGGATGCAGTGGATTCAGTGGGATGCGTGGGGATGTGATGGGATTCAATGGGATGCAGTGGGATGCTACTGGCTGTGGTGGGATGCAATGCGATGCGGTGGGATGCAGTGGGATGTAGTGCTATGTGATGGAATGCAATGGGTCTCGTGGGATATGATGGGATGCAGTGAATGCAGTCTGATGCAGTGAGATGTAGTGGGATGTGATAGGATGCATTGGATGTGACGGGATTGGGATGTGGTGGGATGCAATGGGATGCAAAGGGATGCAATGGGATTCAATGGGATGCTATGCAATGCAGTGGAAGGCAGTGGGATGCGACTGGATGTGGTGGAATGCAGTGGAATGCCATGTGATGCAGTGGGATTCAAAGGGATGCAGTGAGATGTAGCTGGATCAGTGGGATGCAATGGGACAGGATGGGATGCGATGGGATGCACTGCGACATTATGGGATGCAATAGGATGTAGTGGGATGTGATGGGATGCAATGGGATGTAGTGGGAGGTAATAGGATGCGATGGGATGTGGTGGGATGCAGTGGGAGGGTCATCATCAGCTCCTACTACTCCCTGGCCCCTCTCCATATCCCAGGGCTCTACAGTGGCAACAGAGGGGTCCCTTGTCCCAGTGTCACTATGCAGCCACCCTAGTGCCAGGGGCTCCATGACACATCCCGACCCAGCATTCCCAGTCATTATCCCTATTGCTTCAGCTCCGTGAGGTGCCGGTTGGTGCTGGTGAGTTTGGGATGCTCCCGGACAAAGGACGTTCACACTGCAGTGGAACACCCAGGAATATCAAGTGCGAATCACCAGAACGCAATCAAAAATCCCCATTGAATTCCAGGCTTAAGAAATTCCAGTGGCTGTCTGGTAACCCAAAAGGACCAGGAAGCTCAAGCTGGGATTGGTGCAGCGGTTGCCACCACAGAGGGTTGCCAGGGTGCCAAGAGGTACACAGGGAAGACAATGACCCCCCTATTGCCAACCGGAGCTTGGGGGCACCTTGGCCAACATGGAGACCCCATGGCCAACATGGGGACCCCGAAACAGGAAGCCAAGAGATGACCACGGCAGCCACCAATGCTCCAACACCGTGCCGGGGGCTATGGCACCATCCCTGCTCGGGTGGGCAAACTGAGGCACGGTACCTGGCAAAGGAAGGGGGTGTCTCTCCCACCCAATGCATTCCCGTGCCATCCTGTGCCATACTCCACACTCCCACTGTCCCCATCCCCAGGAGGAGACAGAGGTGGCATGGCCGTAGGATGGACCCTTGGGTCATGGCAATGTGCTGGTGCCTGGATGCTCAGGGGATGTTCATGAGTTACTCAGGGAATGCTCAGGGGTTGTTAAGATGATGCTCAGGGGATGCTCAGAGGATACTCAGGAATACTTAGGGGTTTTTATGGGGATACTTAGGGTACCCTTAGGGAATGCTGTGGGGATCCTCAGGGAATGCTCCTCACCCATGGGCCGCAGCCTGCCCTGGTTCCTCAGAGCAGCTCCTGCCTCTCCCAGCTCGGCACCGTGCTCCAGTGAAGCTGCTGACGCAGCAGCTGGAGCCTCTCACTAAACCATCACAGCAACACAGAGATGTGGGCTACAGGGCTGGAAAACCGGAAATCATCTGGGAATAACCTGCCTCGTGGGCTGCTCGGACCCCTGGAGTTACCCTCATATGGGGTGAAGTCGGGTCCAGCCTCACATGTATAGGGTGGATAGACAGGGACGTTATCATGAGCCCCACAGTGAGCATTTGGTGACAGAGACCCATCCGTGACCCCTAGGCTCCCACTGGAGCCCTGATCCCCATTCTGGGATGCTCCATGGGCTCCTGCATCCCTATGGATGTGTGTCCCATTTCAGTGGGTGCTGGGTACTAGTCTCCCCACTCCAAGCACTCATTAAGTCCCATCATCACCCAGTTATAACAATGGTGTCGCCAAGCCCCTGGAATAAATCTGGTATTCCGGGTAATGGAGCGTACATCCTGACTGCAGAGGTCACCCAAGGGAAGGAGCATGGAATAATTCCCGTTCTCTTCCCAGCCAGAAGCTCCCAGTGACAAGGTGGTGCCAGGCAGCTGGTGGCATCGAACTGGCCACATGTCACACCCCAGGGTTTGCACAGGCATAGAACATGGGGTGCTCCGGATGCTGGTGATGGTGATGAGGACGCTGGCAGCTGGATGCTGGCAGTGGGGATGTGGGACATGGGAATGTGGATGGTGCAGCATGGAATGGAATGGCATGGAACAAAATGGAATGGCATGCATAGAACAGCACAGCATGGCACGGCACGGGATGAAATGGGACAGCATAGTGTGGGATGCCATGGCACAGAGTGGCACTTCACGGCACAGCACAGTATGGCATGGTATGGAATGGAATGGCATAGCATGGCATGGTATGGAATGGAAGAGAATGGCACGGCATGGCATGGCACAGCATGGCAAAGTATAGAATGGCAGAGAACTGCATAGCACAGGATGGAATGGCTGCAGCACAGGCAGTGGGAATGGCTCTGGATGCACTGCTGCTGCCTGCATATTGCTGCAGTGCTGCAGCACATGGGGACGGGGGGGCTGGAGGGGTCTGTGGGGGCTGCCAATAGGTTGGGGGGCTGCAGGGGGTCACAGGAGCTGGCAGGGGCCAGTGTGGGCAGTGGCGCACTCCCATCAGCCAGGGCACAGGGGACATCTGGGGACCATTTCCCACAGTTACAGCAGTGACGGGGGTGCAGGCAGGGAGGCTGGGGGGGGCTGGAGCCATGAGCCCCCCTAGCTCCCTATAGGGCAGCCCCATGGCAGTGCTGCAGACAGAGATGAACGGGTGGAGGGATGGATGGATGGGGGATGTCCCCATCACTCAGTTGCCATGGAAACCAAAGGGAATTCCCTTCTGGAGAGCCTCAGTGCCAAATCCCAGGACCCCCCCCCACGCTGCAGGAAAGCAGCAGGGATGCAGATAGGGATATCATCCCCCTGCACCCCAAAATGGAGCTGCCACCCCCTGTATACTTGAAAATACAGAGCTACCACCCTCCTGCACCCCAAGACGAAGCTGACATCCCCTTACACCCCAGTAAAGTGATACCACTCCCTGTGCCCCAATATAGAATTGCCACCCCCCCAGCACCACAACATAGAGCTGTCACCCCCCTATTCAGCTGCCCCAGTCTCGGGGTTCTTGGCTGCTGCCCTGGAATCTGGGGGTTCCTCCTGCCCTGTTAAGACCCCAGCACCATGTGTACCCACCCTGGCTCGGAGACAAGGGTCTGCGGAATGTCCCTAAGGGCCACTTAGGTCTCAACCCCTTGCATGGGCTCCCCCAGCCCAGCTGCACCCCAAAACAAGGAGCCAGCACTGAGGAGCTGCAGCTTTGTTCAAGTTCCAATCGGAATTCCATGTGCATCAGGGCCAGATGGGGAGAAACAACTGAGGGGGATGATGTGGGAAGGAGGAAGGCATCCGGGAAGGAGGATGCCTGTGCCACGCTGTGCCATCCATGGCTGGTTTGCTGTCACCAAGGGGCTCAGGAGCCCCTGGGGATGGCCACGATGGCAGAGATGGGCAGAGGAGGATGAGGATGCGCCGCGGGATGTGCTAGGCTCTGGGAATCTCCGGGATGTGGCAAGGAAGTGCTGGGATGCAGGTCAGCACTTTACAGCAGCCGCCTGCATGTGCGAGATGCTGAGGAGGGAGGGATGGAGCTGCCACGTGCAGCGCTGCGGCCCCATGTCCTCGTGTCCCTGTGTCCCTGCAGCCACCAGCGAGCGGTGTTCTGGGAGGGTGAAGGATCCTACTGGTCCTGACCCCCCCAGCAGTATTGCCCTGCAGCTGCAGCACATCTGCATCTGTGCCCACATCTATATCTGCAATCACAGCTGCATCCATGCCCACATTTGCATCCGTGCCCACATCTGTATCTGCAACCACAGCTGCATCTGTGTTCACAACTGCATCCGCAGCACATCTGCATTCGCAGCCACATCTGCATCTGTGCCCACAACTGCATCCATCCACAGCTGCATCTGCATCCCTGCCCAAATCTGTACCTGCAACCACATCTACATCCATGTCCACATCTGCATCAGTGCCTACATCTGCATCTGCAACCAGGTCCCCATCTGGGGTGTCATCGGTTACCGTTCCACTGGCACCCTGTCTCTGCCCTGACTCCCCCATTCCCACTCCAGTTCCCCATTCCTTTTCCAGACCCCCATTCCACCCATTTCCCAGTCCTGCTCCATGTATCTGCTGCACTTCTGCTGCACGATGCCCACATGTCCAGTGTGCACCTGCCCTGTGTTCACCCGGCATCTGCTCTGCAACCCCACACAGCCACTGTGCATCCACCCTGCATCTGCCCTGCAACCACTGTGTATCCTCTGAGCATCCACTGTGTATCTGCTGTGCAACCCCACACAGCCACTGTGCATACCCCCTCCATCTGCACTGCATCCATTGTGTATCTGCCCTGCATCCACTGTGTATCCTCTGAGCATCTGCCACCCATCCACCCTGCATCCTCTGTGCATCTGTGACACATCCACCGTGCATCTGCCCTGCATTCGCTGTGCAACCACTCTGTATCTGCTGTGCATCCACCCTGCATCTGCCTTCCATTCACCATATGTCCACCATGCATCTGCTGTGCATCCTCTGTGCATTCACTGCACTTCTACTGTGCAACTGCCACATGTCCAGTGTGCGCCCACCCTGCATCTACCGTGCATCCTCTATATATCTGCCATGCAACCGCACACACACACCCTGCATCCACCGCACATTCACCCTGCATCTAATGAGCATTCATCCTGCATCTGCTCTGCATCCACCATGCATCTCCCCTGCAACCACTGTGCATCTGCTGTGCTTCTGCTGTACAACCACCACACCACATGTCTGCTGTACATCTGCCCTGCATCCACTGCGCATACACTGCATATCTGCTGTGCATTCACCCTACATCTGCCCTGCATCCATCATGTCCTCCATGCACCTACCATGGTTGCACCCCAACCCCTGGCAGACCCCCTGGGGTCCCTCCTCATCCTCAAGGCAGCCGCACTGCCTCCCAGCTTCTGACTCCCCCATGTTGCATCCCTGTATCTGCAGCATTGCTCCATGCGGATGTGGCCACAGGAGCAGAAGATGTCTGGTGCAGCCCAGCCCAGGTCCCACTGCTGAGGTGGGGGTTTGGTATGGAGACGGGTCCCCAGTCAGTGCTCCCCAGTGCTCCCCAGTGCCCCCAGTGCTCCTGGTGTGGGGCAGCCCCAGCCCCACTGCATTCAGAGCAGAGTGCAGGGCTCAGTCTTGACAGCAGAGAATGAGATAAAATAGACGTGAACATAAAATAATAGTCATAAAATACATCAAATAGAATAGATCAAATAATTAATAGAATGGAATGAAATAGGATAGAACAGAATTGAATAAACCAGAGAAAATGAATAAAATTAAGGAGATAAAAAAAAGACAATAGAATAAAATAGGGAAAATCAGAATAAAATTTTTTAAAATGATCTATTCTATTCAACACATAGAATAGATAGAAAAGGAAATAAAACAGATTAGAATAAAATAAAGTTAAAAAATAGAAGATTGAATATACCAGACTAGAATAGAAATAAAATAAATACATAGGATAGGGTAATAAAATAAAGATTAAAAAACCAGAATAGAACAAAATAAAAATAATAAAATAAAATTTAAAAAAAGAAGAAAATAGTAAAATAATATAGGTTTTTAATTTAAAAATTGAATAGAGCAAAATATGATACAACAGGAGTGAATTTTTTTTTTAAAAGATTAAAGTAAAAAGAATAAAATCAAGTAAAATAATAAAAAAGTGAAATAATAAAAAAAATAAAGTAAAACAAAATAAAATAATACACAAAATAAAATGGAAAAAAGGAATTAAATAAAATTAAATAAAATGAAATAGAATAAAAGAAAGTAAAATGAAATCAAAAGAAATCAATCAAACCCCAGTGAAATCAATCAGCTCTCCTGGCATGGGTACCCACCACTGCCGGCAGAAGCCACCATTGCCCTTCCCTGTATCTGCCCTCATCGATCCGGTGCCAGCACAAACCCAGCACTGGGTGATGCTCCTGGTGTCACCAGTGCCTGACACACTCTGTGTGACACCCGCGTGTGACACCTGTGGGGACACGGTTCTCCAGGCACAGACACCAGCACCACAGCACAACCCTGACACCAACCAACACCGGAGTCTCAGTGAGGAGAGCGCACCCAGATCCAGCACCGGCATCACCGGAGGCTCCCCTGGCACCACAAGCCGGGTCCATGCGGCTTTTCCCTGTCACCACACACGGGCTGAGCCCAGGTATCAGGAGCTGTCCTGGCCCTTTGCTGGCAGCCCCTTAGCGAGGTCCGTGTCCCACCAGTGCCACCAGCCCCTCACCAGTGCCGCATTCCGGCCGCATCCCTACCTCCCGCTGCAGCACCAGCTCCTTGGTGAAGTGCGTGGCCTCCTCGCTGAACGGTTCCCCCTCCTGCACCAGCCCCGGCAGGTTCCTGGCTCCCCGCGGACACTCGATTCCTGCGGGAGGAAGAGGAGGGTGAGGGCATCAGTGGTCATGTGGAGGTGTCACCTCAAAGAGATGTGTCAGGGATGAAAGGGGACAGAGAAGCTCAGGTGGGACTCAAACAGCTCCTGGGATGCTGGTGACAGGGATGGGGACATGGGATGAACTGGGGAAGAGCCAGCAGGGATGGGGACATGGGGATAAGAAGTGGAAGAGCCAGCAGGTATAAGGACATGGGATGAGCAGGGATGGGGACATGAGGATGAGCAAGGGACGAGCAAAGAGGGATGGGGACATGGGGAATAGCCAGCAGGGTTAAGGACGTGGGGACAAGAGGGCAAGAACCAGCAGGGATGGGGGCATGGGTGCATGTAAGCATGGATGGCGATGTGGGGATAAGCAGGGGAATGAGCCAGCAGAGAGAGGACATGGGAATGAGCAGGGATGGGGGCATGGTAACGAGCAGGGGAAAAGCCAGCAGCAATGGGGACAATGGGATGAGCAGGGGAAGAGCCATCAGGGATGGGGACACGGTGACAAGGGCAGAGCCATCAGACCCTGCAGCCCCCCACCCCGGCCTCCCCACCAGCACTGCGCTGCTGGCAGTGGCTCAGATTAAACCGCCACATCCTGCATTATTCATTCTATTTTCCATAATTCCTTATTAATGAAGTGCTGGGAATTGCATGGAGCCCTGCCAGCAACCAGGGACACCGCAGCCCTGCTCACTGCTGGAATCCCTGAGGATGAGGAAACAGGAAGCAGGCTGAGAGATTAACCATGTTCCCCCCAGGGAGCTCATCCCACTGCTGTGAGGTCCCCATTGTCTCTGTGTCACCAGTGATGGCAGCCCTGGGGTGCTGAGCACCTTGGGGTGACTCCAGTGCACCCATCACTGGCAACTGAAGGGGTTTTGAGGGTCCTAGGGTCCCCCCACATCAGCACCTGGAATATCCCAGGGCATTGGGAAGGGGCTCCCCATATCCCAGCTCTGCTCTGGCTCCCCATGGGAACCCACTGAGGTGATCTCACTGCAGCCTGCCCCTATCATATCCCCATCCTCATCCATGTCCCCATCCCCATCCCTACTGCAACCCAATCCCCATCCTCATCCCTGTCGCATCCCCATCCTCACCTCCATCTCTGCCACATCCCAATCCCCATTCCCATCCCTCCACACAACCCATCCACCACTTCTCACCATCACCCCCACTCCCACTGCCAAGAGTGGTGCTGGTGCCAGGAAAACCCCTTTTCCCTCTTTCCCACCACACCTCCTCTGTGCCATCTCCAAGGGAATCTGGCAGGAATCTCGCTGCCATGGCAGTGCAGGCAGCTGCCAGCCCTTACTCCTGCCTGCACCCCCTCCCCAGCTCCCTGGCATTGACATCCTCTGCCTGAAAACATGGAATGTTTCTGGAAAGGCATCAAAATGTGCTGCGGGGACAGTGAAATTCCTTAACGGAAACCCACAGCCTGGCACTGAACCACACCAGCGGCCGGAGAGCTGGGAAATTCCCCCCACACTGGAGCTCCCAGACCCTCCCATGGCACATCCAGGGGGATCCTGGGTAGATCCTGAGAGAGGGGACCCTTGTCCATCCCAGGGGCTGTGGGATGAGCTTTGGATGCACCGCCCTGGACCTGGATCCAGGCCGACACCGGCAGCACAGAGCCAACAGCCAGTGATGAGCAGGAGGAAGGAGCGGATGCATCTCCTCCTCCTCCTCCTGGAATGCTGGCACTGGGCAGGAATGGCTCTGGCACGGCACCACCAGCGCTGCGGCGAGGCCACAGCAGCCTTGTCTCTGGCAAGGAGCATCTCACTGCACTGGGAAGGGGGACTGGGAGGCAGCGCTGCCAAGAGCGTCTTCCCTTCCTCCTCCCTCTCCTCCTCCTCCTGCACGGAGCAAGCAGGGGCTGGGGGAAGGGTTATGCACCACAGCAGTGATTTATTCCCAAAGAATAGCGGAGCAGCTGCTCCAGATCCCTCAATTTGCTCTGATCTTCCCAAACCCACACAAGAGAAGATTGGATTTGGGAATGGGAAACCTGAAAAGGTCAGGATGAGGATGCTCAGCCCCGGGAAGGCGCTTGGCAAAGTTACCAGCACCTCAACGATGAGACAGAACCAAAGCCGTGGCTCTGCTGCTCTTCCTGGGAAGCTGTCATGGATTAATGTGTGCAATGAGGGATGCGGCTGCCACCGCTCCCTCCTGGGATCCCGGAAGAATTCCGCTGCAAATCACTTTGGTTAAATGATTTTTCCCGAGCGCACAGACCCGCAGCCAGTGGGGATGGAGGAAGTGGCTGCTGGGGATCTGGAGGATGCCCCAATGCTAGCCCCATTCCTGCAGGGATGGAGGTTGAGGGGTGGGGGTGAGCATCCCACAGCATCCCAGGGTATCCTGCAGCATCCCTGGGGTATCTAAGCTGCAGCATCCCAGGATAACCCACAATGTCCTGGGGCATCTTGCAGCATCACTGGGATATCCTGCAGCATTCCAGGATATCCTACAGCACCCTGGGGCATCCCACAGCATCCCTAGGGTATTTATGCTGCAGCATCTGAGGATAACCCACAGCATCTTGAGGCATCCTGCAGCATCCTTGGGGCACCCTGCAGCATCCCACTCTATTCCACAGTATCCCTGGGGCATCCCGCAGCATCCCAGGATATCCCACATCTCTGGGGCATCCTGCACCATCCCAAGACATCGTGCAGCATCCCAGAATATCCTATAGCATCCCTGGGACATCCCACAGCATCCCACTCATCCTGCAGCATCTCTGACGCATCCCACAGCATCACTGGGGTATCTATCCTGCAGCATCCCAGGATATCTCACGGGATCTCTGGGGCATCCTACACGATACTGGGGTATCCTGCATCATCCCAGCATACCCTTCAGCATTCCAGGACATCCACAGTCAGATTTAACTATCACCCCTGGAGCAGGGACTTTTCCAGCCCTAATTCCTGGGCTCTAAACAGCTTTCCCCCCTCTTTGCTGTGCCATAACCACAACCAGCACAGGGAGCAGGGATAAGACCGCGCCTGCCACTGCTATCCAGGAGGATTTATGGATCTGGGAAGAAATAAGAGGAGGTGGGAGGAGAGGAGCTGAATCTAAGACCGGAATGCCGAAGACCAATGCCAGATCCCGAAGCAGCACCACAGCCATGCGATGCAATTCACTGCTGCAGCACCAGACCAAAGGCTTTGGGGTGGATCCCACCAGGATGCTGGAGGGCTTCCCATCGCTATTCCCTCCTTTCCTGGGCTCCGAGTCGTGATGGGAACTCTGCTGCTGCCGCAGAGCCCGTGTGGGAGCGCGGCGTATTTTTAACCATGAGTCCCGACCAAAATAGAGGCTGTCGGGAAGAGGGAATCAGCCGGGAGCAGGGAGGGGGCCGGACAGAGCCAACTCCTGCCAATCCAGCCCGCAGTGGGAGGAATGCGGGAGACACCCTCCCTTCCCCATCACCATGTCCTGAGCTCGGATGCAAATGAAAATCAGTAAAAATACATAAATTCCTGAATTATGGAATGGTTTGGGTGGAAGGGACCTTAAAGCTCCTCCAGTTCCAACCCCCTGCCACACCTTCCACTTCCTTCTCCTCAGGCTGCTCCATCCCATCTCCTCCCAGCCTATGCTTGTCCCTGGAATCGCCCCATCCCATGTGCAGGACCTTGCCCTTGTTGAGCTCCATGAGGTTCACATGGTTCCACCTCTCCAGGTCCCTCTGGATCCACCTGGATCCTTCCCTCCACTGTGCCAATCCCACCACACAGCTCTGTGTCAGCATCAGGCTGTGCAGAGTCTCTCTGGGGAAGTGGTACCCGGGCTGGAATCAGCTCCTCTCTATTTGCACATATTTATAGCTCTCCAATGTGTATACTTTAGCTGGAAAGACAGGATGAGGCTCCCTTGGGAGCATCCTGAAGTCACATTTCCAAAGGACCTGTCTTCTCTTAATGATGCTCATTTCCATTTGATACAGATATATATAAAAGGCAGTCATAAAACACGAATATTCATCATATTGCTGGCTCTGAGCGATGGGTGATGGCATCACAGGAAGGTCTGGGAGGCACCAGCCACCCTGGTGATGCTCCCCACCTTGCTGGGACCCCCAGAATGGTCCCAAAATGGGAATCCCTATAACTGGGACCCCCTGTTCCTTTAGGGACCTGCACCAGTGCTTGCAGTGGGTGCTCCAGAGTAGGATGGGAGCCCTGAATTCCCCCACCCAGGACACAGGTGCTGTACTGGGGCTAATGCTGGATGGGAGCTGGGGGGAGCCAAGGGGCCACCCCAAAATGAGCAACCGTGGGAAATGGGAGTGAGCAGAGGCTGGGAAGAGGGATGGAGGCTTGGGGGATGCTCTGGCAGCCCCATGTAGGGTGATGGACCTCAGGTGTCATGAAGCAGGACCATGGAGCAGGGACTCATGCAGAAGAGACCCATGGAGCAGGACCATGGAGCAAGGACTATCATGGAGCAGGACCATAGAGCAGGGGCTCCTATGGAGAAAGGACACCATGGAGCAGAACCATGGAGCAGGGACCCCCTTGGAGCAGGGCATGCTATGAAGCAGGGACCTGCATGGAGGAGAAGGACCGTGAAGCAGGGATCCCCATGGAGCAGGGATCCTTATGGAGCAGAACCACAAAGGACCCCCACAGAGCAGGAACCCCAACTGAGGATGACCACAGAGCAGGGTACACCAGGGAGCAGGGTCCTGAGCAGGAATATGGAGCAGGACTGTGGAGCAGGGATCACCACAGAGCTGGACCACAGAGCAGGAACCCTATGGAGTATGGGGCTCATTAGAGGCAGAGCTGCTACAATAACCATCCACTGGGCTGCATGCATCCCAAAACCTCCAGCCCATAGGAAGGAGCCACCCTGACCTCCCCCAGGGCTGCATTCACAGGATGCCAGGCTATGGCCTCAGAGTTTGCTGCAATTGGGGTGGGATCATGAGGATGAGGCGGATGCATCAAGCTTAGAGACATCGGCCATGCCGGAAGGCAGAAATCAGCCACATCCCAGGAATACCCACAGCGGCAGCTGCGCGGGGTCTGTGGCAGGGGAAGGCAGAAGGGGGGTGTCATCAGCTGTACTCACTGGCAGTTACCTGCCTTTCTAGCCTGTAATTAATGTCAGCAGCTTGATTAGAGCCTCAGCTGGGGCAGGACTTCCCGGAGGAGAGCTGGGGGGAGTGGGAGCAGAAATGGGAGCAGGCACAGGAGCTGATGCGGGGGGTCAGCAGGGAGCAGGATGGTTTGATTCAGGACCCAAGAAGTGTCTCCAGCAGCACCATTAGTGCAGATCAGCATGCTGTGGTGTTGGGATGTGCAACTCAGGATGCTCCCGAGCAACTCAGAATGGTCCTAAGCAATGCAGGATGATCCTGTGCAACATGGGATGCCCTTGAGCAATGAAGAATGACTTGGTGCAATGCAGGATGCTCCTGTGTGATGCAGGATGATTCCATGCAATGCAAGATGACCCTGTGCAACTTTGGATGCTCCTGTGCAATAGAGGATGTTCCTATACAACATGGGATGAGCATGGACAACGTAGGATGCTCCTGTGCAAGACAGGATACTCATGTGCATTGGAGGATGTTCCTGAGCAATGCATAAGGATTCCATGCAATGCAGGATGATCCCATGCAATGCAGGATGCCTTGTGCCATGACGCATGCTCCTGTGCAATGCAGAATGATCCTGTACAACATGGGATGATCCTGGGGAATGCAGGATGCTCCTGAGCCATGGAGGATCCTCCTGTGCCATACAGGATGATCCCATGCAATGCAGGATGCTCCTGTGCCATGCAGGATGCTCCTGAGGAATACAGGATGCCCTGTGCAATGCCACTCCCTGGCTCTCCGCAGGCAGCCTGGCCTGGGGAGGTTTTATCCCCACTTTGGGAACTTTTGGGAGCAGATCAGCCCCTGGGAGCAGGCGACAGCCAGTCGGTCTCCACAGCAACAGGGATTAAATATAACTCGCAGTGAGTGCATTCCCTGGAGCCATCCAATTCCAGGCTGCCCTCCCCTTGCCTTTAAAAACATCCGACCAAGTGGAGAGGCCAAGCTGGAGCTCCTGGAATCACTGGATCCATCAGGATCTGTGGACACTGGTATATTTAACCACTGGTACCCAAGGAGGAACAGCAAGAGCTTGTTCATCCCACCATGGGAAGGGGATTCATTGGCTGCTGATGCTGCTGAGATCCAGGATACAGGAGATGCACCACAAGCATCCCACCAGTGAGGAAGAGGACGGCTGACCTCGGCAGCACCAGGATCTGTGACTGCTCCTTCCCAGCTCCCATCAAATGGCCACTCAACCACCGGGAATGGAGCAAATCCCACCCCAACTGAACGCAGGGCCTGGAATCCAGGAACAGCATCTCTGAGTGTGCTGGCTCCCCACGCCGGATCAAGCGGGATGCTGCTCCCAGCCCAGGGAGCACTCGCAGGAGCCGTCAGGATTCCCCCAGCCCAGCCCCAGCGGCAGCCTTTGGAAGCAGAAGTATTTCAGGATCCCTGAATTCCTCCTCCCGGGCACGTGGGAGTTCTATCGCCTCCAAATCCGACCGTCTCCGGCGCAGGAGTGGGGAGGCTCCTTCCCTCCGTCGCTTGCAGCTGACTTTAGGAATGGTTAATTATAAATAAGGCTGTGTCACTATTTATATGCACAAGCACAAGGAGAAGGACAGGTTTAGGACACGATTCCCACATGGCAGGAACCAGCCTGGGAATGATCCTATCGGCTGTGGTGAGAGCATCGCTGCGGGGTGGTGATGGTGATGGTCACCGGTGGGATTCCAGTTCGCTGGATGGATATTCCTTCAGTGGGAGCAGCAGGAGCTGCTGCTGCGGGAAATCTCCGTGGTTTTATCCCCCTTCCAGGGTCTATTTTTATGCTTATGGAATTGTTCATAACGGAGTTGTGAATGATCCGTGTGTGGGGTCATCATTTAGACACCCTCATTGCCATAGAAACAGGAGCAAGAGATGAGCCGCCCCCATCGAGGCATCTGGCAGTGCCAGAGCTTGGGAATGGGCTTTCCCATCCTTGTGTCACGGGTCACTGTCACTGTGACCCACTACAATACCTTCAAACACCTGGGGTCATGATGCTGCTGCCAGTACTGGCTCCAAGGCAAAGCCTTGGTTGAAATGGGCACCATGAGTGGGATTGGTGTGCAGGGGGAATACTTCTGGTTTTGTAGGACCTACTAAAATGACTGCTGTGGGCACACAGGGATGAGCAACTCCCTCCCATGAGGGCATCCCCTCGTACCTCCATCATCCCCAGAGTCATAGAATCAGGGAATCAAAGACTGGTTTGGATGGGAAGGGATCTTGGAGACCATCTAATTCCAACCCAAAGGGACACCTTCCACTAGAGCAGGCTGCTCCAAGCCCTGTCCAGCCTGGCCTTGAACACTGCCAGGGATGAGGCAGCCATTAACCCCTCTGGTCATCTCCACTTAGTGCCCTCCAGCCCCATTAACCCCCAGCCCAGGCTGACCAGCACTGACTTCATAGCCTTATGGGGCGACTGAGGACCTGCACCCAGTGGGGTGAGGAGCCCCCCAGCATGGTCGGGGGCTCACCTGCGAGGAGGAAGGTGATAAGGCAGGTTTCCTTTGGCATGAAGAGCTTCAGCCTGGAGCCACTGAACACATATTCCACCACGGCCTCGGAGCGGCCAGCGCGCTGCAGGAAGGGCAGGAACTGCTTCGCCTTCTGGGTGTCCTGGATGAGGGAAAAATGGGGGTCAGGGTGGGGAGGTGTGGTGTTTTGGGGTCACCAACCACCTCCCTTGATGTGCAGGGACCCACCAGCACCCTAATATCCCATGGGATGGGGGCAGTGCATGGAGTGGCCTCACCTACTCTGTGCTGGAGGGCTGCAGGATGTGGGCAGGGATCCGACTCTTCCCAGCTGGCCCGTGCAACACGCCCCCCCCCCCCTCCTCCCAGCTCTTTGTTTCCTTAATCTAATCAAATCAGGCCTGTACAGTGATTACTGTTAATTGTAGCCCTCATTAGCAGCTCCTGGTTGGATTTGCATAGCCCTGAGTGGTTAACACCAGGAGTGGGGCTGCTCCTCGCGTGCAGGTTGCACTTACAAGTGTTGTATGAACTCCTCGGCTGCACATCTGCTACAGACAAACCACCCAGGGCACAACGCACGTGGTGGCCAGAGATTCCACACTGGATAGGGACGTGAACTTCATGCAGCCCAGCAAGGGCAAGGGCAAGGTCCTGCAGTGGGTCAGGGCAATCACAGCACAAACACAGGCTGGGGGAGACGGGATGGAGCAGCCTGAGGAGGAGGACTTGGGAGTCCCCATCCCTGGCAGTGTTCAAGGCCAGGTTGGACACAGGGGCTTGGAGCAACCTGCTCTAGTGGAAGGTGTCACTGTCTGTGGCCGGGGGGTTGGAACTGGATGAGCTTAAAGGTCCCTTCAGCCTAAACCATTCTAGGATTCCATGATCCCACCTCAGGTGGCCATAGGGACAGGTGGTGCAGAACTTGCTGCTGCCACATCCAGCCTTTGGCTATGTGCTAAGGACCCGTGGAGACTCCTTCAGCACTGGCACCAGTTCCTGCCCCAGGGTTCTGTGGTGGGATGAACAAGCCAAGCATCCCACACCAGGGCACCAGGAATGCAGCAGAGCACCAGCTCCACAGTGGACCCATGCAGGAGCAGGTCCTGGTTGAGGATGATCCCAACCCACCCCATGTATGCCATCTCCAGCACCACCCAGTGCCAGGCAGGATTCATCCCTGCCACTAAGCTGAGGTTTCTTCCATCATCCCTGGAGAGAAAGAGGCACTTTCATCCCTACTTCATCCACCTACCTTGGGGGTGCAAACCCCCTGTACCCCTCATTCCATGCTTTTTGGGGCTCCCCCCTTCACAACAGACCAGCACATCCCACCAGCTCTGCCTGCTCCACTCCCTGCCTGTACCTCCTGGCCAGGTGCTATCACCTCCATTACTGTTGTTCTAACATTCCCAGAGTTTAATTAGGTGGGAATTGAAGGAAAACTATGCACAGCTAGAGCAGGGAAGAACAAACCCCCCATCCTGACTCCACTTTTATGTGAAGCTCTGCCAATTATGCAGAATTATTCAAGGACTACTCACAAGGACAGAATTTCCAGTGCCTGCCTGTGCTCCCATTCCAGAGCACATGCAAATGGAATCATGAAATCATGGAAACATGGAATGACAGAATCATGGAATCAGCCAGGTTGTAAAAGCCCTTTAAGCTCATCCAGTCCGACCGTTCCCAGCACTGCCAAGGCCACCACTAACCCATGGCACTGAGGCCTCGGCTACACGGTGTGTGAACACTTGCAGGGACGGTGACTCCAGCACTGCCCTGGGCAGCCTGTTCCAGTGCCTGAGCACCCTTTGGGGAAGGAATTGTTCCTCATCTCCATCTAAACCTGCCCTGGTGCAGCTTGAGGCTGTTTCCTCTTGTCCCATCCCTTGTTCCTTGGGAGCAGAGCCCAGCCCCTCCTGGCTCCATCCTCCTCTCAGGCAGTTGTAGGGAGCGATGAGGTCCCCCTTGAGCCTTCTCTTCTGCAGGCTGAACCCCCCAGGTCCCTCAGCTGTTCCCCATCACACTTGTGCTCCAGGCCCTGCACCAGCTCCTTTGCCCTTCTCTGGTCCCGCTCCAGCATCCAGAGAAGGGCAATGGAGAAGTGATCCAGCATGGATTTGGATTGTTCATTCCTTGTTCTCTATATTTTGCGGATGTTTTTTCTTGTCCACAAGCCTCGCACAGCATCATAGGTCCATGTAAAGAGGGACCTTCCCTTTTCAGCTCCCAGTCTGCAGGAAGATCAGGTATGGGAATGGGAGGATTTGGGGTGTTTGAGAGGAGCAGGATGCTCCTGGGGCACCTCAGTGTGCCCAGGCCCAGCACCACACAGGAGGGGAGGGCTAAGGGGCTGTGGATGCAGCTCTGGGGCAGCAGCACAAGAGGGATGTGGAGCTGCTGCGAGGGCTGGAGCAGCTCTGCTCTGGAGCCAGGCTGAGAGCGCTGGGCTGGTTCAGCCTGGAGAAGAGAAGGCTCCTTAAGGGGAGACCTTAGAGCAGCTCCAGTGCCTAAAGGGGCTACAGGAAACCTGGAGAGGGGTTTTGGGCAAGGGCTTGTAGGGACAGGACAAGGGGGAATGGCTTTAACCTGCCAGAGGGGAGACTGAGATGAGCTCTTAGGCAGAAGTTCTTCCCTGTGAGGGTGCTGAGGCGCTGGCACAGGGTGCCCAGAGAAGCTGTGGCTGCCCCATCCCTGGCAGTGTTCAAGGCCAGGTTGGACATAGGGCTTGGAGCAACCTGCTCTAGTGGAAGGTGTCCCTGCTTGTGACAGGAGCTTGGAGCTGGATGAGCTTTAAGGTCCCTCCCAACACAACCCATTCCATGGTTCTATAATTAAAAGCAGGACAGAGGCTGGTCCAGGCAGGAGCTGGAGTGCCCAGGACAGAGCTCCATTCCCCCAGGGACACAAACGACCTTCTCAAGAGCTGAGGCATCAAGCCCAGGATGAGGACATGGACACAGCCTCACTGCTGGTTTATGAACGTATCCACCACAGCACCATGGGCTCTCCTTCAACCCCAGTACTGGGGTGACACCAGCATGAGGCACACACTGAGACCTCCCCATGCCCCCCAGAGAAGAGAAATCTCATCTCTCCCTTTTGGGGTGCACCACGGGGTGACAGCTTAGGCAGCAGCATGGGGAGGGCCACCAGCCCTGGTGGCGGATGAGGATGTCCTACATCCAACCCAGTGTCCTGGCTCCTCGGGAAGAGCACATCCCGCATGGAATGAGCAGTACCACAGGCCATGAGAAGCATCAGCACCTCCCCACACCCCTCATCCCACCAGCGAGGTCCTTACCCCGGAGATGTCGGCCACCCGGTGAATGGGCACCTCCTTCTTGCTGTGCAGCCCTTTGCCGTTCTTGATGGCCCTGCAAAAGAGAAGGCACTGGGCATCAGCACCCACCAAGGGGCTGGAAGCACCTCCAGGCTGGTGTTGCCTCCATCCATGGGAAGAACATCCAACTCATTAGCTTCTAATCCCAGTTACTGGCCTTTGGCACTTCACCCGAGCCCAGCATGAGCCTGATCAGAGGGACCTCTTGTCCCCGTTCCCAAATTAAATGGCTCTGTTCCACACGCAATGGAAGGGATCAACAGGAAGGTGCAAAACTAAGACATACTTGTTTTAGTGCTTCCTCACACAAAGTGTTTTCAACACAAAATAGGGGACAACACTCCAATTGGAATGGAAATATGTTCCTTCCAGGATAAAACAATATAGACATGATCAACCACGGAATACCATCCATGGAAGGCACCTCATGGATGAAAAATGAGCTGGTGCATCAGACCTGATGCTAGATTGTAGAATCCCAGACTGGTTTGTGTTGGAAGGGACCTTAAAGCTCCTCCAGTTACAATCCGTGCCACAGGCAGGGACACCTTCCACTAGAGCAGGTTGCTCCAAGCCCCATCCAACCTGGCCCTGAACACTGCCAGGGATGGGAACCCCCAAGTCCTCCTCAGGATGCTCCATCCCATCTCCCCAACCTGTAGCTGTGCCTGGATTTGCCCCAACCCATATGCAGGTCCTTGTCCTCAGCCTTGTTGAACTCCATGAGGTTCATACATTCCCACCTCTCCAGGTCCCTCTGGATCCCATCCTTTCCCTCCAGTGTGTCACTGCACCACATAGCTCCGTGTTATCACAAACTTGCTGAGGGTGCTCAATCCCAGTATCCATGTCACAGCAAGGATATTGAACAGGATCATTCCCAACACCTAACCCTAACCCTAACCCCTTCCCTATTGGCACAGCCCTGGCTGCTAGTCCTCAGGCTCCTATATAAGCTGGAAATGAATCTCTTCTTTTCCAAGCCTCCCTAATAGCATCTCGCAGGCGAGAGGCAGGAATTTGTTCAGGTTGGACCGTGATGATCATCAGAACACAAGGGAAGGAATTCAAAGCACCTCTGTGCCTTTGTAGAGCAATCGATTTGCTGAGCTGCATCATTCCAGGAGCTGCTCCTGGAGAAGCCAACCTTTGCAATCAGCACAGAGATTTCTTCCTTCTCCCTCACCCTCCTTTGAGACACTCCTTCACACCCAGGGACAAGTGTCTTGGTCAGAAATAGCTTTTTTCCCACCAGGAAATTAGCTCTTTCCCCAGGATAAGAAGAAAGACAAAGTTAACCAAGCACCAGGACACCGCAAGGGCAGGCAGGGAGTTGCATCCTTGTACCACAAACCTGCAGGGATGTGGGAGATGTGATGATTCTCCCAGGATAAGAGCACCCCATGCATGGGATTGCCATGGGGATATAGGAAAAGGCCCCTTTCCCTGGAAGATCGGTGGGCAGAGATGCTGGAAGGGCTCAGGGTTGATGCCTGCAGCAGGGCAGAAGCACATGGTGCTGGAGCAGCCCCTGGATGAGAAGTGAGGCTGGGGGATACAGATGGGACACACACCCGCTCCAAGAGAACCTAGTGGGATGGGAAAATGAATCACCCCCTCCCTAAAATACCCTATGGAGCAGGCAGCTCAGTCCAAGGAGCTGGGAAAGTCAAAGGGATTTTGAACTGCAGCTCCATCAGATACATCTGAGTATCCCAATGGCTGGGGGACATCGCAGCATTTCCATGTCCGGGGACATATGAGCATCCCCATGTCTTGGGATATTTGAGCACCCCAATGTTCAGTGACATCCAAGCATCCCCACGTTTGGGATGTCCAAGCATCCCTATGTTTAGGACATTTGAGAACCCCAACGTTTGGGTACATCCAATCTCAAACCCTTCCCACACCCAGAGCATGGCTGCAGGCTCCATGCACCACATCCAGCCTTGAGTATCCCGGTGCCTGGCTCCACCCCAGCGCTGCTGATTTAATTCCAGTCACATCCACTTCCTAAAAGGCACAATGAGGCCCTGAGCATCCCTCCGGCCTCCGATCCCAGCCGTGAGGGGTTGTGGAGTGGGAAGAGGGAGCTCGAGGAGCCCCTGTCTCCCCTTCCCCCTCCGCGGTGGGGCTCACAGCAGAGCTGAGCACAGTCTTGCACAGCGGGGCTGGCAGGAACCACGCTGCAGCCCCCTCAAAGCTGCTCTCCCCGGCTGCCGGCGCCGCTCCACCAGCTCCTGCCAAAGCTGCTGCCGGGGAGGAGCCGAGATCCCAACACTGGAGCTGGGCAGCGCCCACGGGGACACGGGAGGGGGGGGGCACGGGGTGGGTGGCAGCTCAGCGGAGGGAGCTGAGCTGGGAGAGGGAAGGGACCCCACTGGCACTGCAGCCATCGGGAAGGACATGCTGAAGGATGAGAAGCTGTGGCTGCCCCATCCCTGGCAGCGTTCAAGGCCAGGCTGGACAGGGCTTGGAGCAACCTGCTCTAGTGGAAGGTGTCCCTGCCTGTGGCAGGGCTTGGAACTGGAGGAGCTTTAAGGTTCCTTCCAACCCAAACCAGTCTGAGCTTCTTTGACACAGGGACACTGCTCTCAGTGGGGCAGGGATCCAGCTCTGGTGCAGGGGACATTGCAAATGGGGCTGGTGATGAGACCACCTCCTGTGGGGAGGTGGAATGTGCACGCCTGGATCACGCAAAGCTGTATCACACATGCCTGGACTCTGCACTCTTGGACCATGCAACCTTAAGTGAGCATATCTGGACCACACACAGCTGGATCACACATGTCTGGACCATACATGCCTAGATCGTGTTCACCTGAACTATGCACGTCTGGACTGTGCATGCCTGCACTATGCACAGTCCATTTGTGACTGGGTTGGGCACATCTGGACCATGTATATCTAGACCATGGGTGTCCGGACTGTGCACAGCTGGATCACCCGTGCCTGGTCCATGATGCACACCTGAACACACAGCCTCCACTGTCCACAATTTGGAGCACACACATCTGGGGCACCAAAACCAGGACAGCGACTCGGGAAGATGGGACCTTCCCCTTCACTCCCACCCCAGCAGCATCCGGCTGCGGCACCAACCCAGCCTGCTCCAACACATCGCTGCACAGCCATGCGGTGCAGGTGCAGGTGGTACAGGCAGCAGCCCTTGATGCTCCTGCAGCTGCAGAAGACAAGGCAGGCAGCATGGCCCTGCCTGCATCAGCACTTCTGCTGCCCCCGCCGAGGATGCGGGAAGCAGCCACACGCATTTTTCTCCCCATGACAACCTCAACCTAATTACAAGAGGCTGGAATGTGTCTTGATCCCTTTGGATCAGCTCGGACGTCACAGGATTTAACGCAATTACCCCTTCTCCACCAGCTAGGCCCGGTAGGAAGGGCTGCAGCAGCGCTTTGCTGGGCTCAGCACCCCCAGGAGCAGAGTGGGGTCCCTTGAACCCCAGCATGATGCAGGCAATGAGCCGTGAGATTCCCAACAACCTCCCTCCCGGCAGCTCCGGCATTAATATGGAAAACCCACCACGCAGTTTGCCACTGAGTCACGGCGCGCCTGGGCCCCCGTCTGTGGCACCAGTGCCGTGCTGGAGGCATGGAGGAGGCTGGGTGGTGGTGTGAATGGGCAGACTGGGATCGGGTTTTGATGCTGGGAGGGTTAATGAGGGGTCTGGAATTCTGGCAAAGGTAGGAGGAGAAAGGATGCTGATCGCACCCAGGAGGGATGCAGACAGGGAGGCTACCCACAGCCGTGGGGATAGATAGATGGGCAGGGATACTGTGGGGATGGGGATGAAGATGGGATGGGGATGAGGATGGGGATGGGATGAGATAGGGGTAGGATGGGATGAGACAGGGATAGGATGGGAAGTGATGGGGATGGGGTGGGGATGAGGATGGGATGGGGATGGGGTGGGAATGGGATGGAGATGGGGTGGGAATGGGATGGGATAGCATGGCATGAGGATAAGGATGGGATGGAAATGGGGATGGGATGGGGTGGAGGTTGGGATGGAGATGTGATGGGATAAAATGGGCATGGGAATAGGATAGCATGGCATGGCATGACATGGTATGGGGATGGGGGTGAGGATGAGGATAAGGATGGGATGGCATGGGATGGGGATGGGATGGCATGGCAGGGCATGGCACTGGGATGAGACAACACAGGATGGGATGGACATGATACAGCTCTGCTCCTCCCTGTGAGACCCGGGCACCCCAGAGCCATGGGGAGAGCCCCCCGTGCACCCACGGCACCTACCGGGCCTCAGCTGCCAGGAGCTCGTCGTAGTGAGAGGATCTTTGGTCGTCGTCTTGCCGGTAGCGGATGACGGTGGCCAGGCCTTTGCTCACAAGCGCTTCCGCGATGTTGCTGCAAGAGAGGAAAGCCAGGGCTCAGCACCACAGGGTGGGGGTGCATCCATGGGAAAGGGATGGGATCCAGAGGGAGCTGGGGCTATGTGAACCCCATGGAGTTCAACACGGGCAAGGTCCTGAACCTGGGTCAGGACAATCCCAGCACAGACACAGGGTGGGGGAGATGGGGTGGGGGAGATGGGATGGAGCAGCCTGAGGGGAAAGACTTGGGGGTTCCCATCCCTGGCAGTGTTCAAGGCCAGGTGGACAGGGCTTGGAGCAACCTGCTCAAGTGGAAGGTGTCCCTGCTTGTGGCAGGGGGTTGGGACTGGAGGAGCTTTAACGCCGTTTCCAACCCAACCCATTCCATGATCCTATAATTCCACCTGCCCCAGCATCCACCACAGCTGGACCCTGTGCATCACATTGGACCCTGACACCAGACGGGGGATCAGACCTGCTGTGCGGTGGAACAGGAGAAACCCCATCCCACTTCACACCACTGACCAGGGGAAGGTGCTTGGAGCAACATCTGACATTCAACAGGCACGTCCAAGGGGTCCCTGTTTGACCGTGCAGAAGCAGCACCCCAAAACCCCCTTCCCACCCCCAAATCCAATTGGATCATCACTCCTGGAACCATAGAAACCTGCTCCTTGCTTTTACCTTCCTCTTGCTTGCCCTAAGCCCCCATCAGAGAGGAGAGGTGGGTGATGCCACAAAGCTTGGGGCCAGCTGCCAAGAGGCACCGTGATGAATCGGCTGCTATTACCCTGTGCTGCTTGAGACAAATCCCCACATTCCCCTTGGCTGAGCACATCTGTAATTCTCCTCCAATTACACAGGCAGGGCATGGACCACTAATTCACCGCTTATAAAAAAGAGAAGAGCATCTATATAAATAGATATGATATGGATAAGGGGGAAGCTGATCCGTTCGGAAGCGCCGGGAGCATCCCCCTGCCAGGAGAGGGGGAAGGGGAAAGTCATCACTGGGAGCTGAAAATAGGTCTCGCCTCGGAGCAGGGGGAAGAAAAGCAAAGCTGCAAGGTTTGTAAATGAGGGAATAAGCTGCAGCAGGAGGAGCTGCAGTGGTAAATGCCAAGCAACCAGGAATAAGCACCTACAGCTATTTTGGGAATGAACAGGAGGTTGTGGAAGGGGGAGGTGAGCACAGGGCTGGTGGCATCACCCCCAGCACCATGATCTGACCCCAGTGGGGATGTCGTGGTTTGGGGTTGGGTGTGAGGCTCCATCCCTGTATCCCCAGCACCTTGGTGGATGCAATGGGGGAGAGGCAAAAACAAGGATGAGCTGTGGGATACCAACCTCCTAACAGGGTGACTATGGACTGCTCACCAGGGACTGTAGGGATAGGAGAAGGGGGAATGGGTTCAGACTGAAACAAGGGAAATTTAGGTTGGATATAAGGAAGTTCTTCCCTGTGAGGGTGCTGAGGCGCTGGCACAGGGTGCCCAGAGAAGCTGTGGCTGCCTCATCCCTGGCAGTGTTCAAGGCCAGGTTGGACACAGGGGCTTGGAGCAACCTGCTGTAGTGGAAGGTGTCCCACCCCGTGGCAGGGATTGGAACTGGAGGAGCTTTAAAGTCCCTTCCAAACCATTCCATGATTCTACTATTCTATGACTATGGAGGAGAGAGGCAAAGATGGGCAGATCTGCAAGAGGTGCCTGGTGAGCAAAAGGTGCTGGTAAGCTCGGGGTGCTGCACCCAGAAATACCACCTCCATCCCATTAGCCATGTACAGGAGCTACACATTTGTGACACATTCCCCACTGCAGTGTGATGGGCTCCTTCCCGTCACATCCCACATAAGCACAGGCATGGGACACCCCTTGTGTCCCACGTCCCCATCTGGGGCTTGGGAACAGGCAGTAGCTCCCCAGCCCTGATGGAATTCCCATCCTCACACTGGATTTGGGCTGGGTATCCCATCACTCCCCCCTCAGTTTGCATCATCCGGAGGAAGCAGCTTCATCCTCATCCAAGCCCCATTCTGGGGAAGGGAGCAAGTGGGGCGGGATATGGGAAGAGCAAAAGGAGATTAAAACCCACCATGGGAAGCATCAGGAACCAATTGTGCTCCAAGTGCTCCGTCTGCTCGCTGAAGGGAGCATTTTATTCTGCCCCCAGCACTTGTGAAGTGCTATAATCCTGTTGCCACCTCGTTTGATGGCTTCATTTATTCAGCAATATCATGGTTATGGCTTTTATAAGACAAGGAAAATTGCCAGCATTCGCTCCCACCGCGCTGCCGGGTCCTAAAGGAGCTGGGATGGGCTTGGGATGTGCATAGGAAATGTTTGGTTCCCAATGGGCTCTGCAAGAGGGGATGTTCCCATGGTTGGTGGGGACTGGGAGCAAATGGAAGGTTCTGGGTGGCCACAGGGATGATGCAGTGTCTGGATGCCTCAGTTTCCCTGCTCTGAGCGGCCATGATCCTGCACAGCTCCAGCACCGGGCACCAGCCACATTCCCGCATCCATCCAGCCACACTCCCCATCCCAGCTTCATCCTGCTCCCGTCTCAGCTGCACTCCACTCTCCATACAGCCATATTCCCCTCCCCATCCCAGCCGCATTCCACTCTCCATACAGATATCTTCCCCTCCCCATCACAGCTTCATCCTGCTCCCCATCACAGCTTCATCCTGCTCCGCATTCCAGCCACATCCCCATCCCTACATCAGCCACATCCTGCTCTCCATCACAACTTCATCCTGCTCTTCATCCAGCTGCATCCTGCCCCCATCCCATTTCATTCTGCTCCCATCCCAGTTGCACCCTGCTCCCCATCTGAGCTTCATCCCGCTCCCTATCCAAGCAGCATCTCTCTCCCAGTCCAGCCGCATCCCACTCTGCATCCAGCCACATCCTGCTCCCCATCCAGTTGCATTCCACTCCCCATCACAGCTTCAACCCACTCCCCATCCTGATGCATCCCAGTCTGCATCCAGCTGCATCCCTCTCCTATGCCATCCTCATCCTGCTCCCATCCCAGTGTCCATGCCTACCCCTGTCCCATCCCCCAGCACTTCAATCCCCTCTGCTCCCAGCGGATAAGGAGCTATTCCTGGCTCTAGACTCCACAAGCATCCAACATGCCTGAAATCAGTTTTCATCACTTCCACTGGTCAGAGGGCAGCCATTTAAATCCCAGGATATCAGGATCAGGGAAGGATCATTCAAAACCTGATATTCAACCCCCTCTGCAGCCGCAGCACCGGCTGAGCCAGATGGGAAGGAAACAAATCCCAGTTCTGGAGCAGATTAGCTGAGCCTCTGAGCACAGAGAGCCACGGGAATGGCAGTGGAGGCACCAGGATCTGCCCCTTCATCCACCCCTCATCCTCTTCTCACCAGCAGTGACGCTGGTGGTGCTTTATTTGGGAAGCTTGGCTAAATTATGGAAGGACAAGCACAGACACAGGCTGGGGGAGATGGGATGGAGCAGCCTGAGGAGAAGGACTTGGGGGTTCCCATCCCTGACAGTGTTGAGGGCCAGGTTAGACGGGGCTTGGAGAAACCTGCTCTAGTGGAAGATGTCCCTGCCCATGGCAGGGGGTTGAAGCTGAATGAGCTTTAAGGTCCCTTCCAACCCAAACCATTCCATGCTCCTATGAAATCCCCCCCAGGTCTGATCGCACTGCATTGAATCTGTATGGATCAGGGGCAGCAGCGCCCGGTTGCACATTTAAGGCTGCGAGTGGCTTAACTCCAAGTCCCAGTGCTCCCAGCTGCCCTGCCGGATCCCAGCCGGATCCCTGCCGGCTCCCTGCCAGTGCCAGGACACGCTCCGAGCTTTGCCAAGCCTCAGCCAGGCACCGTCAGTGGCCCAGCTCCGGGGCCCAGGCTGGTGGCAGCCACCTCCTCCCCGTAGGAGGGAGCAGCTTGTGAAGCACTAGCAAGATTTGGTCCTTTTCCAGAGGCTCCGGCTGCAAATTCCTCCCCGGCTCCTGGGCACGGGCCCAGCTTTGCCCTGGCACCGCATCCCACGCAGGTACCGTGCCGCGCATGGATCCACTGCAAGCAGCAAAGTGCTGGCAGGCTCTTCCCAGCTTCAGACCCCTGGGATCCCGGCTGCTCTGGGGATGAAGCCAATCTGGGATTACAGCTTTCCACCCCGGGAAGCCAGGCTGCGTTTCCACATGGAAGGGGAAGCATGCATCTGACGGCTTTTGGCTGCCAGAGCATCCCTGGGAACAGCAGCATCCCCCAGGACTAGTGGTCCTCCAGCTTTTGGCAACGGAATTCAACTCCCTGTCACCCGTGATCTGGCTGGGTCCTGGCTCCATCACTCACTGGGTGCTTCCCAGAGCTTGGCACCAGTGCATGGGAGCATGTAGCAGAAGGTCAGGATCATAACCCAGATTTTGGGATGAGGAGAGAGACACAAGGAGTAAAAGCAGCCCCATGCCCATCATTCCGCACCCTGGAATGGGAGCCCATCCTGCACCCTGCATTGGAATTCCATCATCCTGCACCCTGCCAACGGAAGCCTATCCTGCACCCTGCAAAGGGATCCCACCATTCTGCGGACTGAAATGGGATCCCATCATCCTGCTCCTGTCTGCCCCTTCCAGCACCCAGACTGCCCCCATAGCTGCAAATTCTGGGATGACCCCAATTCTTTCCCATTTTAGACTTTTTAAGGCTCAGAATTCCCAGCTCTACCCACGGGGGCTGATCCTGGCACTCAGTGGGATGCTGGGCACCCAGGGAAGCATGATGGGAGCACAGTGATGGGTGCACTGCACCCAAACCACCCCCCTGCTGCTGCCAGAAGGAGGATGAGGAAGAGGAGAGCTGGGATAACAGCTTCAGGAAGAGATTCCCTGATGGAGAATTAATCATCCTGCTCCTTTCCCCACAGCCCCTGCACAGGCACAACCGCAGCCCTTCCCCCTGGATCCAACTAAGAGCACTTTGGGAGAGGAGCTGGAGCTGCAGCACACAGGAAAGCTGCATCCCCCACTTAAGCCCAGATTAAAGTCTGGGAATATGGAAACGTGGATGAAAAGCTCTTTGCTGCAGGAAAAAATCCTATTAGGCCATGAAATGAAGGATTTTCCCACTTAAAAGACAAGCAAGGAGAAAGTGGGTGTTTGCAGCTCCCCCCCCCCCCCCCAACTCATTTCCCACTTTTCCACCCCAAAATTCCCCAAAGGTGGCTTTTAAGCAGTGTTTTCCCCACCACAGCTGCTCCTGGCAGGGATCAGCAGTGCCAAATCCAGCCCCACACCAGGACCATGTGCCATGGCCAGAGGGGGCAGCACCAAAATATGCTGTCGGTGCCTAATCAGCACCAAAATGCACCACCCTGCAGTGGGTGCATGGCCTGCACCCTGCAATGGGAAACCACCATCCTGCACCCTGGAATGGGTGTTTATCCTGCTCCCTGCAATGGGAGCCCATTATCCTGCACCCTGCAATGGAGGCCCATCAACTGCACCCTGCAGTGGGTGTCCATCTTGCACTCTGCTACAGGTTGCTATAGGATGCTGTAGGATACTGTTTGACGCTGTGGGATGATATGGGCTGATGTGGAATGTTGTGGGATGCTGAGGGATGCTGCAGGATGCTATGGAATGCTGTAGGATGCTCTGGGATGCTCTGGGATACAGTAGGATGCTGTGGCATGTAATGGGATGCCGTGGGATGCTCTGGGATGCAGTGGGATGCTGCAGGATGCAATAGGATGCTGCAGGATGCTGTGGGATGCCACAGACTTCCCAAAGAGCAAAGGCTGGTGTGAACCTGGAGCTCTCACGTGCTCCCACTCCCACTAGTCACAGCCCCATCATCTCGGGGTCCTTCTGGCACCACTCTGTGGGTGCCTCTGCATTAATCATGCTCAGGGTGCTCCCACCAGCACCCATGGTGGGATGAACCATCCCAGAGCAGCTCTGGAGCTGCCCACAGGGCCCTGGATGTCCTGGAAGCTGCTTTCTCCTCCAGCCCCATCCCCTTCCCTGTTTTCCATGTCAGCACAGCTTTGTTGTGACAGCTTGAGCACAACCCTCTGACCTTACCTGTGCTCAGCAGGAAAACACGAGCCGGGAGCAGCAGCGCTGGGAAATGCTGACAAGGCACCGGCACACGGGAATGGGATGGGGAGGGCTGCGGCACGCGGGCATCGGGCAGAGCTGGGCAGGCACTGTCATTCCCGAGCCAGGAACCAAGCAGAAAATATCAGGGAGAGTGAAAGGAGAAGCACCATGGACCCAGTGAGGGCAGCCAGCTTGGATGCACCTAGTCAGGCACTGCAGCCAGGGAGCTGGCAGGGATACAGGCAAGGATACAGGCAGGAATACAGGCAGGGATTTGCGCAGGAATATGAGCAGGGATACAGGCAGGGGTACAGCAGGGATGCTGTCAGGGACCAGGCAGGGATCCAGGCAGGGATCAGGCAGGGATACAAACAGGGATACAGCAGGGATGCAGTCATCAGGCAGGGATACAGGCAGGGATCAGGCAGGGAAAGCTGGCTTTGTGCCCCAAGCTGCTCATGCTCACAGTGCTTTAAACTGGAAGCAGGGGCTGCCCCCTGCAAACCCTCCTGTGCTGGGGGCCACCTCCATGGGTGGACATTGTCCCCCTGCCCTGCCTGGGGACAGGGAGGTGCCACCACTGCTGCTGGCCCTGTTACCTGTGGAGCAGGCAGGAGCCGCAGGACCAACATCTGCCTGCGCTGCACCAGCGCAGAGGAACCAGGGCCTGAAGGCTCCAAAGCCAGGCTGGGATTAGCGTCCTGCCCATCCCAGCAGCTGCCGGCGTGCTCAGCATTCCAAGCAGGCTCAGCCCAGCCCAGATGCCAGGAGGACAAGCCAGGCTTTCTTCCCAGCTCGGCACAGACCCTGCTCTGTTACACCAAAGGACCCTGTGGGCAGATGGGAGCAAGGGGGCTGCCCCACGTCATGCCCCATAGAGATGCTCCCATGACCTCCATCACCTGATGAGGACAATGAATTCACCTGCAAGGTCACCTCAGGGCTCCTTCCGAAACAGGGGTGCATTTTGGGAGCTATTTGGAAGCAATTTGCAGCTAGAGATGCTGCGAGCAGGCAGCAGCACTTGGAATGATGCTCCGGAGATGGGGAATCCAGCCCCTCCACTGCGCTGGGCATGGCGCAAGCGATGCCAGGAGCTGGCATGGGGGGAGGCTGGTGGGTTTAGCACTGCACAGGCCCCTCCTTGGGCATCATCGACGATCCAAGACCTCATCTTCCTCCAGACAGCCCTAAAACACAGTGGCAGGGATGTCCCTTCCCAAAATCCAGTGAAACACCCTCGGCTGGAGAATCAGCTCCATAGGGATAAAGCAGCACTGAATAAACTGGGTGGGTTTAAAGCTGGTGCAGGCAGCTGGGCTGCTCCACTGGGTTCCATCGTGCCATGTATCCATCCAGGAATGCCCTTTAGGCTCCCACTGCCATGGATTCATCCCAGGAGCAGCATTCCAGCATGACCTGGCTGGATCTGCATCCCCGCCCATAGCAAGGGGGTTGGAATTGGATGATCTTAAGGTCCTTTCCAACCCAAACCATTCCATGATTCTATGATCTCCATTGCACTGAAATGGAAATTAACCCCATTCATGAGCTAAGCATCACCAAAGGTCATTCCAGGAGTGCCTTAATTAGAGAGCTTTCCAGCTTCCCATGCTTCATAGAGCCACATCCCCCCCATGCAGCTCGATGCTCCACAGCATTCCCAGAGGCAGGATTCAGGGGAAGGAAAAGCGCAGTGAGCACTGCAGCACTTTGGGTCCTTTCCAAAATAGCTGCTCCGCGGAAGGGAAAAGCCAGGAAAGGAAGAAAAAAACCAAACACCCTCTGACAAATCATCCCGACAGCTCCCGGAAGCTGCTGCCACCTGGATGTGCACCATACTGGCACGAGGTATCCATAAAGATATGCCGGAGGAACTGAGCACCCCAGTGTTCCAGGGGAGGAAAGCCACCAAAGCATGGTGAGGGGAATGCTCTGGCAGAGCCCACACCGCTGCACCATGTCATGGGGAGGTGATGTCCCATAGGAGAGGAGACATCCCGGGATATAGAGAGGGGAGGATGGTTGCTCCAAAGCATCCCACTAGCCATACTGCTCCCCAGCACCCCAAACTGCTGGAGCTGGGGGTCCATGGGATCCCACCATCCAGCCACCAGCACTGTGTACCTCTGTGGTGAGGATGAGCCACCCGCCATCCCTCGTATCCCCATGGAATGCTGTTCCTGGTTCCCCAGGGCAACACTTACATTCCTCCGATGGAGACGGTGGCACATGTGCGCTCAGAGAAGGCAGGCACAGTCTCAGTGGCACTGCTGGCAGGTCGGATGTAATCCACAGTCACGTTTACCTGGGCAAGACACAAAGGGAATGGGGTCAGAACATCCAGCCAGGGGGCTCCCAATCCTCCCACTATCCCAAAATCCTTACTGACAGCATCCTTCCTCTGCCCTGGTAAAGGAGCCTTTTGTCAACCAGTTGCTGGCACTGGTGGTGCCACCAGCGAAGCAGCATCTGACACACAGGAACAGACACGTTGAACCAGGAGCCTCCCAGGGAGGCCAAGCTGTAATTCCAGGTTCCTGGCACCAGCATTGTGCTGCTGGGGGCACTCTGGCTCAGGCTGGGAATGCTGGTGAGCTGCAGCCAGCTCTGGTGCATGGATAATCCCATTATGGCCTCTAGCAGGGGAGCTGCAGGTAGATGGAAGCACAGCTCCATAGCTGTCAGATGGCATCAGCATCATCCAGCAGGATGCAGAAGCTGGGTTGGAAAATGTTTTGGCATTTTGGGACCAAAGTCCTGACTCCTGATGGAAAACTGCACCTCCTGCTGCAGGAGTGCTAGGATAAGCTGGTGGACACAGAAATGCCCATGGGGAGATGAGGGACCAGCACCATGGCCCCTCAGCATCATCCCCCAGCAGCTCTGGGCACCACATTCCAGAGCCCACTACAAGCAATTGGCATTTCCATCCTGCTTCAGGCCTTCGTGGTGCAGCTGGATCCCTGGATTTGATCAAGGAGCCGTGTTCCCACATTGATCCCCCTGCAGCAAAAGGGCTTCGTCCAGGGCTGGAAGCATTGGAAGCAACAGAGCTGGAAACACTGGCAGCATTGGGAGCATGGGCAGCACCGGGCTGGAAGCATCGGGAGCATTGGGAGCACCAAACCACTGGGGTTGGAAGCATTTGGCAGGCAGCTTGATAATGCTCGCCTTGGAAGTGTTTTCATCAGTGGAAAATCAACACCAGAGAGGATCCACAGTCCCAGCAAGGGCACTTCCTGCACCCCCAGCATCTTCTGCATCTCCAGTCCCAGCTCAGGCATTTCCTGCATCAGCCCCATTTGGGCACATCCCACATCTCCTGCACCCCCAAAAATTACTCAGGCACCTCCTGCACCCCCAGCCCTGGCTTGGACACCTCCTGCACCTCAAGTCCCATCTTGGGCACCTCCTGCACCCCATCTCCTGCACCCCATACCCATCCTGGGCACCTCTGCAGCCGTACACCCCAGCTCCGGAAGCAGCACATCCCAACTCATCCTCTCCTCACAACTTTCAGCCATAACAGACCCAGACCCCCGGGGGACACTGTGAGCAGCAGCATCAACTCTGGGGCTGCCCTTTGGACTCCCACACCCAGCCCATAAAACTCCACTGTGCCCGTGCTGAGCCCAGCATCACCCATCTGCAGGCACCCAACAGCACAGGGGAGGCACCCGCGGCTCCCAGCACCCACGGGACCCACAGTGGGCTCCTGCTACCCCCGGAGCCAGCCGGCACAGGTCAGGGATGCCCATGGGCGGGTTGCCAAGGTCACCTGCAGTCAGTGGGAATTAGATCACTGCTCCAGCGCTGCTCCCTGGAGGAGCTGGGAGAAGAATGGCACCACAGAGAGCAGGCTGCTTTGTGCAGTCACCGCGGCCACTGCCACCCACCCGTCGCCCATCACCACGGTGTCTGTCCATGTCCCTGTCCCCATGCGCCCTGTGCCTGTAGCTCTGGCATGAGGGCGTGAAGGGAGGACACAATCCTGGGAAGCTCAGGGCCAGTGCTACCAAAAACCCAAGCTCACCCCCATGGCTGGAGAAAGAAGAGGAGGAGGAGGAATGGTTCCCAGGGTGCCAAGTATCATGTCCCTGCCATGTGGGGACTGGGACATGGTCACCAGTGTGGGGTGACTGGCACGTGGTCCCCAGCATCTTGGTCCCAGTGATGTGGTCCCCATTGTCACGATCCAAACGACGTGGTACCCAACATCACGGTCCTAGTGATGCGGTCTCCAGCATGTGGTCCCCAGCATCATAGTCCCAGTGATGTGGTCCCTGGCCACATATCATGATCCCAAAGATATGGTCCCTAGCACATGGTCTCCAGCATCACGGTCCCAAAGATGTGGTCCTCAGCATTATGGTCCCAAAGATGTGGTCCCTGGCATCAGGGTCTCAATGATGTGGTCCCCACCACGTGCTCCCCAGCTCACGGGCCAGCCTGGTGCTCACAGGCAGGAGCATCCTCCTGTCATCTGCATCGGGAAGGATGGAACCATCTCCCTTTCACAGCCCTGACCCCCAGCACGAGCTCGCAGGGGAGGTAAAAATAGTCCCTGTGAGTGTGTGACGACGCAGGGCTGGGAGATCCGCGGGCGTTCCAGGCACTAAGTATAGCAGAGAAGTCTGGTCTGCCACCCACCCCTGCCATATGCACCCACCCTGCACCCACTCGGTGACACCGTCACACGCTGGCGCTCTCAGCACCAGCAGGGGCTGCAGGAGGGACCTGGGGCTGTCCCACAGCCTGAGCTTCCCTATTCCTGCTCTCCCCTCCTCAGGGATGCAACCAGGACCAGCAGGGATGATGATGATGAAGGGAACCCGTGGGCTCTGCCTGCACCCTCATCTCCTCCAGCGTGGCTGATGTAGGAGGAACATGGGTTTACGCACTTGATGCCAAGCCCCAGAGCTGCACTGCTGACCCCAGGGCAGCCACGCTGTGCTGTGCCATGCTGGGGTGGCAAAGCCACCCCCATAGGATGAGAAATCATCCCCAGCACCCCGGTGGGTGCAGATGTCAGGTCCTGCAGATCAAGCAATGTTACACAGGAGAGGATGGACCCAGGATAAAGCATCCTAGTCACCCAAGCCTGGTGCTGGGACTGAACTTGGGGTGCTGCCCCAGGAATGATTCCCTAAGGGAAAGCTCTGCAGCCACAGCGCAGGACACCAGCAGGGTCCAGATGTGCCAGGTCCTGCATATGGGCTACAACGCCATACAACGCTCCTGGCTTGGGGAAGAGTGGCTGGAAACTGCTCATAGCAAAGCTACCAGCATCCTGGCCTGTATCAGCACCAGTGCGGCAGCAGGGCCAGGGCAGTGATTGTGCCCCTGCACTGGGCACTGGTGAGGCTGCACCTCGAATCCTGTGTTCAGCTCTGGGCCCCTCACTGCAAGAGAGACATTGAGGTGCTGGAGCAGGGCCAGAGAAGGGCAACAGAGCTGGTGCAGGGCCTGGAGCACAAGTGTGATGGGGAACGGCTGAGGGACCTGGGGGGTTCAGTCTGGAGAAGAGAAGGCTCAGGGGTACCTCGTCGCTCCCTACAACTGCCTGACAGGAGGATGGAGCCAGGAGGGGCTGGGCTCTGCTCCCAAGGAACAAGGGATGGGACAAGAGGAAATGGCCTCAAGCTGCACCAGGGCAGGTTTAGATGGAGATGAGGAACAATTCCTTCCCCAAAGGGTGCTCAGGCACTGGAACAGGCTGCCCAGGGCAGTGCTGGAGTCACCATCCCTGCAAGTGTTCACACACCGTGTAGCCAAGGCCTCAGTGCCATGGGTTAGTGGTGGCTTTGGCAGTGCTGGGGAATGGTTGGACTGAATGAGCTTAAAGAGCTTTTCCCACCTGGTTTATTCAATGATTCTATGTGCCACGCTCTGGCATACAGGGTCCTGGAGCAGAGCAGAGGGTGATGGCATCAGCTCAAGTGAAGTAAGAGATGCATGAGGGAGGATGGGGCTGCACAGCAGGTCCTGCATCCCTGGCTGCTCTGCACCTTGAGCTGCAGCTCCTGGCAGGGTGAGGGAATGCAGGAGGTGCAATGGGGCCTGCAGAACCCAAGGGGAATGATCCAGCATCTCCAGACTGGGAATTTCCTTTCCAAGGGGCGTATGTGCCGGCTCAGCCCCACCTCACCCTGTATCCCGCTGCAAGGTTTGAGTATGGAATAGAATGCAGAAGTCTGCTTGGTTTGCTTCCACCTTCACTGAGCCCTTCCCCCATATCCTCCCATCAGTCCCTCCTCGAAAGCATGGCAAGAGCCTGGGATGTGGTGCAGGGAATGCTCTGAGCCACCACGCTGTGAGGAACGGAGCCTGCAGAGCCTCAACCACTGCCCAAAGCGGAGCCTGCGGGAGCAGCAGGGCTCACTGCTGCTTCCCATCGCATACAGCAGCTCGAAGCCCTGCAGCCAAGCCCAGCCTGGCTGAGCCCAGCCCAGCGAGCAGCCCCGGGGTAGGACTGACCTTGCTGTGCCAGGCTGTGCTGGAGTCGCAGCCTGGAGCCGCAGCCTGGCAATGGGAATGCCCGGCAGAGCCGTTTGGGGAAGATCAGGAGGAGGAAAAGCGCTGCACAGAGAGGAACCGATCCCGAATTCCTGGTCATTGCACCCGGAACAATCATATTTGCTCCCAGAGGAGCCATTCCAGCCACTGCAGCACCTGGAGCGGAGCGTGCCGGCACAGTTCCCCCCTCCTGCTTGCCTGCAGCTGCATGAAATGCTTATTCCAAGCAGAACACAGGCAGGAGAAGATCCCTCCCGGTTTCAGCACTGGGGAGCAGAGAGTTCCCAGGAAGACTTGCAACGGGAATATCCTCTCCAGCTTCACAGGCTGCAGAGCCGGGAGGCTTGGGAGCAGCGCACGGCAAAGCACTCCCAGCTGATGGAGTTCAGTAAGGACAAGGGCACGGACCTGCACATGAGCTGGGACCCTGGAGAGTGAGCAGCAGTTCAGGGAGGGGATTCTCCCCCTCTGCTCTGAGGAGAACTTAGGGCAGCTCCAGTGCCTAAAAGTGCTACAAGAAACAAGGGCCTGTAGGGACAGGACAAGGGGAATGGCTTTAACCTGCCAGAGGGGAGACTGAGATGAGATCTTAGGCAGAAGTTCTTCCCTGTGAGGGTGCTGAGGCGCTGGCACAGGGTGCCCAGAGAAGCTGTGGCTGCCCCATCCCTGGCAGTGTTCAAGGCCAGGCTGGACACAGGGGCTTGGAGCAACCTGCTCTAGTGGAAGGTGTCCCTGCCTGTGGCAGGGGCTTGGAGCTGGATGAGCTTTAAGGTCCCTTCAACCCAAATTATTCTGATTCCATGAGCTCCCTCCCAGCTGCACTGCTCTGCAGAAAGTGGGATTGTCCGTGCACTCCTGGCTGTGCTGTGCCCATTCCAGTTCGTGCTGTGCTGTGCAGCTCTCCCTGACTCTGCAGCTGCCAGTGACACCCAGCAAGAAATTGCCCAACAGTGCAAAAATGAGCCCAAGTCTGTGCAAATCCACAGAACTCTGCAACTCCCCCCCCCTCCCCCCGCTTCCTCCCCTCTATGGAGCCAGGGAGGATGCTCCAGGGGAAATGCTTCCCCCAGGCCCGCTCTCCAGTCTTCCGGCAATGCTGGCACTGGGCAACCCCAACATGAGCATCCTGGGAAGCATCCTGGTGCCTCTGAGTGACGCTGTCTGCCTGGACACATGGATACATTGGGAAGCTGCAGGGAAGCCCCCAGCTCACACTCCCAGCTCTGCTGAGGGCCAGGTTTGTGTTCTTGGGCTCCTCTGGACGAGATGCTTGATCAGTTCAGCCTCAGCCTTCCCTTTGACGAGGCTCCAGCCCCGAGCTGCATCACCAACAAATCCCAGGCATTAAAACTAAGCCGGAGCTTTGCAGATAAATCAGCGCAAGTTGGGATGGAGGGTGAGGAAAAGCCACGCTCCTCCTCCCCGTCCCTTGGCACCAGCTACGCCCAACCCACCCATCCCCAGTGAACAACCTGCCCATCGATCTGTGGACAGCTGTGCACAGCATGGTTGCAACCCCTGACAACACAGGGACTGGCTATGGCACACACAGGGGATAGCATGTGGCATCAGCCATTGTGCCACGGGAACACCGTGTCCCTCTGTGACAGCCTGCACACAAGAGCCACTTGGATGCAGGAGCAGGATGCTCACCAATGTGGTCACTGCCATGTGGTCCCCAGCATCATGGTCCCCAGCACCATGATCCCAACAATGTGGTCCCCAGCATTGCAGTCCCAATGATGCGGTCCCCAGCACATGGTCCCCAGCATCACCATCCGAATGATGGGGCACCCTGCTGCACTGCAGAGCCCCACATTCATAGTGGAACAGGATGTCAGGTCCCAGTGGGTGCTCTGACACTCTGGGGTGAGCATTCCCTTCACCCACCCTCTGCAAAGCAGCCTTTAAGGATGATACTGAATCGCTTCCGCGCACAACGAATATTTATCCCTGAGTTATCTCGTGCTGTCTCCCTCCATCCAAGTGATTAATCCCCTCCAGCTAATGAGGGAAAGGGCCTCGAGCACCCATTTAGACCCGACTCAATTGCCTGCACGATGGGTGTCATTAATAAAAGCTGCTTAACGGCGGTGCCTGCCCGGCGTGGGATTGATGCACAGCATCCATGCGGAGCCCAGGGATTGATTCCACCACGGGAATCAAATCCACAGTGGGGCTCATCCTGAGCCAGCAGGCAAATTCCACTGCTCCAGGTCACTGGGAGGGTTCAATTCCCTTGCAGGGAGCACAGGGAGGGAGACTGGGCTGATGCCTCTCACTGCAGCCCTTCCCCTGCAGCCTGGTCCCTGTATGCCTGCTCCCCTGCCAATGCCCACAGTCACCCCCAAAAGCAGCCACGGCAAAGCCCATCCTGCTGCTCCAAACTCCCACTGCTCACCCACTGATGGGACTGGACATGGTATCATGAACCAGGGCGGCCTTCCCAGCTGGATATACTGGGAGAGCAACACACAGCAGTAAGACTGATGCATTACCAGTTAATTCCATCTGCCTGGAGCTGATAGAGGTGGTGATGACCCCCAAAACTGGAGAGGGGACAGAACCATGGGATCTTCTGGCATCCCATTGTGCCAAGATGGTGCTTTTGGAAGCGTCTGACCCTGACCACTGCTGCTACGACAGCATTCCTGCCTGCACCAGGATGGCACAGTGCCCACGGCACAGCCGGAGCACACCGGGAAGCATAGGGATGAGGACAAGAGGGCAGCTGAGGACAAGGAAGCTCATTGCAGTCAAAGGACTTTTGTCCTTGCTGCCAACACATCCCCCCCATGCTGGGACCACAGCAGCCGGAGCTGGGCAGGGGGAGCCCAGGCTGCTGCAGGCAGGCAGGTCCTGCTGCCTGGGATGGGTGCTGCTGCCCTGGGATGGGTTGGGATGGTGGGGGGGGTGAGGTGGGATGGGGGGGGACTGCCCTGCTCCGCAATTCCTAAAGTGCAGCTCCCTCTAGTGTCACACGAGCCCTGCAGAGCTGCCACCGGGCACCCAACAGGCAAGGTCACTGCTGTGCAGGGACAGTGCCCATGAGGGTCCCCAGAGCACAGAAACAGCACCCACAGTCAGGGTCCCCACCATGTCCAAGCAGCACCCATGGAGAGGGTCCACAGGGTGCAAGGACAGCACCCACGAGGAGGGTCCCACCATGCAGGGACAGCACCCATGAGATGCAGGCAGCTCTGGGTACAGACAGCTCTGGGAGCAAGCAGCTCTGGGTACAGGCAGCTCTGGGTGCAGGCATCAGGCCGACCCAGCCAAGCCAAGCAGACACAACACTTGCAGCTGAGGAAGCAGCTGATGAAGCAGCAGCAGCGAGACCGAACCCTCCTCCTGGCCTAATTATTCCCAATATTCCATTCATCAATGGCGCTGTGCAGAGCAGCTGCCAGCAGAGATCCTGCCGGGAGCGGCTCACACCACCCAGCCCTGCCAGCTCTGCCCTGGAAACAGCAGCAGTGGGAAGGCAGAAGGTGGCTCTGAGCCGGGTCCCCCCTGTTCTATAGGGACAGGACTGGGCAGACCTCAAACCTCAACTCCCACATATATCACTCCTTGGGGTTACAGCACCCATCAGCCATGATACCCATGAAGAAGGACGTGGAGCTGTTGGAACAAGTCCAGAGGAGGCCACGAGGATGATCAGGGGACTGGAGCACCTCCCGTATGAAGACAGGCTGAGAAAGTTGGGGCTGCTCAGCCTGGAGAAGAGAAGGCTGTTTGGAGACCTCATAGCAGCCTTCCAGTATCTGAAGGGGGCCTAAAAGGATGCTGGGGAGGGACTGTAGTGATAGGATGGGTTCAAACTGAAACAGGGGAAGTTCAGGTTCGATCTAAGGCAGAATTTCTTCCCTGTGAGGGTGCTGAGGCACTGGCACAGGGTGCCCAGAGAAGCTGTGGCTGCCCCATCCCTGGCAGTGCTCAAGGCCAGGTTGAAGACAGGGGCTTGGAGCAACCTGCTCTAGTGGAAGGTGTCCCTGCCCATTTGGAATGGGATGAGCTGTAAGGTCCCTTCCAACACAAACCATTCCATGATCCTATGATTCTAAGAGGGGAGGAGAAAGGGGTCAGAAGGTGCTTGGTGGTGGGGCAGTGGCTCAAGGGGTCATCACAGTGGGCAGGGTTCCCCAGAACAGGCAGGGCACCCCAGGGCACCCCTGCAACCACACAGGGTACCAGGGTCGTGCCGACACCGCAGGCAGCACTGCCCATGGGTGCCAGCCCACCCCATTTGATCTCCCTGCATGCAGGCAGCTCCCCAAAGGCGCTGGGTTGGGCTCTAAAAGTCTGTTCCCTAAACAGGGGGTGGGACAAGAGCGATTTAGGGATTCTTGCAGCAAAGCTCGCTGCTGCCAGCACGCCGGGAGCCAGCAAGGGCAAGCCACCCCGCGCAAGGCTGTCGCTTCACATCAGAGCACACTGACAAGCTCGAGGGGTTGGTTTGATCATTAATGGGAAGGATGATTCCATTCTCTCCTCATCCCTTTCCCCCATCAAATTAATCTGAAGTGAAAAACGTGGAGCTGACAAAGGAAATATTTAGAAAGCAAACGAGGAGACATCAAAGGCTCCCAAAGCTGCCGGATGAGCCATGGCGGGAGCCCAGAGCACACCCTGGCAAGGTTATGGGGAGCTTTGGAAAGGGAACAGGCAGCACCTGCAGCCAAAAGGCCTTTTTGGTTCCATTTCTGGGGGTCTCTGGCTCCCCACCATGCTTTGGGCATGGGGCCAGTGGCAGTCAGTTGGCTGCTGTCCGCCTTCTCTCTTCGGTGACCCAATAGAGGATGTGGCACTGGCTGCTCCTGACTGTCCCTCATCCTGCATCCCCATTGTCCCATGATGCAGCATCACACTGGAGCGCCCAGGAGGAAGGCAGGGCACTCATCTTCCTTCCCAGCACAGCAGCTCATGAAGTGCCCTTGGGTGACATTGTCTAGTGGAAGGTGTCCCTGCCCGTGACAGGCGGCTGGAACGGGATGAGCTTTAAGTTCTTTTCCAACCCAAACCATTCCATGATTCTGTGATTCTATGGGAAACACGGGATGGCACAGGCAGCACCATGAATACCAAGGGGTTATCCCCATCCCAGGCTGCAGCCAGACACTGCCCAAAGCTCCAGCAAGTGTGAATGCAAAGAGGTTTGGGGAGGAAAAGGGTGATGTTGAGCAACAACCAAGTGGCGCAGAGCGACGGTAGATGGAGGAGAACCAGCACTGGAGTGGCTGGCAGTGCTTGGACTGGGACCATGCTGGGGTGCACCCAACACAAAGCCAAGATTCCCCCCCAGAACAACTGTGTTCTCATTCCAGAGACCAGAACTCTTTTCACAAGCCCCAGCAACGTCCTTGGAAAAGGACCTGATTGATAGAGCTGAACATGAGCAGCTTGTGCCCAGGCAGCCAGGAAGCCATCAGCATCCTGGCCTGTATCAGCACCAGTGCGGCAGCAGGGCCAGGGCAGTGATTGTGCCCCTGCACTGGGCACTGGTGAGGCTGCACCTCGAGTCCTGTGTTCAGCTCTGGGCCCCTCACTGCAAGAGAGACATTGAGGTGCTGGAGCAGGGCCAGAGCTGGTGCAGGGCCTGGAGCACAAGTGTGATGGGGAACGGCTGAGGGACCTGGGGGGTTCAGTCTGGAGAAGAGAAGGCTCAGGGGGGACCTCATCGCTCCCTACAACTGCCTGACAGGAGGATGGAGCCAGGAGGGGCTGGGCTCTGCTGCCAGGGAACAAGGGGTGGGACAAGAGGAAACGGCCTCAAGGTGCACCAGGGCAGGTTTAGATGGAGATGAGGAACAATTCCTTCCCCAAAGGGTGCTCAGGCACTGGAACAGGCTGCCCAGGGCAGTGCTGGAGTCACTATCCCTGCAAGTGTTCACACACCGTGTAGCCGAGGCCTTCAGTGCCATGGGTTAGTGGTGGCCTTGGCAGTGCTGGGGAATGGTTGGACTGAATGAGCTTAAAGGGCTTTTCCAGTGTCATTGATTCTATGACTCTATGATCCTCACAGCCACCTCCAACTACATCAAGTGACAGACTTCCCATTAGGAAAGTCTCAGGAGCTACTATGTTTTTCCTTTTCCCTTTTTTTTGCTAATATAGAAGCAGGGCTCTGCAATGGGAAGATGCAATTAGGCATGGAAATGGTCCTCAATGAGCAGCAGTGAGCAGCCTCGCCACCGAGCAAATTGATTTCATTTGACCATTTTATGAGCATTTGAGAATTGCATCCTGAGCATGTGCTTCAGTCCTGAAGTGCACATTATAGTCTTCATCCCCCTGAATTGCTCTGAACCAGCCCAAGAAGAATATACCCAGGAAAAACAAAGGAAAATGTGAAGCGACGCAGCGGCACGGCATTCCTGGGAAGTGGGTGCAGCTGAAAGGGAGAACCTAACCCCTCCGAGGAGGAGCTCAAGGGGTGCTCCAGCTTTGGGTGCACCACGTAATTCCCTACTGAGAGCCCCTAGATCACTACTGGCACAAGCAGCACCACCCTTCACTAGCACCCGCCTGTGCCACCAGCCTCATCCCTTCCATACCTTCTTTCCAATGAGCTTCTTCCGCAGGAATTCGCGGGCTTCAAACATGTAGGGAATGTCGTACAGCGGCCTCAGCTTCCTGTTCTTGTCCTGCATTGGCGGTCAGAGAGAGAGCACAAGTCAGGAGAGCCCCTCTAAAACCACCCTGCGATGAGCATCACTGCGGGGATACAGCCTGGACACCCCAAAAGTGATGCACCCAGCACCCACCACCTTCTCCCATGGGTGCCATCTTGCTCCTGCACCCCAAGGTGGGCTCCCCGAGCATCACCACAGCCCTGGCTTCAAAAACCCGAAGTGGAGCCCCTGGCCAACACCATGAGGACATGCCAGCAGCTACCTCATGGTACCAAGCTGAGCATCTCTGCACCGAAGCATCACGGGAAGGGATGGCGGGGAATTTGGGATGGGGGGGACACCCACGGTCCCTCCAATGAGACAACCACACCCACCAAGCACCCCATCTCCTCTCACCAGCCTTGCTCATCCCATGCCAGGCAGCTCAACACTGGATCCCCTGCACTACCCAGGGATCTCCACTCACTTAGGAAAGCATCCCAAGGTCTCGCATTCCCAAAACATGGTGCATGGAACCCCCTCCCTGCATCCACTGCACATGGGAGGGTAAAACAAAGCTCCAAGAGCTCTGGAATTAAGTAAGAGTTGTGAGAACCAGGTACATGGGCTCTGTTCACACAGGCTCCTGCAAAGAAGTTGTTCTTAGACAAGCTCATCGTCCACAGTGATTAAGAGCAGGATGAGACCCAGACAAGGGAAGTGGCATCTCTTGCAGCGATAAAATCCCTTCAAAGGCTTAGCAAAAAGGGGAGTTTTCCAGTGGAAACAGCAGCAGCTATTTGGGAATGGGAAGAGCTCGAGCTGCAGCACATGGCTGCACCCCCATGGAGCTTCATAGGAGGTGTTGAGGAGCAGGATGGGTAGCAGTGAGCCTGGTAAGCTATATAAGATAATGTATCAGAGACACCACCACCCCAAAGGGCTTGTCTCCCATGAACCACCAACACCCCTGGATGCAGCACATGGCATGATGGCATGATGGACTTGGCTTTGAAAGGGATGCCAAGGGGCTGCCACTGCTCAGCATCATTCCCAGAGGGAGTGATGCAGCTTTGCCCAGCAGATCTGTCTCCCTCACTATGCTGTGCTGGGATTTGGACACACTCTGTGATTGGCTCAACCGGCACTGTCGTGGTTTTGGGTCCATAACCACATATAAGAGGAGGAGGGAAGGACGAGAAGCCAACCCAATGCAATCCAATGCAACCCAACCCAACCCAAACCGATGCAACACAAGCACTCAACTCAACACTACACAACCCAACGCAATGTAACCCAACCCAACTCAACCCAACCCAACCCTGGGAGCTCCCCAGTCCATGTTGGCGGAGGACAGCCCTTGGCACATCGCTGCTCCCCAGCACAGTGCTGTGAGGCACAGCCCCCTGCACACAGAGCTGGGACAGGAGGGATACACTGAAAAGAGGGAGATAAGGCAAAAGCATCAGGAAATGAAAGAGAGAAATCAGATGGGAGAGGGAGGGAGCAGACAAAGCCACGCTGCCGGCGCTCTGCATTCTTCTGTAATGAATGAGGCTTTGACAGAGTTTATTGTCCTTGACGCCGTTCCCAGCCTGCTCTTTGGAGCCGTTCCCTCCTCCTCCTGCATCACCCAGCGCCGCAGCCCCTGCCAGCCCTGGTGATGGGAATGGAATGGATGCTGCAAGGGCATCCCCACACACAGCACCACGAAGGAGGCTCCATGAAACGCCTGAAAACCCCTCTGCAGGCAGGGCAAGGGCAGGTCCTGAGCCTGGCAGGGAACAGGAACGGCTGGGATGGGATTTCTGCTGGAAAAGAGCTTTTACACTTGCCAGGGATCAGCCCAATAGCAAAAGCTTCCTGGCATGTAATGAGATCGGCTTGACGAAGCTGGCACGGAGCTGTGGAGGGCAGTGTGGGATGTGGTGCCTGCTAGCCAACCCCAAAGCTGTATTTCCTGCAGGAAAAGAGCTTTCTCCTACAAAACAAAGCCTGGCTGAGCACATGGGGATGGCATGGCCAGAGGGAAACCCCACCAATGGGTGGCTGCCCTGCTCAGGAACATGAGGTTCCATAGGGAAGGTTAATGATGCTGCCAGCTCCATCTGAGCCCCATAGTTGGGTTGTGTCTGGGCACGCTGCAGGATGATGCATTATTCCCACTGTTCCCCTCCCTGGCAAGTGCTCTGGGATGAAGGCATCCCCGTTATTGAGATGGGGCCAGAAGAATTCCAAGCCCTGTGCCAGGGCTGGAGTTGAGCCATGGGATAAATGCTGTGGTGCCGGGAGCAGGTTCCAAGCGGGGCTGCTTGTTCCTCATGGAGCATCCCCATGTGGACCCGGGCATCCACCCCCCAGGCATCCCACAGCAGCACCCATGACCCCATCCCCTTGCAGCAGCAGAGCAGGGATAAGGGAGTCCTCATTTCACATCCAGTGCTGTAAGGCAGTGCCAAAGAGACATGGCCACTGCTCTGCTCAACAACCACCACACCAAGAAGGAGAAGTAAAGCCAAGGGGATGAGACATGGCACAGGTTCAGTCCTCTTCTGTTGTTGCCCCTAGAACTGGATAGGAATACAGTTCCCCAGCCCCATTCAAGCAGCTCTGAACAAAGGACACCCACTTCAGTGTCCCACAGCAAGCTCTGCTTGCCGGGATCATCGAGCATTCCCTGTTTGCAAATGCTCAGGGTGGCTTCCCAGGGGCACACTGGCTTTGCTCCACTCTCCCTCCCATCCATGGTGAGAGCCGGAGGGACCCATGCGAGGAGCATCTCCCAACCTGAGCAAGGTCACGTTGAAGCTTCAATATAAATAATGCTGCTCTGCAGAGGCAAAGCCCTGTGCAAACACTAATTAATCCTCACTAACGAACTCCAAAGTTATTGCTTATTTAAGTGTCTATCTGGCACAGGCTGTTAAACCCCTAATCCTGTCCAGCACAGCACCAGAGCACAGGAATGGGGATGACGGAGAGACCAGCAATGCCCCGGTGGTCCCGGCATCACCATGCAGTGCCAGGGGCTCAGGTGCCTGCATTGATGCCAAAGAGCAGCTCAGCAGCCTCTGCATGAAGAGGGTATGGGAGATGCTCAGAGATGCTCCCACTTTGCACCCATCACAGTGCAGCTTTGGATGGGCTGGATGGGTGGGCTGGATGGTGCATCCCTTGGGAGCTTGGAAAGCAAAGCTGGAGCATCTCTCCGAGCATCTCCAGTACCCTCCTCATGCAGAAACTGCTGAGCTGCCCTTCTGGATGGGCTCCTCTGCTGCTGTTTAGCCAGGGACTTACCCAAGCAAAGGGATCCTTGTGTAAAACCCTGCAGCTGCATTAATGGGAAGAGAGGAATTGCCTGCCCTGGAAGCAGCACTCAAGTGCTTAAAAGCATCTTCTCCAAGCACGGCAGCAACAGCATCACTCAAAAGCAAATATTTGCCTTAAAGAAACCAAGCAGCAACCTCGGCGCATCATGGGTCTGCATCCATACGGGATCACCCCTAATAGGGGACCAGCAGCACAGGTACCCCAGTGACAGTGTCCTCCCCATGCCGGGACCCACGGCTGCATCATGATAATCCTGGAGGAGCTGGAGCTGATTCCTCAGTGAGGCTGCATCGTAGTGATGCTGATGAAAAATGCAAAAGCCTTCCACAATTCCCAACACAAGTAAAAGGCAATGGGCTGTGCCAGGAGTGGGATAATAGAAACATTTAGTGTCCAATACATACCGCCCTTAACCACTGCCCTGTCAGCCACCATTAAATCCCACTTTGCTGGCCTGTAACAATGATGTTTCATGGCAGAGGGGAAGTGGCCCCGCAGATGGGCCTGGGAAGGCGTTCAAGAACTTGGGCACCCGTTGGAGGCTTTGCAAATAAACATTAAAAAGCAATCTAGCAGAAGGATGTTAAGTACATCCCACAGCCATCCAACACCCCCAATCACAGCCACATTAAAAGATACAGCTTGTTTCAAACGGGCTCTTAAGCCACGAGCTTGGACCACAGCAGCACCGTCCCCATCGCCTTAGTGGGGCATCCTCAGCTGCAGCCAAGGGAAGGGGTGCACAGCTCCATGGGGAGCTGCAGATGCTGGCCCTGGCATTCCCTGGCTCCGAGGGAGAGGCATCAGACATTCAAGAGCTAATGAACAACAGCAAATTAGCCTCATTCAATTAAAGGTGTGCACTGAGGAAGTTGTTCTATTAGTGAGGAAGTCAATGATGGAGCTACATCTTCAGGGAGCTGGTGAGGAGGGGAGGGGTAAAGTGCTCATTCTCCTTCCTGGGATGTAGAGACAGGGATTTGAATCCCAGAATCAATGGGAATGTGCCTCTTCCCAGCAGGCTGGGTGCAGATATGGTCTGGGGAAATGAACCAGCTTTTCGTTTCCAGTGAAAAGTGGGATGTCTCAAAAGCAGGTGCTGATGCCCTGGGGTGCTGAGCAACCTCTTCCTCATCCAGTAACCCCAATGCGGCTTTGAATTCCCAAGAGGCCGAGGGAATTCCGGCTCTCCTGTCAAATTAACATCACTATGGTGTCCAGCAGCCATTTAAAGTCTATTTTCAGGGATGCAACAGCCCGGATCTGCCATGAAGGACTGCATCCTGCAAGGAGGGATGAAACACCAAGAGCCCTCTGTTCCCTGCTCTTGGGGGGGTCCCACTTCCAGACCTATTCCCAAGGGCAGAAGATGGATGCAGGCATGTTTGGAGTAGCTGGAAATGCTCCGAGATGGAGAAACAAAGCTTGGTGTGATGGCAACACCTCCTGACACCCCACTGGTTGTGGGGTGCTCACTGACTCGCAGAGCAGGAGATGACGGCCTGAATCCCCCAGGGATGAGCTCCCCATGTACAGGATTTTGGGGCTCCTTCCAAGAATCCCATACTGGGATTCTCCCTGCAGTCAAGGGGAAACCCCAGAAGAGCCCAGCAGCACTGTGGAACCTCACATGGGTTGAGAAGCTGCGTGGAGACCTCAGAGCAGATCCCAGTGTCTGAAGGGGGATACGAGGAAGCTGGAGGGACTGTTCATCAGGGACTGTAGCAACAGGACAAGGGGTAACGGGTTCAAACTGAAACAGTGGAAGTCCAGGTTGGATCTAAGGCAGAAGTTCTTCCCTGTGAGGGTGCTGAGGTGCTGGCACAGGGTGCCCAGAGAAGCTGTGGCTGCCCCATCCCTTGCAGTGTTCAAGGCCAGGTTGGACACAGGGGCTTGGAGCAACCTGCTCTAGTGGAAGGTGTCCCTGCCTGTGGCAGGGGCTTGGAACTGGATGAGCTTAAGGTCCTTTCCAACCCAAACCATTCCCGGATTCTGTGATTCCCTGCCAGCACAATTAGGGAAGCTCATTATTGTTAAAGTAATTAGCACAGCAAATCAACTCCAAGCTACACGCTGGAATAAGCTTTTGGAAACAGCACAGTGAGGTGGAGACACCAGCTGCCATCAGGAGTGGTGGCATTCCCAGTATTCCAGGGGCCTGGTTGGGATGCTAAGGGATGCAGCACTCCAAAAGGGACCCCAGGGAGGAAGAAAACTGCTTGTGCCGGGGCAGAACCCTCCAACCACAGCGCACCCTTTGCTGAATCTGGGATGCTCGGCTCACCAAGGGAAGTACCGTGTGGGAATTCCATCCCAGAGAGCGGCAAGGCAGTGACAGCAGACATGGCAGTACACTCTCTGCTGCTCTAACAAGCACACATGCATCACAGGGCTCCAAAGGGAGCCTGGAGCTGGTGTTTGGGGATGTTTTTTTCCATATCAAAGGCTCTGCAGCACACGGAAGCTGGGCTCGGCAGAGCTGGGATTGAAACATCTGGTTTAACAGCATGCACGTGGTGATGCTCTTGAAGCGCATCAGCTCATCCATGGATCTGTCCCAGGAGCCAGGCAGTGCTCCTGCAAGGAAGAGGGATGACAGCAGAGCAGAAAGAGCAACAGGAAAGCAACAGCCCTGAGGATTGCAGCACGTGCTGCAGCAAGGAAACAGGGATGAGGGGCTCCCACAACAGCACAGGAACAAGCAGAGCTCTGCCGGGGCTGCCCCAGCTCCCACAGACAGGTGCCAGCCCTGGGATGCAAAGCATGAAGCGTATCCAGCTTCTCCAGAGCTTCTCCTGCTCTCCTGCAGATGGGTTCTCTGCTCCCCGGCTGCCTGCAGAGCTCCTCCCTTGCAGCGGGTGCTTGATGCCAAGGGATCACAAGCCCTGAAACACTTGAGAGGTAAATGCTGGGCGGGCATGGAGGAGTTGGAAGGGATAAAGGTGGTGATAAGGGAGAGGGACCATGCTGGAGGGATCCAGAGCTGGCTGATAGGAGGGCAGCAGCACAGGGAGCCCTGCCTGAGCTTGCCCTGCTGCCAGACCACAGGATGCACAGAATAGCAATTCCAATGGGTCACATCCTCACCAAGCACGATGAAGTGATCAAACTGGCACAGGGATCTCACACAGGTGCCATGTAGGAGTGGAGTCACAGAACCATGGAATCCTGGAATGGTTTGTGTTGGAACGGACCTTAAAGCATATCCATTTCCAACCCCCTGCCACTGGCAGGGACACCTTCCACTAGAGCAGGTTGCTCCAAGCCCCTGTGTCCAACCTGGCCTTGAACACTGCCAGGGATGGGGCAGCCACAGCTTTTCTGGGCACCCTGTGCCAGTGCCTCAGCACCCTCACAGGAAAGAACTTCTGCCTAAGAGCTCTTGTCAATCTCCCCTCTGTCAGGTTAAAGCCATTCCCCTTGTCCTGTCCCTACAGGCCCTTGTCCAAAGCCCCTCTCCAGGTTTTACGCTCACACTCTGGGGGTGCAGCCCAGGACACAGGGGGTTCTGGGCTCAAGCGCTCACTGAAGCCAGGTCATGGGGAGCTTTTCCTCAAGGACTATCCAGTTTGAGGGGCAGGGATGGATCCAGCAGCCTCTGCCAGGCTGGGAGAGCAGCTCAGCTCCAGCTGCTCTAAGAGGGCAGAGGGAAGATCAGAGCATCTCAGAGGCTGCTCCTGCAGCTAAAGAGACTGGATGGAGTTACAGCCCTAAAAGAATTAATGCCCGTGGCTGCTCTTGGGGGCTCTCTGATAACCACACAAAGAGATGCCTCTGAGATAATGGGGGTCAGGAAGAAGCTTGCCTTGGAAGCTTGTTATCATAGAATGCTGGAATGGGTTGGGTTGGGAGAGACCTGAAAGGTCATTCAGTTCTACCCCACTGCCATGGGCAGGGACACCTTGCACTAAAGCAGCTTGCTCCAAGCCCCCAGATCCTTGATGAACATCAGCAGGGGCATCACAAGCAGAGATGAAGATGTCATTGTCCCACTCTATTATGTGCATGTCAGGCCACACCTGGAGTACTGGGTTCAGTTTTGGTCCCTGCTCTACAACAGAGACGTGGAGATGGTCCAAAGAATGGCCACAAAGATGATCCAAGGAGAGGGAAACCATGTGAGGAAAGGCTGAGAACTGGGGCTTTTCTGCCTGGAGAAAAGAAGGCTCCAGGGAGACCTTATCTCCATGTCACAGTATTTAAAGGGTGGCTAGAAGGAAGATGGAGACCCCCTTTTGACAACGAGTCCCATGGGAAAGCCAAGGGGTGATAGGCACAGGTTACTCCTAGGAAGATCCCAACTGGACACGAGGAAAATCATTCCAAATGAGAAAAACCAGCCATTGGAATAATCTCCCCAGGGAAGGGGTGACTCCCCAGCACTGGACACTGTTAAGACAGGGCTGGACAGAGTGCTGGGACATCTGGTCCAGGTCATGCTGTGCCTGGAAAGGTTGGAGCAGATGAACCTTGAGGTCATTTCAACCTGGGATTCATGATTCTATGATTCCACATACAGCATGGTTCAAGTCTTCCACATCCTCCAGTCCCCTTCCCAAAACCAGCCCCGAGCATGAGCCCAATCCAACCTGCATAAAAGGCTGCTATGGGGAAAGCCTGCTCCATCCCAGCCGCTGTCTTCTCCTGTCTTATTCCATATCCATCCTCCACCTTCCCCATCAACCCCGGCAGAGCCCAGCCCCTTACTGATGGTGCTGCCAGCACACACTGCTCCGGTCTCCACCCCACGGCACTGGGGCTCACTCCTGCAGCTTCACCAGCACCATCAATCTCCATCAGGCCTGAAGGCACCGATTAATCACCTTAGAGAGAGGCCCTAATTCAAACCTTCTGTCACATGCTGCTGCTCGTCACCCTCCGCCAACCCCTTCCAATGGTGGAGAGCAGGAGGATGCACAGAGGCCCCAGAGATGCTGCGAGGGCTGGAGCAGCTCTGCTCTGGCTGAGAGAGCTGGGATGGTTCAGCCTGGAGAAGAGAAGGCTCCTTAAGGGGAGACCTGACAGCAACTCCAGTGCCTAAAGGGGCTACAGGAAACCTGGAAGGGGGGCTTTGGGCAAGGGCCTGTAGGGACAGGCCAAGGGGAATGGTTTTAACCTGACAGAGGGGAGACTGAGATGAGCTCTCAGGCAGAAGTTCTTCCCTGTGAGGGTGCTGAGGCGCTGGCACAGGGTGCCCAGAGAAGCTGTGGCTGCCCCATCCCTGACAGTGCTCAAGGCCAGGTTGGACACAGGGGCTTGGAGCAACCTGCTCTAGTGGAAGGTGTCCCTGCCCGTGGCAGAAGTTGTAGCTGGAGAGCTTTAAGGTCCCTTCAACACAAACCATTCCATGATTCTATGATCCTGCCATGGGCCGAGGGTTTTTGCGCTCCTCTGTGATGCACAGAGGAGTGGCAGCACTGGGAAAGTGGTGTCAGGAAGAGCTGGCCCAAAATAAGGTCCCACCAGGTCATGGGCATCCCCAGAGGGAACCTTACCCACGTTAACAGGATCCCAAGGGAGGAGAGGAAAGGTTTTCCTCCTCTCTGGATGCACCAGCAGCTGTTGGAGCTGGAAGTCCCTTGCATGGAGCAGAAGCTGGCAGCTGGATCTCACCTGAAACCCTTCAGGTCTCTTTCCAGGAACCCACCACCCAAGGCTGCCATGGGGAGATGCCAGAGGATGCAGCACTGGATCGGCGTGGGGCTTATGAGACTGTGATCCTGGAATGCCAGTGGCACCAGGGATGTGGTACCCACCATGGTGTTCAGAGCAAGGCACAACCTGTCCCAGATGCACAGAGGACAAACACCGTGCCATAACTGCTCACCTTGGGGCTTCCCTCATCTGATGGAGCAGAGATGAAGCAGTGGTCCCCCGCCGTGTTCCTCCATCCTTCTGCATCCTAGAGGGATTCATCTGGGACATGTGCCAACAGAAGAACACTACATCCCTGGGGCAGATGGTGCATGCAACACCACTGACTCCTGCCTGCACTGGGAAACCATCCCCATTCCCTCTCTGGGCTCAAAACCAAGCCTGGGAGCAGCCAAGATGAAAGCCATTGCAATTCTAGTCGCCTTGTGAGACCAGAGCCCATAGCTGGTCACTACCATGCTCAGCACCTCTAACTCCCCAAATCAGGTACAAAAGCCCATTTTGTTGGCAGCCCGTAATTCTCTGAAGGCTCCACACTGGAGCTTTGCTCCTTATCCCACAAGAATGTGTCTTTAAAAGAGGAATAAAACCCACTGTGCCCACCAGCTCCTATTCCAGGTCACTCCAGGCAGAGGATGCTCTATGCACCCACCACCCTCCTTTGCCTGGCCTTGTTGCAATCACATTATATGCAGGCTTCAATTAATAGAGTTGCTTCTCTTATCAGCATGTGCTACACGTTGAATGAGCATCCTCTTGGGAGCCACGAGCCGGATCCTGCCCGGGATGAGTTGGTGCTACCATTGGTGCTCCCCTACCACAGCATCCCTACTGCCATGAGCATCCCTGCTTCCATGAGCATCCCCTGACAACTCTCCTCATTCTCAGGGAAGAAGCTCAGTGTCTTCAGCATCGCTCACACACAGACCCCAACTGAAGACCCCAACATGTTGCACGCTTCCCCCAAGCCACCCCAGAGAGGTTCTCCCTTGGTTCATCAAGTGGTTGATGCCCTCATGCTGGATGCTCGCTCCCTGCTCGCTCCAAGACAGCGTTCACATGGATATCAGCATCACGGGGGAAGGTAAACCAGGCACCAAGGGCGGAGGTAAGGGCAGCAGGAAAATCGTGGCATAGAGCCATGGCAAAACCTCTGCTGCTCCAATCCATGGGGAAATAAAAGCAGGGAAGTCACTGGACAAGCTGGAAACCATGGGATCGATGCAATCATCATCTCCCCACCATCAGGACAATAAAAGGTGAAGCTGCAGACACTGTTTTAGCTCAAAATATCAGCAGATGAACGACCAGGGTGAAAGGGTGCATTTTTGGGAAGGGCATTGGTGGAGGTGTTACACCCAGTGATGCTCTGGATACCCCACGGGACCATTCCCAAATCAAAGCCTGGAGGAGCATCACCAGTGGGTACCATGGCTGGAGCGTGGCCATTCCACCCCCACTGATGGATGCCAAGCAGCCCTGCTCCCAACACACCCCACAGAGCTCCCTGCTTCCCTGAATCCCGATTCCCCCCAGAGTGGTCGCCTGGGAGGCAGCTACGAGTGTGGATGCTGGAATCAGCTCCTGGAAGTTATTGATGAGGTGATTTCTGAGCTGGCTGCGCCAGCACTGAGCGAGGCTCATTTGTAACGATGTGTGAGGCTGGAGAATGGGGCCTATGCATGGCTTTAGTGTCTGGTTTATTAAATTAAATGCTTGGGTTAATTACAGGCATCCTTTGGATCTCTCCCTCCCAACTCCTGACACACGGGAGCCTGACACCAGCAGATAGAGCGACTGCTGCTCCATGTGTTTGTTCCTGCGGGAGCTTCGCGGCTGGAAGCAACAACTATAAATGACCACGTTAAAAATGGGATTAACCTTTCTGGGGAAAGACTCTGCTAAAACCCATCAAGATCCTGGCAAAGAGTCATTCCTAAGCAATTGAAGTTCTGTTTTGGATTAGAGGAGGATATTTCTGGCTGAGGAATATACATAGAATCATGGAGTGGCTTGTGTTGGGAGGGACCTTAAAGCTCCTCCAGCTCCAAGCCCCTGCCACGGGCAGGGACACCTTCCACTAGAGCAGGTTGCTCCAAGCCCCTGTGTCCAACTGGCCTTGAACACTGCCAGGGATGGGGCAGCCACAGCTTCTCTGGGCACCCTGTGCCAGCGCCTCAGCACCCTCACAGGGAAGAACTTCTGCCTAAGAGCTCATCTCAGTCTCCCCTCTGGCAGGTTAAAGCCATTCCCCTTGGCCTGTCCCTACAGGCCCTTGCCCAAAGCTCCTCTTGCAGGTTTCCTTTAGCCCCTTTAGACACTGGAGCTGCTCTCAGGTCTCCCCCTAAGGAGCCTTCTCTTCACCAGGCTGAAACAGCTCAGCTCTCTCCTTAATCCAGGCTCCAGTGCTGGAGCACAAGTATCTGGAGGGTATTTTACCCATGTGTGCAGCCCCAGTGCAACCTCTGCCCAACTGCAAACAAGACAAAGCACCTTTGGGTAGCAGCAAGGAAAGAAATTGCTCTTTCCTAGGAAGTAATCATGGAAACCAGCCGAGCTCAACGTTACCATCCCCTGGGAATTCATTATACAGCGGCACTTTGACAGCACGCACTGAGAGCCACCTCTCTGTGCATGAGGAGATGGTGTTGCCGCTAATGAGGAAATGGAGATGTACAAAAGGTTTCAGCGGTTTCAGGAGTGTGGGTTGGTTGTTTCCTTTAAAATTTTATAACCTTGTGATGTCTGAGTTGTGTTTTAGATGGGTTTGACTTCCCACAACAACCTCAGTGAGCTGAAAGAGCAGAGGAAAAGTGTCCCGGTGAGGATGCTCTGAATGTCTCACAGCCAAGAGCACTGGAAAAGCCAATCCAGAGCACCCCTGGGTTGCACTGCTACGTGCTGGAGATGCAGCTCTGCTCTGGAGCCAGGCTGAGAGAGCTGGGCTGGGTCAGCCTGGAGAAGAGAAGGCTCCTTAAGGGGAGACCTTAGAGCAGCTCCAGTGCCTAAAGGGGCTACAGAAAACCTGGAGAGGGGCTTTGGGCAAGGGCCTGTAGGGACAGGACAAGGGGAATGGCTTTAACCTGCCAGAGGGGAGACTGAGATGAGCTCTTAGGCAGAAGTTCCTCCCTGTGAGGGTGCTGAGGCGCTGGCACAGGGTGCCCAGAGAAGCTGTGGCTGCCCCATCCCTGGCAGTGTTCAAGGCCAGGTTGGACACAGGGGCTTGGAGCAACCTGCTCTAGTGGAAGGTGTCCCTGCCTGTGGCAGCGGATTGGCGGTGGGTGAGCTTTAAGGTCCCTTCAACACAAACCTTTGCCTGACTCTATCAGTGACTCACAGAAGCATGGAAAAAGCCATACAGGAGCATCCTCCTGGATCATGCTGGACTAGCCCATGTCTTCCCTGAAAGGGATGGTTAAATGGGATTGAAGGCTTTTGCTTTCACAGCATTCTTCCTCCCAACACCAGATTTAATCCACCCACAGCTCGTGTGTCTTCCCCAGGTAGGCTTTTGTCCAACAAAAAAAGAACTCATGCTATTTAATTTGGTTTTCTGCTGAATCCCCATCTGCTTGCGGTAACGCAAACCCTCACAGGGCTTACAGAACAGTTCAAGGCATGTATTTTCCTTCCTGGTTTTAACCTCCCATCTTTGCCTTGAAGCTTGGCAGCCCCGTGAGCAGGCACAGGGCACGTGCAGCCCCCAGGGGATTCCTCTGCCCACCCATACCCGTGGCCCTGACACGATGCAGCCACCACCAGAGGGGACAGATTCCATCCTCTGCAGAGCTGGTGCCGCAGGGACCGTGAGCCTCATCCGAGTCATCCCCTCCAATGGCACAGGGGGGATGAACCAGCATGGGATCCATGCACGGCAGCATCATCCTGGGGGACCACTGGGGATGCCCCTCGTATGAAGGGAGCTGCCAGGAGATATATCGGGGGGGCTCCCTCTTGAATCCCAAACTGGTTTGGGACCTTAAAGCTCATATAGCTGCAAGCCCTGCCACAGACAGGGACACCTTCCACTAGAGCAGGTTGCTCCAAGCCCCTGTGTCCAGCCTGGCCTTGAACAGTGCCAGGGATGGGGCAGCCACAGCTTCTCTGGGCACCCTGTGCCAGTGCCTCAGCACCCTCACAGGGAAGAACTTCTGCCTAAGAGCTCATCTCAGTCTCCCCTCTGGCAGGTTAAAGCCATTCCCCTTGTCCTGTCCCTACAGGCCCTTATCCAAAGCCCCTCTCCAGGTTTCCTGCAGCCCCTTTAGGCACTGGAGCTGCTCTAAGGTCTCCCCAGAGCACAGCAGAGGGGCAGGATCCCCTCCCTGAGCTGCTGCTCAAGCTCTGGGGGTGCAGACGGGGGGGGGGGGTCTGGGCTCAAACATACAATGGAGCTGGGTCATGGGGAGCTTCTCCTCACCCAACACCCCAAGTCCTTATCCTCCAATGCAAGTCCTGCCATGAGGGCGTGATGCTCAGAGCACCAGAGATGACAAGACAGGACACAGTATATGCATGCTGGCACAGCACGCAATAGCACAGCTCCTACTCCAGACAAGGGGACCAGCCCTTCCCCTGCTTCCTGCAAGCTGGCAGCAAAGCTGGGATAGGGCACATGAGGCAACATCCTCATCTTTGCTGCCTGCTGGAGGGAATCTTTGGGAGCGGGTGCCCTGCCAGACCACGCCAACTCCACTCCTTCCCACACTGCTCTCTAAGCCAGGGGGAACCAAGGAAGGGAGCGTGCTGCACAGTGCCAGCAATCCCTGCGGATCTGCAGGGGAGGATTACGGCAGCATCTCCCTGTGCCACCAGCACTGGAGCCTGAGCCAGCCACGGGGTCCCCTTCACAGAACGGAGCATGAGAACAGTGGCAGCCAAAGTCACCCAAACACATGGGGCTCTATGGGACAGGACCTGTGTCTTGGTGCTCCAAAGAGCACCCCACTTGTCTGGGCACCCTCACACCACACAGGGCACCGGAGCAGCCTCCTGCAAAGCAGCTCTGCGGGACCAAACAAGCTCCATTCTCACTGCAGCAGCCATCCCCATCACAGATCATGGTGCGGGACCCTGTGGGTCCCTCCTGTCATCTCTCTGTCCCGAAAGCACCCAAGGGAAGGTGTTGGCACGGGCACAACACCCCATCACCCACGTCACCACAGAGCAGGAACTCATTATAAGTGCAGAATCCCGGCGGAGCAGCAGCTCAGCTCCACAAACTCCTCCATCCACACTTAATGGAGCTTTTTATATTATTTTCCACCAAAAAGTCATTTCTTGTCCCAAATCTCCCAGGAAAGCCCATTCAGTGTGTTAATTCCCCCAACCAGCCAGTGGCTGGCTCTGCTGGAGGAGGTATTCTTCCCTGCAACCATGGTGGGAAGGTGAACGATGGATACCCCAGCCTGGATAAACCTTGTACACCTCATGCTGGGATGTTCCCACACTGCATTTCCACCAACACCCCAGCCAAATTGGGCTACCATGAGCATCAAACTACCACAGGCAGGGCTAGGGATGGAGCAGTTTGCCAGAGAATGGGCAAACCCCACACTGGTTATAAGACCATCCATGCAGCCCCATGGGGCACCCAGGGTCCCTGAGCTCCCGCACTCCCAGCCAGACCCACGTCGCCTCCAGCCCTGCTGTCACAGCAGCATCCCAAGGCTCAGCACTGGCATTTCACACACCCCCCCAGCATTCCAGGCACAACACTGCGCCAGCAGCTGGGACACAACAGGCAGAAGCAGGAATGGGATGCTCAGCAGCCTGAAATCCAGTCATCAGGATGGGGCACCACACAGTGACACTGCAGGATCGAGCAAGGGGTTGTGAGGTTTTAGGTGTCAAGTGTTCTGGGTGATCCACTCACAAGGAGCATCAAAACAGTGTCACTGGTCTCAGAACGGGGCTGGTCTGGACCCAAAGCCTGGCTGAGGGATTCCACAAAGCTGGGAGATCATAGAACCATGGAATGGCTTGTGTTGGAAGGGACCTTAAAGCTCCTCCATTTCCAACCCCTGCCATGGGCAGGGACACCTTCCACTAGAGCAGGTTGCTCCAAGCCCCTGTGTCCAACCTGGCCTTGAACACTGCCAGGGATGGGGCAGCCACAGCTTCTCTGGGCACCCTGTGCCAGTGCCTCAGTACCCTCACAGAGAAGAGCTTCTGCCTAAGAGCTCATCTCAGTCTTCTCTGTTCTGTCAGGTTAAAGCCATTCCCCTTGTCCTGTCCCTACAGGCCCTTGTCCAAAGCCCCTCTCCACCTCCCTTGCAGGCTTCTGCCTCCTTTCAGCATGGTCCGAGGGGACGGGCTCTGCTCACAGCACAGAGCCAGCAGTTCCTTGCATCCCTGGCTCCAGCTCTGGCAGCCATTTCAGGATTTAAGGAAAAACCTCCCCACTCCCACCACTGTTAACCCGAATTTCCGAGGATAACTGCAGACCCTGAGGGATGCGCCACAGAAGCCGCTCCATGGACCTCACCGCCCTGTCAGAGCAGGGGAAGGAACACGCACACATCCCCTTTTGACAGCATCCCTGCTCCAGGGGAGGGTGATCTCTGCTCATCCTCCAGCCTGTGAAGCACGGCAGCCCCGGGTGCAGGGCCAGGGAGGCGGTTTGAAGTCGTGGGAGCAGCTCGGAGCCGGCAGCAGCAGCTGAAGCTGTGCTGGAGCTCACCGTGCCCAACCCGCACGTGATGGAGGGGAAGAATAGCAGCCAGCAAAAAGTAGGACAGCAGCAGCCAGACGGGAGGGAGGCAGAAAGCTTTTAAGGATGGAGCTGTCATCCCATCCATGGGGCCAGGGAGAGGGGACATCCTGAGACATCACCATCATCACCCTGTCCTGCTCACAAGCCATCCTGAGACCCCTTCCCCAGCCCTGGGGAAGCTGATTCACGCCATAAGGCTGGAAGTGATGCAGGCAGGGTCCATCCTCAGACGCTGCAACAAAAGGTCAGGTAGGAAATGGCACATGGGAGTTGTCCTGCACTTTTTGTCCTTTTATCCCTTGCACAAGCAGCTTTAGCAGAGGGGGATGCTGCAGACCCCAGGCATCTCCTCCATGAGAAGCTCATTCCCAGGGTGTCCAACAGCTTTGCCCCTTGCACCAGGGATTTCAGGAGGTGCCAAGGCAGAAGCTGTTCACAAGCAATGTGCCAGGACAGTGACAACCACCCAATGCTCCTGCCACAGCTGGGTACCAGCAAAACCTGCCCAAACACCAGTGTCTGAAGGAGAGAATGGGCGCCATAAGGAGCTTGGTGCAGAAGCATATCTCTGCTCTGGAGCACAGGAACAGGGGTGCAGCATTCCTCACATCCTCACGGATGACCAGTGCCAGAAGTCCACCAACATGTATTGGAGCATGCTGTGGGCAAGGGGCCAGTGGGCTGCAGGCACCAGTGAAGGGCACACACCATCCCCTGCAGCACCTGTTCAAATGTCTAGCGACTAAATAGAGCTCTCCAGCAGCGGGTTTGAATAGCAGGGGGAATATTCATGACTTCTCTGAGCTGGAGAGCATGTGGAGGGAGGTGTTAACACAGCTGAAACCCCTGAGTGATGCAGGGGGGACTGGAGGAGGCTCTGAGCTCCTGCTCCAGCAGCAGCATCCTCCTCTGCGCAGAGGGATGCGGCTGGAGGTATGGAAGCTGCTCCTGACCCGCAGGCAGTGGTGTGTGCTATTGTAACCAGCTCTAAACCGAACTGAGCAGAGGAGGAGGAGCAAGGACTGAGCCTGGGTCGGCTCTTACCATGGGAGATTCCCCCTCCAGCACAATGCTGCAGTGGGTCCATGCAGGGATGGAGCTGCTGGTATTGCTTCTTCAGACAGGGGAAGCCAGCAAAGGTGATGCCAGCCCCATGGCAGTGCCCTTCAGTCGCAGAATCCCTGAATCTCAGGTTGGAAAGGACCTCAAGGATCATCTGATCCAACCTTTCCTGGCAAAGCATGACCTACATTAGATGTGCCAGCTCTTGGGGAACCTAACCTTTTCAGGGAGAGATCATAATAGAATCATGAAATGGTTTAGGTTGAAAGGAACCTTAAAGCTCATTCAGCTCCAACACCTTTCACTAGAGCAAGTTGCTCCAAGCCCTGTCCAACCTGGCCTTGAATATGTTATTCCAATTGCATTAACATTTCAACTACATTATTCCAATGGCTGACTGTTCTCACAGTGAAAAATATTCCTCTAGCATTCAGTCAGAATTTCCCCCAGGGAAGTGGAGGATTCCCAACACTGGACACTGTAAGATTCAGCATCTCTGGCCTCTGAGCCAGAATGTGCCCCAGCCACAGAATCACAGAATGATTAGGGTTGGAAAGGACCTTAAGATCACCCGGTTCCAACCCCCTGCCACGGGCAGGGATATGCCCTCCAGTATCACATCCATAACCATGGGGTGATCCCAGCGATCACAGGGCAGGATCTGGGTGATGCCAGGGTCACTACAGATGTGCTGGGCACTCAACTCAATCCCTTGGAGCAGACTGGTGCCTACAACAATGGCTCTGGCTGCTTCCCACATGGAGCAGAGAGGCTCTTAAAGCCATAACCCACTGGGAATAATAAACCAAGCCTCTGCAGGGGTTCATCACACACCTAAAATCACAGGCTTAAGGTTCCCAAGGCAAAAGGGTGCTGTTGCTAGGCAGGACATTAATTGCACCAGTTCAGCAAGGTGGCAGAACTGCAGCGCTCCTCTGTAATTTAGTGCAATTTAACCATCAATAGAGGATTCACAGCAGCTTCCTGATGAGATCAAAAGGTCAGAGCTTCATTCTCCCATCAGCATTTTCACACTCGCCCAGATAACCAAGAAACCTCAGCACAGCATCAGCCCCAGCCAGCTGCAGGAAGAGGATGCCAGGTCTACCCATTGCTCCTCTAAGGATCAGAATCAATGACATTGGAAAAGCCCTTTAAACTCATCCAGTCCAACCATTCCCCAGCACTGCCAAGGCCACCACTAACCCATGGCACTGAGGCCTTGGCTACACGGTGTGTGAACACTTGCAGGGACGGTGACTCCAGCACTGTCCTGGGCAGCCTGTTCCAGTGCCTGAGCATCCTTTGGGGAAGGAATTGTTCCTCATCTCCATCTAAACCTGCCCTGGTGCAGCTTGAGGCTGTTTCCTCTTGTCCCACCCCTTGTTCCTTGGGAGCAGAGCCCAGCCCCCTCCTGGCTCCATCCTCCTCTCAGGCAGTTGTAGGGAGTGATGAGGTCCCCCCTAATCCTTCTCTTCTCCAGACTGAACCCCCCAGGTCCCTCAGCCGTTCCCCATCACACTTGTGCTCCAGGCCCTGCACCAGCTCCGTTGCCCTTCTCTGGCCCTGCTCCAGCACCTCAATGTCTCTCTTGCAGTGAGGGGCCCAGAGCTGAACACAGGACTCGAGGTGCAGCCTCACCAGTGCCCAGTGCAGGGGCACAATCACTGCCCTGGCCCTGCTGCTGCACTGGTGCTGATACAGGCCAGGATGCTGATGGCTTCCTGGCTGCCTGGGCACAAGCTGCTCATGTTCAGCTCCATCAATCAGCACTTCCAGCTGCTTTCCCATGAGCAGTTTCCAGCTGCTCTTCCCCAAGCCTGGAGCATTGCAGGGGGTTGGTGTGGCCCAAGTGCAGGACCCGGCACTTTGCCTTCTTGAACCTCATCCTATTGGCCACAGTCCATGGATCCAGCCTATGCAGATCCCTCTGCAGAACTTCCTCCCCTCCAGCAGATCAACACTCCCAGCTTCTGGATGCAGAGGACACCAGGTCTACCCATTTCTGCTTTAACGCTTCTGGACTGTCGGTGCTGGAGGTGCTAAAGCCTCTTTAAGAGCACAGCAGCTCCCAGAGCACAATGCAAAAAGCCCTGCTGGAGTGTCATCCTCCTAAATGTGAGCTGGCAGGTGCCTGGATCCTCCTCAAAGCATCAGTGTCAAACCACCCAGCACTTCTGCTGGCTCAGGAGAATTACAACACTTCAATGGAAGTTGTTTGGGAAGTATTTTAGCACAGCCCAATCTTCAGGGCTTATTACTTACATGGCATCAATAAGACCAAGCACTTAAGCGCCACTGCTATGCGCAGAGCATATGGTCTGGAGCTGCATCTTCCTCCCGGCTACACGGGCCCTGGAGCCAGGGCTGTGAGTTAGTGATTGCCTGCGGTCACGGAGCCCTTGCCTTGCAAAGAGGCTGTTCTCTAATTGCCAACAAGCTCGTGCCCATATCCCAAACCAGCATCAGCCACAGCTCCAGCGCTGGCCTGGTGCCCGCAGCCCATCACCAGCCCATCCTCTGCTCTTTCACCCTGCTGCTGATCCAACCTGGATCAGGCCTCGCATCTGGCCCCAACTGATCCCCCAGGAGCCAGGCTCCATCTGGATCATTACATGTTGGTACCTTCATCCAGGGGAGGAAAACCCTCCTGTGATGAAGCAGAAGGATTTTACCACGGATTTGATCAGCCCATAGCCCCCATCCCGGAATTTAGCACCCTGCTGCATCTCAACAACCCAGAATCGCAGATCAAATGCCAAACAACTGCCTTCCCACCATGGAATGACTCTGGGAGAAGGCAGAGAAGAAGCTGGAGTGAGATGCAAGCTAATCATTTTTGCACTACAAAAAGCATGCTACCCGCAGGGCAGAAAACAGGTTGCAAGAACATGCTGACATCAGATGTCTTCTCCCTGGAAGCTCTTGCAGCCCCTATGAAATATAGATGAGGGAACTCCAGTGCCCCCAGCTCCTGCCTCTCCTCGGATGCACCTCTCCTCTGCCAATATTTGGAATACATTAAGGCCACACTCCCAAGCACTTTAGGTTGTACACGAACCCCATCCGCGCCAGCAATCAGTTCCGTTACACAAGACATGGATGAGCTCCGACGATCCTTGTAGCTCTAATTTACCGGAGATGAGACGCTGATGAGTTCATGGGTTTGCTTCTCATTAATCTTTTATGCTCATCGAGCATGGAGCGGGTTCTGTAGTACAAACCCTGCTCTGCAAATAGGGAAACCAAGAGCCTCTTAGAAACATAGAAGCCTGAACTTCTCCTCTTTCAGTTTGAACCCGTTACCCCTTGTCCTGTCTCTACAGTCCCTAATGAAGAGTCCCTCCAGTATCCCTATAGGCTCTCCTTCAGATACTGGAAGGCTGCTATGAGGTCTCCACGCAGCTTCTCTTCTCCAGGCTGAACAACCCCAGTGTTCTCAGCCTGTCTCCATACGGGAGGTACTCCAGTCCCCTGATCATCCTCGTGGCCTCCTCTGGAGTTGCTCCAACAGCTCCATGTCCTTCTTATGTTCTCTTCTCCATGCAGACCACAGCATCCTCACAACTCATCATTCTGCTGCCTTGAAGCTGTACAGCATCCCTCACCAGGCAGAGCTCATCTTGGCTGTGTAGACTCGAATCCAACTCCAGCACAAGATCCTGGCCAGCCCAGCAGAACTAACAAGCTTTGAGTTGCTGCAGACAAAGACCATCCTCATTACAGCAATGGGGGATGATAAAAACAAGCTGGAGGTCCTGGAGGTTCCCACACATTCCTCCAAGGCTGGCTGCTGTCAGTGGGGAGCATCTGAGCAGGCAGAACCTTCTGGAATGCCACTACCCGTGGTGGAAGGTGTGCAGGCAGACAGGCAGAGCAGGAGGAGACAGCCCCAGGAGACCCCACACAACCCCACTGCTAGGGATGGGTGTTGGCAGGCATGATGGGAGTCATGGAGGAAAACCATTGCTGCATCCCGCTCCAGTGCCACGCTGGAATAGCCAGAGAGGGTGACAAGCTGGGGAAGTGAGTGTCTACCTTGGTTTTGGCACTGAAGAAGCATGAGCTGCCACATCATACCCACCGTTATGGTGAAACCCAAGCAGCTCCAGGGAGCTCTGCAAGGAAAATCAGGGCATTTCACTCCCAGCTCATGTGCTGCCTCCAATCCCACCTGCTCCAGCATCACAGCAGGGATGCAGCCAATGTGCTGAGCCTCAACACCACCTCTCCTGGCAGGGGCTGAGCTGAGGCTGCCAGAAGAGCCTCTGCAGGGACAGGAGGAGCCGAGTGGCGTTCGCAGCTCAGTACTCAAACCTCTGCCAAGCCAAGTGCAGCCACCCGCTCCCCGCAATCCGCCTGGTGCAGAAAGGCAGCAGCAGACACCTGCAAACCATCTGTCGAGCAGCTTCTGCCTCACCAAGCAGGACCAGGCATTCACGTGCACCCAAGAAGCTGCCAGAGAGACCCAGGGTGCCATCAGGTACCCCAAAGTGTCACAGTGCTGGAAGGAAAAGCTCCTTTCTAAGGATAAAGCAGCTGTGATTGCTAAAAGCACATGTGATAGGATCCTTCCTGAACACCTTGTTTCCTAAATCTCACCCAGGGGTATAAATCCATCTCAAACAGCATCAAAACTAGCAGCTGGAAGGGTCCAGGCTGTCCTTGACCTCAACGTCCATCCCCAGACAGGTCATTTGTACAAAGTGCTTCCAGTTACACGTAAATATGCTGGCAATCTGCAAGTGACAGGGAAAGGAGCGGAAAGCACGGCTGTTTGATGGGCTTTGGGTAAAATATAGCTCTTTCTAAACCTCCTGGAGTGTGGTGGAGAGCTAGAGCAGAAGGATGAGGAGCAGGAGCAATGGTACTGCTGGGGCCACCATCCATCACCATCCTTGTGCCACACAGCTGATGCTCTGCCTTCATCCGAGCATCACTTGGCATTGCCTGGGAGCAAGGGGGTAATGAAGGTGACCAGGCTGCACTGGTGGGAGGCAGATCCGACATTAGATTCCAGGCACAGAAATATCCTTGTCAGGATTTAAGCACTGGCACCTCTGGGAGCCAGGGGTTTGCAGTCAAGCAGCACGTGAGGAGCTGGAGCCCGGCTACCCCAGCACTGACCTTCTGGTGTCATTGCTCCTGCAGCAGGACACAGCGTACCTGGGTGGGTGGATGAATGGACAGGACAGCGTGTGTTCTATCCAACATCGCCCCAGCATGAGACCCATGGGGATATCTGCATCCCTCCAGAGGCTGGCAGGAGCAGGGGTGGCCAATCCCTCACCATGACCAGGCTTCAGTGTGCCCTTGAGCCCAGAACTCCCCATGTGCTGGGCTGCATCCCCAGAGCTTAAGCAGCAGCTCAGGAAGGCGATCCTGCCCCTCTGCTGTAATCTGGGGAGACCTTAGGGCAGCTCCAGTGCCTAAAGGGGCTGCAGAAAACCTGGAGCGGGGCTTGGGACAAGGGCCTGTAGGGATAGGCCAAGGGGAATGGCTTTAACCTGCCAGAGGGGAGACTGAGATGAGCTCTTAGGCAGAAGTTCTTCCCTCTGAGGGTGCTGAGGCGCTGGCACAGGGTGCCCAGAGAAGCTGTGGCTGCCCCATCCCTGGCAGTGTTCAAGGCCAGGTTGGACACAGGGGCTTGGAGCAACCTGCTCTAGTGGAAGGTGTCCCTGCCTGTGGCAGGAGCTTGGAACTGGATGAGCTTTAAGGTCCCTTCCACCCAAACCAGTCTGATTCCATGATTCACCAACTCACAGCCTGACAGCAGCCAGCAGTTCCCTGCCTTTGGAAGCATATCAGAAAGCCAAGGAACCTGCATACAAACTCATCTGAGAGCAGGGAAAAAACAATCCAAGCCCAAGTCCATCTGGTTTTCCCTTTTTCTGAAGCCATTTCCAGCTTGCCTTCACTCCCAGCTTGTCACTGCTCTGCCTGCGGCACCTCCTGCTCCTTCCAAGGCTTCCCATCACTCCAGCATCATGCTAGCACCAGGAGTAGGCAGAGCACCGGGCTCCTTTGGAGACCCACCACTCTGTGCCCTGTCCTTAGGGATCTGGAGGCAGCCAAAGGAAAGCCCTTCCCATCACCAGCACTATGTGAGGCTGGTGGACAGGCAGCAGCCACCATCCAGGATGAAGAAATCCAAACAGCCTGAGCTCTGTGTTCTCAGAAAATCCATGCGGAATGTGCCCCAGGGCCACACAGACAAGCCTGGAAGACATCCCCCACTGCCAATGTCAACCTTATCTCAGCTGCACAGGCAGGAGCAGAGACTGTTGAGTCCCGGAGCAGTGGCACAGCCAGGACAGGAGCCAGAACATCACAGATCCTGATCCCATTTCTACCTCCCCCCTCCAGCTCCATGGAGCAAGGAGAGGCCCCAGCACTACTGAAGCCCCTCAGCACACACCACATCCCTCCCCACTCTCTGCCCCACTTCCACACACCAAATAAACCCCAACCCACCAGCAGCAGGATAGTTCCTCCCTGATTTTATCCTTCTCTTCCCATCAGGGTCCATGTGTTCAACTCCCCGAGTGTCACCGATTAAGATGTCCATTTAGATAACCAGGGGATTGGAGCACTTTGTACTGCAGCACTTGGGCAAAAGCAGCTCCAGAGAGCACAGAGCTGCTGCTCAGGAGATCCTCATTCAGCTGCAAAGGGAGAGAACTAATGACTAAAAAGTCAAGATGAAACCTCATGAACTTGGACAGGGCTTGGAGCAACCTGCTCCAGTGGAAGGTGTCCCTGCCCGTGGCAGGGATTGGAATTGGAGGAGTGTTAAAGTCCCTTCCAACACAAACCATTCCATGATTCTAGTTAAAAAAGCAAAGATGGAACATCCTGAACACTGGGAATGGTGCTGACACTGAGACACAGGAAAGGGTCCTAAAGCCACAGCCACCACTCACTGCCTTTAGATGCCATGGATCTGGCAGGTCAGAGTCTCCAGTAGCCACTGCTTCTCCCTGGGAATTTGCTCTGCCTCTATCCCATGGAAACACGGAGGGATGCAGCACTGCCCCCACACTCAGCCCACCTGCACATACACGGCTGCTCTGCCTCCACCACACCATACAACAGATCCTACACACCATCAAGGATCGGGTCCATCACCGAGATGAACAGACCACAAACCCCACCATGTGATACAAGAGCTGAGCAGGACAGGACACCAGTGATGGGCATCAGCAGCAGCTATGGGGAAGGACATCCCTGTGCTGGAAACACCTTGTCTAACTTTCAGGGTGCACCACTCCACGCTTTGAGCCTCAGATGTGGCTCGCAGCTATGAAGTGAGGTCCTTCTGTAGAACCTGCTCCTGCCTCAAGGCTGTGGGGTTAAACCAGATGTGGTTTCAGCCTGGAGAGCCATGGTGAGCCCACGGTGGTGGCAGGACACAGCCTGGAGCAGGACTGCCATCAACATCCAGCTTTTGATGCAGCATAGTGGGAAAGAGCTGTGTTGTGCCCTGCTCCAGAGCTGGTCCCCAAAACCAGAGAGTCCATCCTGGTGCCCAGTTATCCTGGTGAGAGGACTTCAGCCATTCCCATGCACCACAGCTCTGACACTGCATCTATGGACCCATCACCACCTTGGCAGCAGCAGCAGCCAGATCTTCATGCAAACGCGTTATGTTCCTCGACAGACAAGCAATAGAGATATTAAACACCATCAGCTCCCGCTCTCAGGCTTCATTCCACACCGGGTGATGAAGGAGGGAGATGAAAGGCTGCAGGATTTTATTATGCTGGATTTTCACTTTGTCATTTCCCATCTCCTCCATCAGGTGCCTTGGGAGCAATTTGCGCTCAGCAGGATGGAGATGGAGCTCCCCAGCAGTGCTGCCCCAGCTACGTGCTACCTACAACAGTGGGTACATGTCTGAACCCCATGGTGGGCAGAGCAGCTCTGCTATAGTATTGCCAGACCCACACACACCACTTCAGGGGAAAAGCCTTCCAGAACAGCCAAAATCAATCCCAAAACTAGACACACATATCTAAAGCAGCAAGTCAGGGATGGGGGAGTAGGACATGGAATCATGGAATGGTTTAGTTTGGGAGGAACCGTAAGATCATCCCGTTTCAACCCCCTGCCATTGTCCTTATGCTGAGGACACCAGCACTGCACACACTGCTGCACGTGGGGTCTCACAAGAGCAGAGCAGAAGGGCAGGATCCCCTCCCTTGACCTGCTACTCACATGCAACTAAACAAGGTGCCCACTTTGCCTGTGAACGGCTTTTTCAGTTGGTTGTTGGATATTTTGATGGGTTTTATTTATTAATTACTTTTAAACTAATGATTTGGAAGGAGGACGAATTAATTGCATTCACAGTTAACTGAGCAGAGCCAGAGATGGAAATGCAGAAGGACCTAAAGGCAGCTAAAACCCAGAAAGGAATAAAGTGGGTGTCCCTGCCCGTGGCAGGCGGTTGGAACTGGATGAGCTTAAGGTGCTTTCTGACCCAAACCATTCCATGACTCTAGGTTGAACTGGGGCACACACAATGTAGGGTGACCAAATGCTCCTGTGTGGTGTGAGGGGACCCACCAGCAGCACTGGGGAGACCATGAAGGGAAAGAGCTTGACCCCGTGGCTGGGGATATCAAAGCAAGAGGCTGGCACGGTGGTGTCAGCTAAGTACACAAATGTCATTGCTAGAGCCATCATGACCACCATGGGTCCCACCGAGACCAGGGCGGGATGGGCTCCAGAGCACCGGGTGCTCCAGCTCTTGGAGAAGCAAGGAGAAGAGGATGGAAGTGGTGCTGAATGACCAGGGGATGCACTGGCCAAGCCATGCTCACAAGGACAGGCAATTTCACAGCACTGAGGGTCTGGCAGCAGGACCTGGCACCTCCAGACTCTGGATGCAACCTAAAGGTGGAGATGTTTCCAAATGCCAAACCAATTCTATGCAATGAGCTCCCCAGCTGAGAAGACAGATGCAGACCAGTGTCATGGCTGTAATGTGGTGGCTTTGGGGTGCTGGAGCATCAGTGGGGAGATGATACCAGGTTTAGAGCAGCACCAAGCGAGCCCAGCAACTCCCAGTGGGCAGGAAGAAGGCACTGACCGTGCACCAGGGCTGCAGCAAGGAAACAAGCAACAGGGTTTGTTGGGAGAGCCGGAAACGCAGCGCAGAGCAGCCGCCTTCTGCAGTCTCCTTGGAGATCAGACTGCTCCACAGAGAAACCACATAGAAACCACAGAGAAGCTGCAAAGAAGCCACAAAGAAACCCCAAAGGAGCCGCAAAGGAGCCACAGAAACCACAAAGAAACCAAAGAAGCCACAAAGAGACCCCAAAGGAGCCTCAGAAAGCAAAGAAGCCACAAAGGGACCCCAGTACTCCCAGCAGCACCAGCACTCCGGGCCCTCCGTGCTTGGCTCCCATTCACCCGGTGCTGATGGCAGGGAACCAGTGGGAAGAGCCTGATCTGGGGCAGTTATTCCTAATTCAGTGGGTACAAACCAAGGCAGCATCCTAGGAGGAAGGAACTGCCAAACTACTGGTCCAGGAGCAGCCTGGCTCTGTCCCTGCGCTGTGGCACACGGTGCTGTCACCCACCAGCAGAGCAAGGCCAGTGCTCAGCCCATAGGTGCTGTTTGGGATGAAAGCCCAGCCCTGGGAAAGGTGGTTTTGTTTAGCGTTGGGTGAATTGGCTTTCAGCTCCCGGTTGGAAATCTTTCCCCTCACTCCTCATCATCTCCAGAGGCACCGGATGAGGAGGAGGAACAATGCGGGTGCTCAACAGGGGTCTCCGCAGCTCTCGAGTGCATCAACCATTAGGGGGGTGGGAAACAAAAGGAAGCAGCAGCCAGCAGATAAATCCCTGCCCTAAGAAGCTTTCAGATGGCTTTAGACCAGGCAATGCCTGGCAGCGCCTGGCTCCGGGGCCCCCGTGGCCACCCGAGAAAGGGGCACAGGGATTAAACCAGCGTCCCAGCTCCCAGCACAGCAGAGGTGCTTTGAGTAGGGGTAAAGGGGACCCAGCGTGTGACTGCAGAGCTTATTCTGGGTGCTTTCATGTCACTGGCGAGCGTGAGGCTCGAGGTCCAGCTTGCGAGATGCTCAAACCAAGCAGAGCCGAGACCAAACTGTGCAGGAACAATGCAGTGTTTTCCAGAGACCAAAACCCTGGGATTTCTCCATCAGATCCTGATGCTGCAGGTCTCTGAGTCAGACCCCGGCATCGCTCTGAACCAAAGGATGAGAAGAGGGAGGGAGGAATGAGGGAAGCACTTCCCAGCCCCAGCCAGCCCCATGGCAGAGGGGAAGGATGCTTGGGGTGGCACTGCCAAGCATCAAGCTGAACGGCACAAGGAGGAGGAGAAGGGAAACCAAAGGGCTTTGCTTACTCTGCATCATCTCCAGCAGCCTCCTGCTTCTCCCCCGCAGCGCCAGGCAAACATCAGGCTGCAGGGAAGGGGAGGGCAGAGCTGGTGCTGCGCTGTGTGAGCACATGGAACATCCCAAATCCCACGGCTGAGAATGGACATGAGGATGCTGAGCAGAGCTACCACGCTGCTCGTGCACCAAGGGGCAAGGGATCGCAAGGATGGGACACCATACGCCAGCATATCCCTGGAGATTATCCCACTGCACATCATCCACAGCCCCACATTGGGGAAACAGGTCTCTTTCACCATCCCAGAGCAGAGATGCAATAGCACCCACGATACAGAAGGGAAAATCAAGGCAGAGGATGACGGAGGCATCCCTATCAAAGCACACACTTCAACCCTCCCCAAGGCCTCCTGCATTGCATAAGGCTCCACCCAGGATGAAAAAGGGGGTACCTGGCATGGAAGGATCAAGTCTAGATATAAGAGGAGCCTCACAAGGAGGTGACTCCATCCAGGGATGGTGATGGACGCTGGCGATTGCTGCATCACTGGGTGCAAAGTAGAGCAGCCCCTCACCCCACAATCACCCCCATCCACACATCCCCACGGTCACCTGTGTGCTGTCCCCTTCCAGCCGCGGGGGTCGGATGCTGGAGAGGTGAATGGTTTTGTGGTCCCCAGAGTTCAGCTTCACCACGATAGCGTCTGCATTCAGCACCTGTATCACCTGCAGAAGGAGGGAGCAGAGGTGAACATAGTGCCCATGAGCAGGACAAGCACCGGAGCTGGGCACCATCAGGTCTCTGGAATGCACCACAGCCCACCCCAGCTTTGTCGCCTGGTAGATGGCACAGAGTGAGCATCTCCAACCCCAACCTGAGTGCCCAGTGGGTCACTGGGGTGCATGTAGATCACAGGCACATCCATGGTCCTGTTATGCAAGCCCAAAGAGCTTGGTGCCGGTCATAGTCCTGCAAGGTTCCCAAACAGTGATGCCACAGCACACCAGCATACCACCAGCCGTGTGCTACTGCCCAGCACCATAGGGTTTCACTCCAGAAACAAAACCAGACAGGGACTGGACCACAGATATCGATACCATGAGATGGATCAGCTCTGGGGCAACAGCACAGGAGGGACATGGAGCTGTTGGAGTGAGTCCAGGGGAGGCTATGGAGATGCTGCAAGGGCTGAAGCAGCTCTGAGCAACCTGCTCTAGTGGAAGGTGTCCCTGTCCATGGCAGGGGGCTGGGACTGGAGGAGCTTTAAGGTCCCTTCCAACCCAAACCAGTCTGGGACTCTATGATTTCAGGAGGGAGCAAGCACAAGTACAGACTCTTCTACCCCACAGTCATGCAATGCGCTCTGGCTGGTGGTTCCCCAAGCACCCACACACTGTGTACATGAGACCCTCAGTGCCGTGGGTTACGTGGCCTTGGCAGTGCTGGGAACCGTTGGACTGGATGAGCTTAAAGGGCTTTTCCACCCACATTGATTCTATGAACTTTGTCATTTTTCATCCAATGCTGTTCTCCAGCCTGCACTGAGCAGCAGCAGGCGCAAGACACTTGGGTATTCCCCTTGGCAGGGCACTGACCTTCCCCTGCCTGCCCCCAGCACAAACCCAGTCCAAAGGGTTCCCACTGTTGCTCATCTATAAGGACACACAGGGAGAGCAGCCCCACACATCCCTCCGGAGCCCTGGGGGGAAGCAGAGGGAGGAGAGTGCAGACTTGCTCCACTCGCAGCACTTTTTGCCCCAGCAAGCACATCAGTCCCTCAAAACGTGCTTAGCCAAAAGGATAACAGGATTATGGGAATTAACATGAAAGCAGACACTGAGGATTGCCAGGGCTCCTCTCAGCGCAGCAAACCCCCCCAGGGGACGTCCCTACCCAAGGACTCAGCCTCTCCCAGGACCCAGCTCCTGTTTTTCATGGCAGAACCGAGCCCAAAGCACTTTGCATGCTAAGTGGAGTAATCAAATCTCATGCTTCAGGGCATCCTCCTCGCTGGAGGGGTGAGGACAGGGCCCCAGCAGCACACTGGGCATCTCTCCCTTCCCTCTCACAGAAGGCTTCCAGAAAGGAAGACGTGAAGATAAGAGGCTGCAGCCAGAAGAGCTGCAGGTCAGATCCAGGGGCAAATCCTCTGCTACATTACACATCCATCACGCGCACTCTGCACTTCCATGTTGGAGCTGCGGGAACAGCGGTCAGATCTCATTTGTTCTCTGGCAGGAGGCAGCAGTAGGGCAGGATCCCGCTGCCTGCTCCCGGCATCCCGACCTCCTGCACAGCCCATGTTACTTGCAGGAGCCAACAACCAGCATCGGGGACTCAGCAAGTCCCTCAAGCCCTGAGCACCCCCTTCCTGGCAGAATTAATGTGCAGAGACCTTCACTAGGCTGTGGTGGGGCTCTGCCAGGATGTGGGATGCTGCAGGATGTGATCCATGAGGCTGGGGCACCCAGGGGCTGCAAGACACAGGCAGGACAAGGCAGGAGGAGCCTGAGGGTGACCCAAGGTGCCCATCTCTCCTTTAGGGGCTGGGAGCAGCTCTGCTCTGGAGCCAGGTTGAGACAGCTGGGCCTGGTTCAGCCTGGAGAAGGCTCCTTAAGGGGAGACCTTAGAGCAGCTCCAGTGCCTAAAGGGGCTACAGGAAACCCGGAGAGGGGCTTTGGACAAGGGCCTGCAGGAACAGGACAAGGGGAATGGCTTTAACCTGGCTGGGGACAGGCTGCTGCATAGGGAGCATCCCCAAAGCTGAGAGTGCGCTCCTGTAAGACAGTGACGACGCCACTTGGGGACCTGATGCCCAGCACCAAGAGAAGGGCCCGTGCTTCCCCCTGACCAGAAACTGCTTTAAGAGGGGTCTTAGCAGAATCTGGTGCTCAGCTCAGCACAGAGCAGCTCCTGCACTGGCTCTGGCAGCTCCCACTGAGATCCGAAGGGATTTGGCTCCAAGTGTTTTGCAAAGTGGGGTTAAAAATCAGAGTAAACAGAAGACAGATGCACAGCTCATCCATGACCACCTCCTCCAGCCCGCAGCATGGCAGGAGGCAACGCCTGCCCCAGCCAGCCCGGATGCATCCGAAGGGCTGCCATTGAGCCCCATTCCCCCCCCCGGAACACCCTGAGGGGGCTGATCCTGCCCCACAGCAGGGCGCTGGGATGACACAACCTCTCCAAGCCTCACACACAAAGCTGGTTCATAAACAGCTTTTGGCAGGGGAGAGCTTTCAGTACAAGGCATTCAAGTTGGAGCAGCGCTGTCCCAAATCCCCCAGCGCTCCAGGACATGCTGACGTAGGGGATTCAGCACAAAGCCTCCAGCCTCTTCCTATCCCCTCCTCATTCCGCTGCTTTCCTCCTTGCCACTCACAGGCATCAAATCCACAATCGGGGCCAAGCCTTAATTTCTTTTCTTCCCCCCCTCCCCAAACCCAGCCCCTTGGCTCAAAGCACCAGCAGCTGACCAGGATGGATCCAAAATTAGCCCGAGCCCATTTGCTGCGGCTGCTTGACGGTGCAAGGCCAGGTTGGGATCTTCCTCCTCCTCCTCCTCCATCCCCCAGCAGATGCTACGTCAGCTCTGCCGCTGCAAACCAGCACCTCGGCTCCTGCCCAACGGGGAGGCAGCTTCAGCGCCAGAGCAGTCGCTGCTGCCCCTGCTCAGAGCCTGCTGCAGGGCGCTGGGGGGAATGGATGTGGCCCTCCAGGGAGCCCGGGCATGTGCCCAGCGCTGGCACTCCACAGCGAGTGGGAATTTGTCCTCATTTTCCCTGTCACAATTCCCAGGAAAGGGGGAAAAAGCAAAAATTGACACTGCAAAAGAGAGCCCCTGGAGGGTGGGATGTGCCTGACAGCTCCTGAGGGCTGGTTTGCACCGGGTGCATAGAGAGCAGGCTGAACTGAAGGAGGAGGAATTCTGAGTCTTCACCCCAGGAAGCAGGGATAGAATCCCAGACTGGTTTGGGTTGGAAGGCGTCTTAAAGCTCCTCCAGTTCCAACCCCCTGCCACAGGCAGGGACACCTTCCACTAGAGCAGGTTGCTCAAAGCCCCTGTGTCCAACCTGGCCTTGAACACTGCCAGGGATGGGACAGCCACAGCTTCTCTGGGCACCCTGTGCCAGCGCCTCAGCACCCTCACAGGGAAGAGCTTCTTCCTTAGATCCAACCTGAACTTCCCTTGTTCCAGTTTGAACCCATTACCCCTTGTCCTATCACTACAGTCCCTGATGAAGAGTCCCTCTCCAGCATCCTCGTAGCCCCCTTCAGACACTGGAAGGCTGCATTGTGGTGTTCACCTCATTTGGGGAATCTCAATGCAGAGCCAGGGCAGCCAAACGGTGCTGGAGCAGACGCCAGGAGTCAGAGCACTCCCAAATCAGAGGGATCCTGGAAAAGTGAGGGGCTGTGCCCAGAACTGGGGTTCCATCCTGCCCTGGACCCTAAGTGGGAAGCTACCTGCACATCAGATCCCCTCCACTCCATACCATGATTCCCACCCTGTCCCCAAAGGGACAGATGCCCCACAGTAATGCTTAGCACAAGGCCCAGAGATGCTGTGAAGCCCCAAACCTACCTCGGACACCTCTACAGCCTTGTGGGGGGCTTGGGATGAGAGACCGGCCTGCCGCAGCTCTCTGCCAGCATCCCAGCCCGCTCCCGAGCTATTCAACAACAGAACGGGCATCTTGAAATGCCAGGAGCATCCACCCGCCTCCTCCACAAGCTGCTGAGCAAAGCGTGACTAACGGCCCCCGTGCCGGCTCCTGGCTCCAGCAGCAGCTTTCCCAGTGGCAGGATGGTGCTTCCGAGCGTGCCAGCGCCAGCACACGCCAGCCCCGTGCTCAGGGATTACTTCCCACCATGGTATCAGCATACTGGGGAGGGATCAACCATGGTCCTTCTCCCCAGGGATGGGGTCTCACCTCTGGCTTCCTGAGAGTCTCTGGGTTTGGCATTTCGGCCACATCCATGTGCAACACTAAGAGGAAAAGCCCAACAAATCCTTCATGGCCTGGGGAAGATGGTGGGAAGGGTTTGAGGATCCCTGCTAATGCCATCACCTGCGGTATCCGAGCTGACGAACAGGGAATTGCAGAGAGGGGCATAATCTCAGAGTTAACACCCAAACCAGCTTCATTCCACAGGACAGGAGCTGCTGCTGGTGACAGCATCACATGGATGAGATGATTAAATTGGTTGCACTGCATGGATGAGATGGGACTGGCACAAGATGGACTTACTGATCCTAAAGGTCTTTTCCAACCTAGTTGATTCCATGATTCTATGATCCTGATTGCTCCTGGCTTTGAGCTGCCCCAGCCAGTGCCTGGTCAGGGATGCTCTGCCCCAAGCCCTGTCGCTGCTCCTGCTGTCCTGGCCTATCAGGGGACACCAGTCTCTCCAGAGGGAGGCAGGGAAGGAGCATCCCCCTGAGGCATGCTGCAAGGGAGGGCTGTGCAAGCACAGCCCCAGTAAGGATGGAGCAGCCCGAAGGATGCTCTGGTGGAGGATCCCAACCGGAGGCAGGGGGAACACCAGGGTTAAGCTGACTTTCCAAGAAATCCGGCTGCTGCTGCACACTTCCCAGGGTTTCCAGGAGAAGCAAAGCTCCTCCGGCTGCGGTGCTGGGTGAACCGGCAGCACCACCTAGTGGGCTGCTCCCCTCTCTCGGTATCTGGACCCTCAACGCTCCGTCACTGCTCATTGCTTCCCACCACTGCCCTGGTGAAAGGTTCCTCCACAGGGATACCCACCTAGAGCAAGGGCATCAGCCCCCATCAGCTCTTTTGCACCGACTACACTGTCCAAACCGAGCCAGGAACACAGGAAGGACCATGGGGACCACTGCAGTGGGGCATCCCTAGAGCTGTGTGTGGGGCTAGCAAGGCCCTGGAGCTGGACAAGGAGGTGCCATGGAGCCCCACAGCAGGTACCCCTCAGATCAGGGCAGGGATGTGACCAGTACCACCTTGGAAACGCATGCAGGACAGGGAAGGAAAGCTCTGCTGAGTCCAAACAGCCCTCTGCAGGCAGGAGAGCGGCAGGCAGGGTAAGAACACTTTGGCAGCACCAACCAGTCCACCCCTGTGAGCCGTGGTCCCTTCCCCTGCCCTCTGTCCCACCTCTTCTCACTCCAAACCTGCCCAAGATCCCGGTGTGCAGTCATGCACCACGGTCAATGCCGGGGATGCAGTCAAGGCAAAACCCTCTGGAGGTGCACATGGAGAATTACACGTTGAGCAACCTGGTCTAGTGGAAGGTGTCTTTGCCCATGGCAGGAACTGGACGAGCTTTAAGGTACCTTCCAACCCAAACCATTCCATGTAGAGGCTGATGAAGGCATCCTCCACTCCCACACAGACAAACCCTTCCCCTGCTCTTCCAGCCACTCACCTTGGCCACAAACTGCTTGTCCTTCTGATCCAGGTTTGCTGTGGGGGCCACATAGTCCCTCCAGATCCTCAACTTGCGTTCTTTGGCAAACCTGGCAGGAGAGGGGACAGGAGTGATGCCCGAGCTACTGTCCTCAGTGGGGACCAATAGCCCATCATCCACCAAAGCCCTGGCAGGGACAGTGGTGCTGGTGCAGACTCACAAGGCAAGATCCCATCTACCTCCCACGCCAGTGAGCATGGGGGGGTACCCACATGTGGATTGGGAGAGGGGGGTTCAGTCACCACAGGCACCCCATAGCTCCTCGGCAGCACTCACCGTTCGGCTGCCCGCAGCTTGTCAGCACCACGGGTGTAGACAGCGATGGACCAGTCCACACAGCGGGCAAAGCCCTCCTTCAGCAGGAGCTCGGTGATGTTCCCGTTCTGTGGACAAGGGGGGGAGGCACCGACATCTCCCTCTGCATCCCTGAGGAGAGCTGGGCTCCCCTCCCCTGCTCAGCCCCTCAGAACCCACAGGTCCCCAGAAACCCCTGGCCACAGCACCCCAGGACTACCAGAGACCACCCCAGTGAGGGCTCTGCTCTCCTTATAGGATGCTCAGCTGGACCGTGGCCTCCCATATCCACCACTAAAGAACGCAACCCCCAGAAACCCCACTAAAGGCACTGGACTTTCAGCAAGTGATGACCAACACCCCAACAGGACCCCTTCCCACCCCTCAGCACCAGTGCTACTTGCCGGGTGAAGGATGGTGCCCAGGATGTTCTGGTTGTGGCAGCTCTCCAGGACGATCTGCACATCCCTCTGCAGCAGCCGGGACTCTGTGAAGAACTTGGCTTCAGCAGCAAACGGCTCCGGGACCTCAGGGGCATCTGCCTCCCGCTTGAACGTGGGGCACTGCAGCAGAGGGGGACAATCTCAGTGGGGAGATGGGAAACCTCCCTAGGGAGGAAGGATGCACGGTGCCCTCATGCTCTGGATGTAGCATGCAGGAGAAACGGGCTGGGAGCTACATCCTGGTGCTTTTGTGCGATGTTGCACCAACACAGCCCCTCACGTGCCCCAGCAAACAACCAGGAGTAAACCAGGGTATGGAGAGCAACTCCCAGTGTAATCCACCTGGAGCTGATACCCACCTAACCCAAACCTGTCCCCATCCCCACAGTGATGCCCCACACCAGCACGTGCACAGCCACAGGCTGCATCCAGAATGCTCCTGGAGCAGGATGACACAGTGGGCAATGAGACAGCTGTATCCCTGCCTCCATCTCTCCATCTCAGCTTAATGGAGATGGATCTAGGAGGGGGCTGGGCTCTGCTCCCAAGGAACAAGGGATGGGACAAGAGGAAACGGCCTCAAGCTGCACCAGGGCAGGTTTAGATAGAGATGAGGAACAATTCCTTCCCCAGAGGGTGCTGAGGCACTGGAACAGGCTGCCCAGGGCAGTGCTGGAGTCACCACTAACCCAAGGCCTCAGTGCCATGGGTTAGTGGTGGCGTTGGCAGTGCTGGGAACGGGTGGACTGGATGAGCTTAAAGGGCTTTTCCAACCCAGCTGATTCCATGAGCCTGGCAGCCACTGGGTACCAGTTCAACCCCTGCACGCTCGCACTGGCACCAAAGGGCGCCAAGGAGGCTGCACAGTGAAGGATGGTGGAAATTCAAGAGAGAACTTGCTGCAGAGAGGAATCCTGAGCACCCTGCCAGGATGCAGGCCAGGCACTGAGCTCACCTTGATCCCTGAGAGCATGACGGTCACCAGGTAGTAATCAGGGAGGAGAAGGGCTCTCACCACACTGCCGTCCCGCACATGCTCTATGATGGCTGTGGAGCAAAAGCAGAGAGGTTGGTGCTGCTGTGGAGGGGCCTGGGGGAACAACGGAGCTAGAGCTGGCTCTCTGCGGCAAGAGGGTGCTGGGAGCAGCACCAGAGCAGCGTGGGGCAGGCAGACACAGGGGACAGAGGGCAGGGCTGGTGCAAGCTTACCATTAACAGGCTTCTGGTGCATGGAATCCACGAAGTGGCGAGGGTTTTCAATGGTGTACTTGATGTCCCTGATGGTGTGGGAGCCCGTCCCCTCACTCCACATCCCCTTCTTGGCACTCTTGGCCTGCTCCTCCAGCTCTGCCAGCCTGCTCTGCTCAGGGCTGCAAGGACAGGGAGAGATGGGGTGAGGCTGCTGGCTTCTGCATGGTTTAACAGTGGGAATATCCATCTTCCAGGCACTTTTCAGGATGCTTTAGTGATTTGATCACTCACAGCTAGAACAGGCAGTGCCTGGGTGAGCTGGTGAGCAAGGTTTGTCCTGCTGACAGCAACACACAGCAAATCAAACCCAGCTTCTGTAGCACTGAGGCTGCACATTGGAGCACCCAACTCAAGCAGCTGATGAGTGAGTGGCTGAGAGTGACCACATGCACCCATTAATTACACACCCTTTCAATTAGGAGGGCAAACATGGAGCAGTGACATGCTCCAGGCCATGTTCAATTGTGGGAAGCTCAGTCCTGCACTAACTGCTCCTCTGGACACTACAGGTGAGGAGCAGTGGTTGCAGCCAACACGGCCACTGCATGGACTCATAGATCCCCTTTGGTACAAGCCCCAGCAGGGTCCCAGAGTGATTCTCCCCCTCTGCTGTGCTCTGGGGAGACCCCTGACCCGCAGTCCTGATCCAGCTCTGGGGCAACAGCACAAGAGGGACGTGGAACTGTTGGAGCAAGGCCAGAGGAGGCCATGGAGATGTTGTGAGGGCTGGAGCAGCTCTGTTCTGGAGCCAGGCTGAGAGAGCTGGGCTGGTTCAGCCTGGAGAAGAGAAGGCTCCTTAAGGGGAGACCTTAGAGCAGCTCTAGTGCCTAAAGGGGCTAAAGGAAACCTGGAGATGGACTTGGGACAAGGGCCTGTAGGGACAGGACACGGAGAATGTCTTTAACCTGCCAGAGGGGAGACTGAGATGAAATCTTAGGCAGAAGTTCTTCCCTGTGAGGGTGCTGAGGCGCTGGCACAGGGTGCCCAGAGAAGCTGTGGCTGCCCCATCCCTGGCACTGTTCAGGGCCAGGTTAGACACAGGGGCTTGGAGCAACCTGCTCTAGGGGAAGGTGTCCCTGCCTGTGGCGGGGGATTGGAGCTGGAGGAGCTTTAAGGTCCCTTCCAACCCATTCCATGACCCTGTGTAAGTCAGTGCAATTATCCCCAGCTGTCTGTCAGGCAGATACTTCCCTTCCTCATCCAACTCCACAGCTCAAGAGTGTTGCAGGAGATGCAGAATCAGGCCAAGGCAGTGAGAGCTGACAGGGGCTGAACCCCAGCACCCAGAGCCCACCAGCACCAGGCAGGAACCACATTCCCAAGGGCATGGCACAGGGAATGCATCCCTGGGCAGGCAGCAAGACCTGCAGGCACTTGAGGCTTCAGCACTGGCAAACCTGGGTATGAACTCATGCATCCACACCCCTGGCAGTGCACACCCTGTTTACCCAATGTACCTGTTTACAAGCTGTGCTACCAAAAAGCACTGCGTGGAAGGGATCCAAGTGTGCCAGGAAGAGTTTCAGGAAGCAACACGGGCAAGTTTCCAGCCCAGCAGGCATGGGGACGGAAATAGCATCCCACTGGTATTTATAGCAGTGCCACAGACACAACTCACACCTCTGGAACTGGATAACCACTGCCCAGAGCACTGGCATCAGCTCTCATGATGCTGGCACAGGCATCTCACCACCAGATGTAGGATAAGGGGCAGGAGCATCACAACATCACCTCTCCAGCACGAGCCAAAGCACCTCAACTCCGTGGATTATTTTCCAGTGACCAAGACATATTTTGCTCTCTACAACTGTCAGGAGGATGGAGCCAGGAGGGGGGCTGGGCTCTGCTCCCAAGGAACAAGGGATGGGACCTCAAGCTGCACCTGGGCAGGTTTAGATGGAGATGAGGAACAATTCCTTCCCAAAGGGTGCTCAGGCACTGGAACAGGCTGCCCAGGGCAGTGCTGGAGTCACCGTCCCTGCAAGTGTTCACACACCGTGTAGCCAAGGCCTCAGTGCCATGGGTTAGTGGTGGCCTTGGCAGTGCTGGGAACAGTTGGACTGGATGAGCTTAAAGGGCTTTTCCAGCCCGGTTGGTTCTGGTTTTCTGCTCTGCAGCTCAGGGCTACACCTCTGGTGCTTCAGCATCCAGGGCACAGAGACACCCGAGTCCCCCCTCCCCAGCTCCTCACTACCCCAAACCTAAAGACAAGGGGTCACTGTGCAGGTACACTGATGCTCATGAAATCCAGGCATGGTGGAAAGCCACAGCTGAGGATCCCAACGACTCCATGGCCAGATAAATAACTGCAGAGAACTGGAGCAGCAGGGACCCCCCCGCACAGCACAGGAGCGCAGCCACATACGTACTTGTTGGCTCGGATCCCTTCCCGGCGGGAGGCCAGGCCTTCAGCCACGAGGGACTCAGCAATGTTCTCACCACTCGTGTCTGTGGAGAGGGAAGAGTCAGTGAGATGAGCACCAGTACAGGCGGCAGTTGGGGTTCCAGTGCTGAGGCACTGGCACAGGGTGCCCAGAGAAGCTGTGGCTGCCCCATCCCTGGCAGTGTTCAAGGCCAGGTTGGACAAAGGGGCTTAGAGCAACCTGCTCTAGTGGAAGGTGTCCCTGTCTGTGGCAGGGGGTTGGAACTGGAGGAGCTTTAAGGTCCCTTTCAACCCAAACCTTTCTTTGATTCCAATAGACTGAGACAAGCCACCAGTGCATGGGGCAGCCCAGAGACACCCACAGACCTCAGTTATCGAAAGTGCTCCCAAGATGATTCCAGCTAACAAGTGCCAGAGCAACCCCAGAGCAAAAGGCTCCTGTCACTATCCCAGTGCTCCAGCAGCACATGGCCTTCACGATACCTCAAGCAGAGCAGCCCAGGGCTTTCCTGGGGACACCATTTCCACCAGAGCAGGGCTAACCAAGTGGGAAGGTGGCACATTGCTCTGATGCTGCAGGCCCTGCTGTCACCCAGGACCATCCCCATGGGAAGGGGAAGCACCCAGGGCAGGCACGCAGGCAGTGCCCTCCCAGGACCCACAGGGCTGCCTGGATCTCCAGCAAAGGCTGCACTGCCAGCACAACCTGAAATGGGCACCTCTGCAGAAGGCATCATTCATCTATAGAGACACAAGGGGTGGTTGGGGACAGGTGTAGGGATCCCAAACTCTTCCCCAGCATCTCCACTCTGGCTCTGCCACCACCAGACAGCAATGGGAAGCCCCTACCCCTCCGAAGCCCACCCCTCCAGAACTGCTGCATCATTGCCAGGGGCGCTGCTGCAGCGTTTCCACATTAAGAGCATTTAAACCTTGACAAACATCACCAGAAAACGTTTTCAGCTTCATTTCTCACCTCAGCAGTGTGACAGGCTGGGATTTAACAATAAGAATGACACCTACATGGGAAGCAGAGCACAGGAGCCCTCAATGTGGCAGACAACCAGGCTGTGGATGACTGAAAGGAGCATGAGCAGCAAAACCCCTTCCAAGGTTGATCTGGTGCAGGTTGTGCCATCAGGACCTGCCAGACTTCCTGCCGAAGGATGCCCATGGGATGGGAAAGCGGGGAGCAGCAGCACCCTGAAACTATGATCTACCCCCAGCTTGCCAGGAGGGGATCTGCATCCCAAAGGGCTTCCCAGGCCCCACAAGAAAGCTAGAAGCTCAGGAATGAGCATGGCTGAGAGAGCTGGGCTGGTTCAGCCTGAAGAAGAGAAAGCTCCTTAAAGGGAGACCTTAGAGCAGCTCCAGTGCCTAAAGGGGCTACAGGAAACCTGGAGATGGGCTTTGGACAAAGGCCTGTAGGGACAGGACACAGAGAATGGCTTTAACCTGCCAGAGGGGAGACTGAGATGAGCTCTCAGGCAGAAGTTCTTCCCTGTGAGGGTGCTGAGGCGCTGGCACAGGGTGCCCAGAGAAGCTGTGGCCGCTCCATCCCTGGCAGTGTTCAAGGCCAGGTTGGACACAGGGGCTTGGAGCAACCTGCTCTAGTGGAAGGTGTCCCTGTCTGTGGCAGGGGTTGGAACTGGAGGGGCTTTAAGGTCCCTTCAACCCAAACCATTCTAGGATTCTATGGCTTGCTTCCCCACACTGCAGTGCATCAACCAGCGGCTGCAGCTCCAGAGAGCATGGCCCCACAGGCAGCTGGGACCACTCTCCTTCCAAAGCTGGAGCTCCACTGGAAGCAGGCATACATCCTGCTGCAACTACCACATCCCAATCCACCACCTCGGGCCTGCTCCCTGCAAGCACCTCACATCCCACTGCACAAGCCACAACATTCCCCACCACCCCTTTAGGCACCCAAGGGACCCGTCTGCACTCACCTTTCCCCAAGTACACCATCCCGTACTCCCGGCCCTGCGGGGTCTTGTATTCCACAGTAAAGCAGACCTCCTTCCCGATCAGCTTCTTCCGCAGGAACTCACGAGCCGGGAAGCCCCAGGGCTGGAGGGAAAGAAGTCACCAGGAGCCAATGGATCTAATGGAGCTGGGAAGCCTGAAGTCCCCCACATGCTGCATGGGCCATGCTGGAGGCTTGCACAGGAATCAACTGCAGGAGAAACACCTCCACTCTCCCCCTCCATCCCACCAAAAGGGGTCCTGGTTGGTTTTCCACCTGGTGTCAGGCTCCCAAAGCACAGCCAGACCCAGTGCGCTCCAAGAGCTGGAGACACAGCAACCCTGACCAGCCCCAGCTGCCCGGGACATGGTGGGGGCTCCTCCAGCTCCCACCCAAGGCTGCGTGGATGCCCGTGGAGAACAGCAGAGCAGAACCAACCACGACAGCCAGGAGCAGCAGGCTCCTGCATCTCCCAGCACCTCTGTGCATGGAGGTAGGAACACACCGGAGCCCCAGCGAGCTCAGCCCCACGCCACCGCAGCAGTGGGTGGAGAACACGGTCCAGAGCAGAACATGACGTGCTCATAAACAATTAGCAAACCTGACAGGCATCACTTCATGAGGAAAGAGTGACATTTACCGGCTGAAGCAGTGTTCCAGAAGACAAACTCCCCAGGGAGAGCAATTAGCTGCCAGCGCTCTGCACCACCCCCGGGGCTGGGAGGATGGGTGGCCTGGGCCAGGCTCCCTGCACGAAAGCCCTGCCTGCATCCAGCTGCCAAAGCAACACCCCCTTGCTTCCCAAAACCCCATTCCTGGCACAAGAAAAACCCCACAGGGGAAGCCTGGAGGTACCAACGGCTTCCCCTGGTCCTGGAGATCCTGCCCAGTCATCTTGGCCCATGCCTGCCCCATCCTCACAGGAGAGTGAGGAAGAAGAATCCCACCCCAAATTCCACACTGGGAGCAGGAAAAGATTCTCTTAAAGGACACCTGAACGGACCTGTTTGTATCCTGCGGCTGCCCCATGTGTAGCCTGCAGACCCTGGTCCTTGCCAATGGACCATACCTGTCCTATCCCAGGCATCTGTGTGACTGCAGCAGGGCAAAGAAGGAAAATCCTGCCCCAAATTCCACACTGGGAAGGTTGAAGAACGGAAAGGATTTCTTAAAGGATAATTGAAGGGACTGTTTGTATCCTGCAGCTGCCCCATGTGTAACCTGCAGACCCTGCCCAGCCATCCTGGTCCTTGCCAATGGACCATGCCTGCCCATCCTGGGCACGTGTGTGTCCATAGCAGGGTGAGGAAGGAGAATCCCACCCCAAATTCCACACTGGGATGCTTGAAGCAGGGAAAGGATCTCTTAAAGGATAACTGAAGGAACCGTCTGTATCCTGCAGCTGCCTCACGTGAGCTGTGGGAGCTGCCTGCATCCCACGTGATGGTCTGGCAATGGGCAATGCCTCTTGCAATGTCCAAGCAGAGGGTGTTGTGGTCTGTAGAGCCGTCCCAGCAGCCTGGAGGCCCCTGCCCAGCCCAGCCCCGCCTGTGATCCCTGGGGAATGGTGCTCCCAGACGCACCCACCTCATCTGGAGTGTCCTTGGCGTCGGGCTGGCCGGCGGCGGCGCGGCGCGCGAGATTCCCAGCGCGGATGTTGCTGAGGTTGATCTGGCGCTCAGGGGGGGGGCCACCCCGGGGCTGGCCACGGACGATGATGGCACAGCCCGACAGCACCTGCAGGGACAAAGAGGGGTTACGGGGGGCCCCCAAACAGCAACAAAGGAGAGGGGCCAGGGGGACGCGAGGGGATGCTGCACACGGGCACCCAGGGATGGATCCTACCCCATGGGAAGGTCTGCACCACAGCGAACGGTTTCTCACAGACACAGGAGCTGCTCCAGGTTTCCCGCTTGGGGATGCAGGATGGAGCCCAGCTCCTCACCCTGCACTTGACAGGGGTATCAAACACCCCGTTCCTCCTTCAGAGGCAGCACGATGGAACACGGCGATCTTGGATATCGCCAAGGACTTAGCACATTGGGATTTTACCCTGATGGCCCCATTCTCCCCCAGTGATTTGGCTGCTGAGTGCTCAGAGCCAGGAGCACAGCTACATTGGACAATCCCATCCCACCCACCTCCCAGAGCACCAGCAGTCCCATTGCTCCTTGTGTGCCACAGAGCATTCCCACATTCAGGAGTGCCCCAAGGGGCTCTGCACAGCTGCTCACACAGCACAGGAGGATGCAGGCAGGGAAAAACCTTGGCAAGGACCAGCTCCAAGTGGATGCTTTTACCTACTGTGATGCTAAGACCTTTAGGTGATTCCATAGAAGTCAGATAAACCCCTGTGGAGAGAACTGATGGGAGAATCCCCAGAACAACACAGACCCCAAATGGGACATCTCCTCCTTGTTCCCCTGTCAATTACAGACCCCAGCTGCAGAACCCCAGGGCTTCCCAACAGCTCCATCCCAGTACAAGAACCCAAAGCCACCCATGGCATTGGCACAGGCAGCTCCAGCTTCTGAGCATGCTGGGGATCACCCTGTTCCCGTTTTAATCAGCCTGGGCTCCCCACATGCAGGACTGATGCTGCTGAAGCACTCACAGAAAACCTGGTTTTCAGCCCATGCCCTGGCTTTATGCCCACCCAAAATCTCTATGGATGCTCACAGTGCATCCCAAAGCAGAGGACTTGTCCCCTGTCCCAGCAGGCAGTGCCAGGGACACCAGCTCCCACTGAACTTTGCCAAAACCAGCCCCACAGCATCACATTTGCTGTCTGCAGCGTTCCCTGCATGGATCCATGACACAGACCGGTGCACGTTCTGGGAATTCAACTTCAAATTAAGCCTGACCTACACACACTTATCACAGAAAAGACTCAGTGCTTGGTACTTGAGGACTTAGAGGTTTCATGGCTGTAATTAACCTTAATCTTTAATTTATAGGGCACGGGGATGTTGTAAGTGGTTTATCCAACTACCAACACAAACCCTGGATCCCGGGAAGGGGCCAGGTTTGTTAGTGAAGCTGCTCTGTACAGCACACTGTGCTCCTCCTCATCTACAGGCACCCTGGCTTAAACCAGGCTGCAGAAGCTGCAGTTAGTGCAGGAGCACGATGGATGCACCAAGGCCAGGGCATGGCACAGGGATGCAGGATGGATGGACCTGGATCCTGCTGTGGTGGGAATGGCACCGGAGTCCTGCCAGCACAGGCAAGTCCAGAGCTATGGCTGCCAGGCACAGAGGTGGGAAGGAAGGCGGTGAGAAGGATGGATCCCAAAGCACCCATGGAGTGACTCCATGGGCTTCCCCAAGTCCTTAGGTTCTCCAAAAGAAGCCTATTGAGCTCAATCCCACCCCGTGGAACAGAGCCTCTTCCAGTTGGTGGCTGCAGGGTCCTGACCCCACCACCACCCTGTTCCTGCTCTTCATCACATCCTGCTCCCAGACTCTTGAGGTCCCACTGTCATTTCAGAGGAAACGTGCAGCAGGAAGGTTCAAAAAACACCCCCAAACACTTCCAAGTCCAACAAGTTGTGATGGGAATCGCAGAGGAGCCATCCAGGCCAGCAGCTCCTGACTCCATGGCACCATCACAGAGAGCCTGGGAATCTCACCTCTCCAGCATGCCCTGGGCAGGGATTCTAGGGTCTGCCCTGGAAAGGGAAGGGGGTCCACGGGGCACATCCCAGAGGGGTGCCTGGACAGCAATCCCGCAGCACCCACTCCAGATATGGGGCACCAGGGTGGTGTGTGGTCCCCAGGAGCTGGTATCTACCACATGCACCAGCCAGCTCCTGACCTTCGCTCTCCAGGAACACGTGGAGACAACACATTGAGAGCTCCAGGATCCCTTCCCACTGCCCCTTCCCATGGGGATGCCACTGGCACCTTAGGAAGAGGAGCCCCTGGGGCACCCAAGGGACATACTGGGTGCTGGTGGCCCATGGGCAGTGGTACAGGGGGTGCCATGGAGCTGCCAGGGAAACCCACGCTCCCTCAGGGCTGGTGGGGGTTCAGCTCCACTGGCTCCCGGTCCCCGGCATGCACAGGGGAACCCGAAAGTTCCTCCCGCCCCTTCCCAACAGCCGGGATGGGAGCACGGGGAAGGGGAGGTCCAAGGCTCCCGGAGGGGGGGCAGGACGGGACGGCAGCATCGGGAGCACCCGGGGCCCCATGCGGCGGGGAACCGGAAGGCGTGAGAAGCAGGGGCGTATCGCGAGGCTCCGGGACGGGAGGAAAGTCCTGGGCTCCCGAAGGGGGTCCCGGTTATCGGGAGGGAAAGCGGGGAGGAGGGTCCCGAGTACCGGAGGTGGAGTCCCGGTTACAGTGATGGGGGGGGGGGGGTCCCATGCACCGGCGGAAGGTGCAGGGCGGGGGGGTCCCGGTTACAGAGAGGCGAGGCGGGGAGCGGAGGAAACTCCTGATCACAGAAGGGAGCCGCACGGCGGGGCAGGGTCCCGATTACCGGAATGGGGAGGTTGTCCTGCGCACTAGAGGGTTCTACACGGCGGGAGGATCCCGGCTACCGGGAGGGGAAAGGAGGGGGATCCCTGTAACCGGGAGAGGCTACACGGCGGAGGGGTCCCGGCTACCGGGACGGAAGACGGAGTCCCGGGCACCGGACGAGGCTGCACGGCGGGGGCGTCCCGGTTACCGGGAGGGGAGCTGAAAGGAGCCACGGGCGGGAGGCGGCGGCGGAGGCCGCGGGCGGGCAGGGCGGTGCTCACCATCTTGACGATGCCGCGCTGCACGGCGAGCGGCGGCACGGAGCCGCCCTGCCCGGGACCGGCCGCGGACGCCATGGCGAGGGAGCCGAGAGCGGCGGAACGGGGAGAGCGCGGAACCGAGCTGCGGGGAGGGGCCTCGCCGGGGAAGGGGGCGTGGCTCGGTCTAAGCCCCGCCCCTCAACCCGGCCAAGGGCCAACGGAAGGCAGGCCCCGCCGCGCTCTTCGCCCCGCCCCTCCGCGCCTTAACCAATGGAAACGCACAGATCGCCGAAGCTCCTGCCCGAGAGGCAGCCGCGGGGGTGACGTCACGAGAGAGCTACCTCCTCCGCATCGCACCTCCCTGCCGAAGGGGGCGGGACTTCCGGGGCACGCGGCGCCAGGGACACGTCGGCACAGGGGCCGCCCGGGAGCCCACGTGGCTCTGTGCCGCGCTTAGGGCGGGGCCAGGAGGGGAGCCACGCCCCCAGACGTCACTGCCCGCCCCCCGCGCGTGCCGCGCCGAGCCCTGGCGGGAGCCGCCGAAACCCGCCGAGCGCCAAGGGGTTCGTGTGGGAGGGGGACCCGGGATGGGGACCCCATCACGGACACACAGGGGGTCAGGGGATGGGGGACCCCCAGCACAGCCCCACTGGGGGCTGCAGGCTCCCTTAGTGCAGCCCGGTGCGGGGCTCCTACAAGGTTACGGGGATCCCGCAGCAGAAACCCACAGGAGACCGGGGCTCCCGCAGCACAGCCCCTCGGGGGCAGGGGTCCCGCAGCGCAGCCGCGTATAGGTGTCAGGGGAAGGGGTTCCCCCAGTGCAGACCCACAAGGAACCAGGGGAAGGCGATCCCACCCAACAGAGCCCCACAGGAGAGTGGGGGGTCCCACAGCGCATCCCCCTGGGGGCCAGGGGGAGGGAATCCCCCCATCCCCATGGAGGATCCAGGGATGGAGTTCCCTCCAGCCCCATGGGGAGTCAGGAGGGAAGGAGATCCCCCCGTGCAGCCACACGGAGGGTTCAGTGGAGGGAGCTCGCCATGCTGGTCCCCCCGGGGGATGGGGTCCCCCCCCATCTCCCTCTCCCTCCCCTGGCTGCAGTCCGGGGTGCAGGATCGCAGCCCCCCAGCGCCTCCCCCCACTTCATCCCATGCAGAAACAATGTGCTGCCGGGCAAGAGAACAGGGGACCCCCTCTGCACCCCTGCTCCTCCGCTCCTACTTTCGGCCACTTCGGGGCCATTCCCCACTGCCCCGTAGGAGGCACCCGTCCTGTGTTCTCTCCCCAGGGCCACCCACTCCCACCCCACTGCCCACGGACACCCGCACCCTACCAGGCAGCATCCACGTCCTGCGAGGGGTCAAGATGAGCGGTGGGCTCCCCCATAGCCTCAACCACCCATCATCACGATGTCCTGGCACCCATCACCATCGTGTCCCAGCACTGGGGACCTGCAGTCCAGATGCAGTTTCAGGACGTCCTCCCATAGGGGCCACTGGCACGGTGTGGGCGCCCTCCTCGCGGACAGGGCTGTGGGCGCAGAGCTCAGGTCTTTAAGTGACCCCAAACCCTCCCCATCCAAAGCAGAGGGACCCGAGGAGCCAGCGCAAGGCTGGGACCTGGGGTGACTCCAGCGTGCCGTGTCACCGCTTCAACACTGGCGGTTCATGCACGGACAAGGACTTTTGGGGGGCGATTTAGGGGTGCCCCCGGTGCTTACCCGCTTGGCGGCACCATCCGTGGCCGTGCCGCTCCCTGCTGGCAACTCAGCCCTGGCGTTACCCTGTGTCCGTCACAGCGGCGCCGGGGCAGGGTTTGCCTCTCCTCGCACCCTGCGGCAGCCGCCGCTCCGCTCAGCCCTCGCCTCTGCCAGCTCCGAACTGAGTCGTGTCATTTGTGGGTGGTAGAAAGCGATTATCCTCTCTCTGAGTGGTCACGTAGGGAATCCAGGCAATCGCAGCTCTGCAATTCCCGCTCTAGGGAGTGGGAATGGAGCAGCACCGGCTCCGAACAGTGAGAGCAGTTGTAGCTGTGACTGTGACCATCCCATGTCCCACAGGGCAGCCGGACCCTGGTGCAACTGTTTCCAAAGCCCTGCGATGTGGGAAGAAGCCCAGCCATGTGGGAAGGAGATTTGGAGCAGGGATGCAAGGATCAGGGATGCCCTGGCACACGATGACGTGTGGCACAACAGACCCTGTGCCGTGCAGTTGGCATTTTCTACCTATTCCGGGCAGGTTTTGCATCCTCAGTGTTAACCATGTTCTTCCTATAAAGGGATTGTTTCCACACATGAAGCCCAGCAGTGGTCCAGCCATTGGCCGCTCTACCAGAGCATCCCTATGATCCCAATCCCGGGTTTCACACCGGGATCACCCTTGCCAAAATCTCTCCCTGTGGGTCAGGCAGTCATGGAAGGATCCTTCTCCCGGCTCCCAACCTGCCGAATCCCTCCACTGCCTTCATTTCCTTGCTCCAGCTTGTTTCATGGTAATGCATGTCTTTGTTTCATCCCTTGCTCCTATTTAATACTTTGCACCATGACTCATTCATGAGTGCCAGGGTGGGAACTCAAGGGCAGGGAGTCACCTCTTCAGCCCCAAAATTGAGCAGAGCTGCTCCATTATCCCAATTTATGGCATTTCTGGACCTACACCTCACCAGTGTCCCAGCTTGAAGCTGCATCCCACCGGGCTCTGCTCGGGAAGATGAAGGCTCATCCATGTGCTCCAGCTCCAATGAGGGCATCTTCAAGCCCCACAGTTGCCTCTTTTAGCCAGAATATTTTAATAATCATCTTTTTGATGGAAAAGCAAGTGGAAATGTAGGTGGGAGCACTTAGGTAAAGGAGGTTTGCTTGCCTGGCTGACTCATTGCGGCTTTTAAGTTTCACGTGTGCTTTCTGGAGGAGAAAAGAAAGGATTTCTTTTTCCAGCCATCCCTGGTGCTTGGGGAGGAACAGGGTCCTGCTGTGGAGAGAAAGCCCACAGAGATGGAAAGCAGCCTTGGATGTGCAGAAAGGAGCTATGAAGAGGAAGGGAAAGACCCTTTCTGTGCTGGAGGCATCACTTTGGCGTAACTGAATCAACCCCAATGTGCTGCAGCACCCAGCTTTGGTCCTGCAGTGGGATCCCAACGCAGAGGGATGTGGAGCAAGTCCAGAAGAGCCCATGGAGATGCTGCGAGGGCTGGAGCAGCTCTGCTCTGGAGCCAGGCTGAGAGAGCTAGGCTGGTTCAGCCTGGAGAAGGCTCCTTAAGGGGAGACCTTAGAAGGGTTGGAAGGGACCTTAAAGCTCCTCCAGTTCCAACCCCTGCCATGAGCAGGGACACCTTCCACTAGAGCAGGTTGCTCCAAGCCCCTGTGTCCAACCTGGCCTTGAACACTGCCAGGGATGGGGCAGCCACAGCTTCTCTGGGCACCCTGTGCCAGTGCCTCAGCACCTTCACAGGGAAGAACTTCTGCCTAAGAGCTCATCTCAGTCTCCCCTCTGTCAGGTTAAAGCCATTCCCCTTGTCCTGTCCCTGAAGGACCTTGCCCAAAGACCCTCTCCAGGTTTCCTATAGCCCCTTTAGGCACTGGAAGACCCATCTGTGCAGCTCCCTAAATCCAGCTGGAAGGATCTCAGAGGAATTTCCTTCCCAGGCAGGGAGAGCTGAGCAACTGCAATTACATTTGATTGCAATTATGGTTAATGAAGGCTCATCAGAGCTCGCCTCTGCCTGGAGAGCTTGAGGCTTGGGGGACCTGGTTGTCCACTGCCCCATAGTGGTCTCTGGTAGCCCCGGTCCCGGGTGCATTCACTTGTCCTCCATCCCCTTCACAAGCCACTGGTGTCACTGGAAGTGCCACAGCACACTGATGCTACTGGCTGTGGCCGGTCCCATGGGTCCTGCTGTGCCACCACTGTGGGCTGGCTCCCCTCGAGGCAGGAGACAGCTCCTCAGCTGCCTGACGTGCACTCACCTAATTGCAGGTAATGAGAGATTCCAATCACACCATCGTGCTGTGCTGAGGCAAACGGCTTCCAGAAACCCAATTGCCCTTTAGCATCCCAGGTGTCCTTATCAGCCAGACCTGCATCTGCTTGGGAAAGGAGATGAGATCAATGGAGGTGGAGATAGAGACAAAAATAAAGGTGAAAATGAAGATGCTAATGCCGTACTCAATTCCACACTCATCCCACATTCATTCTACATTCATGCCATGCCCGTGCCACTCTCATGCCATGCTCATGGCCATTCTCATGCCACACTCATGCCATGTTCATGACATGCTCATGCCATGCTCATACCAAGTTCACGCTTGTTAAGAAGTAAAAGTGAATCCCTCCCATTCCCTCTCCATCCCAACACACCCCCACATCTCATCCCCACTTGCACCAGCAGCCCTGCACAAACCTTATTGCTGCACCCACCCCATCCTGCACCCACCTCATCCTGCACCACCATGTGCCAGCTGCTGAAAACCCAAAGAGCCCCTGGGATGCTCAGCATCCTTATCCTTCCTCTGGGATGCCCAGCATCCTTGTCCTTCCCCCATGAAGTACAACATCCCCATTCTACCCCTGAGATACTCACTACCCACAAAATGCTGAGCATCCCTATCCTACCCTACCCCTGGGATGATCAGCATCCTTGTTCTATTCCCTGGAAAGCACAGCATCCCTGTCCTGCACCTGGGATTCTCAGCATCCTTGTCCTTCTCCTGGGAAGCACAGCATCTCCATCCTGCCCCTGGAATGCTCAGCATCCCCGTTCTGTCCTCCCTGTCCTCAAGCTCCCTCTCCTACCAGAGGACAGCATCCCCACCCTGTCCCAGGCGAACCCAGTATTCCATCCCTTTCCCAGGGTAGCACTCCCTCTTCCAGCTCTCCCAAGCATTCCCATTTACAGTCACCATGGTGTGAAGGTGCTGCCTGGAGGCTGTTGGTCCTGGGGACATACTCATGGTATCCACCACGATCCAAACTGAAGTCCTGGAATCAGCGGTGGGGTCCTGGAGCAGGGGGCATGGACAGCTTTATCCACAGTCCCCATGCACCATAAGGTCCTGGCACAGGAGGTGCCTGCCCATGCCCGAGGGAAGGCAGGGGAGCAGGGACTGTCATTCCCGCAGCTCCAGCTGGATCCCATCCTGTGGCCATCCTTGTTCCCAGACCGGCCCATATGCCACACAACAGCGCTGCTGCATTGCCCACCAGAGAGGAATGTCTGCAGAGCTCTTTCCTGAGTTTGGAGGGAGGTGGAGAGGAGTGAGCATGAAATGCAGGTGACACGGTGGGACCTGGAGCATCTCTCCCCCTTCCCCTCTCTCCTCTTCTTCATCTCTTCACCTCTCTACTTCTACATCTCTCTGTCTTCCAATTTCAACGTCACTCTGTCTCTCTGTCTTTCCACCTCTCCACCTCTCCTTTTCTCCATGTCTCCATGCCTCTGTCTTCATCTCTCCACCTCTCCATGTCTCTACATGTCCAAGTCTCCACCTCTCGGTCTCCCCATTTCATTGTCGCTCCACCTCTGTCCTTCCACCTCTCCATGTCTCTGCATCTCCAGCTCTCCATATCTCCATCTCTCCATAACTCCATATTTCCACCTCTCCATCTGTCTTCTCATTTCAACATTGCAACATCTGTCTCCACATCTCCATGTCTCCATGTCTCCATCTCTGTCTACCCGTTTCACCGTTGCTCTCTGTCTTATCACCTCTCCACCTTTCTTCTTCTCAGTTTCTCCTCCTCTCTATTTCTCCACCTCTCCTCCCCTCCATCCTCTCCATGTCTCCATCTCTCCATGTCTGTGTGCTCTTCCCCATGTCTCCATGTCTTCACCTCTCCATCTCTGTCTCCCTGTTTCACCATCGCTCTCTCTCTGTCTTCACACATTTCCACCTCTCCATCAGTCCCTCTCTCCATTTCTCCTCCTCTCCATCTCTCCATGTGTAAATGTCTCCATGTCTCCACATCTCTATGACTCCATGTCTCCACCTCTCCATCACTTCATCTCCGCATTTCTCCACCTTTCCATCTCTTCACCTCTCCATGTCTCCACCTCTCCATGTCTCTACCTCTCCATCACTCCACCTCTCCATCACTCCGTGTCTCTTTTCTCCATTTCACCCTCTCTCCACCTCTCCATCTTTCCACCTTCCCACCTCCCCGTCTCCCCCTTCCCTCCCCTCTCCTCCGCGGCCCTCCCATGCCCTCCCCAGCCGTTCCCTTTCCCCGTTCCCGTTCCCCGCCGCCGGGCCAGCTCCGCGCTGAAGACGCACGGCCCCGGCGCCCGCCGCTGCCGCCTTCCCCGTCCCCAAGGGGCTCCTCCGGCCCCCCTGAGCTCCGGACAGCCCCGCGGGGTCCCCCCGCAGCCGGCTCCTCCCCGGGCCCCTGCATCCCCTGCCGCACCACCCCGGTAACAGCGCCGCTCCCCGCAAGCCGCCGGCGCGCCCTGCCCGGTTCGCACAGCCCCGGGGGACCGCGCTGGCCGCTCCCGGGACCGCCCGCTGCCCCCTGCCCCCCACCAGCCGTGGGGGGAGCGGCGGGACCGACCCACTGCCACGGGGCCCTCCCCGCCCCGGGGCTCAGCCCCGCGCCCCGCTCCCCGCCGCCCGGCGCTGCGTTACGCACGGGGCTCCCCCGGTGCGGGGGCTCCGCCGGGGCTCCTGGCGGCCGGGGCGGAGCTGGAGGGGGTCCGGGCCCGGCTTACAGCTCTCCGCGCTCTGTCGGGAGCCTCACGGGCAGCCCCGGGGCGAGATGCGGGGGGACACAGTGGGAAGCGGGGAGGCGGCGCGGCGGCTCCCGGGGGCCGGGACCGGGCCCGGGCCCTGCGAGGCTGTGGTTAATGTGTAATTCGGAGCATATGGCATTTTACAAAGGCGGGCGGCTGTGCGAGGAGCGGGGGGCCGGGACCGGGGTGCTAATAACGCTCGGTGACACCCGGGGCCGGGCGCGGAGGGCCGGGGCTCTGGGCTCCTCTCGGGCCAATATTTGCTCTTCAAATATTTTACTTTGAAACATTTACAACGTGGTTTATTTTACGTTTTTATCTCCTAAGAAAAGGGCCATCTGCGCACCGGCATGTCCCCGCTGGTCCCGCCATCCCCGGCCGCCCCAGTGTTTGTCCAATACTCCCCAAAACGCAGAGCACCCCCCTAAAACAATAAAGTAAATACATGCTCTAGCCCCGAATATGGGCTTATGAGCGAATACCAAGCGCTTGCCCATATGGCAGCTCTGCCTGCCCCTGTTTGCTCTGAGGGGCTCTCTGGAGCCCAGGGAGGCTCCGCCGGGGGTTACCGGGGATGCAGCGGAGGCCGCGCTGTCCACCGGGCGCCGGTGCTGAAACGCCGCCGGTAGCACCGGTACCCACTCACTGCCCGGTCCAGGGGGGTTCGGTGGGTCTCGGAGCCACCAGGCCAGGCCACCGACGGAGCAGCCCGGGCCGGGCGTGTGCTGGGCGCGGCCGCCCGGTCACCATCGGGTCGTCCCCTCCTCCCCATCCTCCTCTTCCTCCTGCCCCGTGACATCACGGTCCTGCTCCTTCAGCAGCCGCCCCGCACGGCACCGGCTCGGCAGCACCTGGCTGGCTCCGAGGACGATCCGGTTCAGCTCCACAGGTACCCCCCTGCATCCCTCCGGGCATTCCTGCGCTCAGCCGTAGTCACCTGTGCACACATACACACACGTGTATGTGCAGATGGTGGCATGGATGCGTGTAAAAGTGTGTGCTCATGTGTGTGCAGCTGGGCATGGGGAGAAAGGAGCACATGCATGTGTGTGTGTGTCCATACATGCAGAAGCACTTGGATGTGTGTGGATGGGTGCGCACAGACTCATGCTTGTACGAACATGAAGGGTAGCACAGGGCAAGCTCGGGCATGGGAGGGCTGCTTGGGGTGGTTGTGACTTCTTATCCTGTGTGGGAAGCAATTCCCAGTAGGATTTGGGTGGTGAAGGTGCCTTAATATGGAGAAAGCTTTGGGTTCTCCAGGAATGGTTTGCTCTGCACCAGCCTGATCAAGCCCCATTTCGTTTATTTCTCTCTTCGCCCCTATGTGCACAAACGCCCAGCTCAGCCCCTCTCCAAGGTCCCTCAGGCGGACCAAGGGGGACAGTGGGCTCCCGGCTCAACATTCCCAGTGCACCTGTTTTTCCATGTAGAAAGAAATCCCCGTGTCGCCTCCTGGCATAACACGAGCCAAGCCCTTGGCTGGGAACAAAGCTGGGGACCACTGCTGGAGGCTGTGCCCGTGCTGCTTGTTCCTTCCTTCCTGGAGCAGCCTCGGGTGCTTTGTTCCAGGATGATCCATTCATTTCCGAACGAGAGGAAGATTTGGTTTCTTTCCACCTGTGGGAAATCTGCCCACTTGTCCTGTTGATGGACAAGGAAGGATGGATTTTGCTTTTCTTGACTCTCACAGCCAGGGTGAGTGTCCTCAGGCACTGACTCAAGCTGTTGAAGGGAAGCAGCACCATGGCTGCAGTGGGATTTGGGAGCTGGAGCGGGACAAGCCCCCTCTGGGGTGTCCAGGAGTTTATAGGGTGTTTCAAGTGAAATCCTGGGGTAGTTGAGGAGCAGACAGGCTGCTGGAGCAGGAATTGCTCTGTGTCCCCCATAGCATGGTTTGGATGGAAGGGACATTAAAGCTCCTCCAGTTCCAAACCCCTGCCACAGGCAGGGACACCTCCACTGGAGCAGGACCCACTACATCCATGGGGCTGCTTTAGGTCAGGCTCTGGGGCGAGGGAAGGTGCTAGGGGGCAGAGAGAAGGGCTGGGGATGGGAAAGGGCAGGAACTTTGGGAGTGTGTCCCCACCATGTGGGGCAAGATCAAGGCTGCTTTGCCTTGCTTTTCTGGCAAAGGAAGGGGCAGAGCATCTCCAGCTGAAGGACTGGAGGCTCCTGGTATCCTGGTTGTCACCAGCCCATCTCTCCTGGCATCTCTCTCCAGCATCCCAGCATCTCCCAGCCACTTCAGAGCCCAAGTGCCTTTTGCAGCCCTGTGAGCAATTTAAATCCAGGTCCCTTTGATCCCCTGTGCCTGGAAAGCAATGATTTTCCAAGCATTCAGACGCCCTCAAGTGTTTCCATCCTCTGCTGAGGGTTTCTGCCCTTGCTGCCCTTTCTCCTTGCAGGAGGGTAACGAGGGGATGTGGCTGAGCCCTGGCCACTGCCACTGATTGATCCTTCCTCCTAACAGCCACCATCTCCTCTCTGCAATTCCCAGCCACCAAAAGCCCTTGTGGAGCCTCACCACGATGCAACACCGAGGTGAGGGATGCAGCTGCACCACAAGCATGGTCCCTGTGTCCATGGTCCTCAGGAAACTGGGGATGGTCTGTGTCAGCCCTTGCCCCATCACAAATGAGGCTGCTTTCCCCCCCCAAAGCCTGCACTGCGTGCTGGTAGCTGATACACTGCAGCACCCCAGAGCTGTCAGGCCATCCCAATGATGTCCAGTGCTTCCCTGCCCATTCCAGCCCATCACCCCTGTTGCAGCTGCCTTCCCCTGCAGCCTCTCCTCCTCCCCCTGCTCCTCCATGGGGTATCCCTTCAGCATCACTTGATGAATACCCCCATTCCCTGCCTGCTCCTGCCACACGATGCCTGCACCCACACCCCAGCCAACAAGCCCCACATTGCTCCAAGCTCCAAACCCTCCTTCCCAGCCCCTTCCAATGCCCCCTCCCTTCCCAATCCCCATCAGTCCCCAGAGGTCCCCTATGCCACCATCCTTCACCCTGGTGCTCTCCTGGGAGCCAGGTTGGGAAGAGCCAGCACCATCCCCTCCCCCCCCACCCCCAACAAGCTCTGTCCCTGTCTCCTGCTCGGCCACCCCTAGGGCCCAGCGGTGTGAACCAACTGGGGGGACTCTTCCTGAGCGGCCGCCCCCTCCCTGCCTGCAAGAGGAGGCAGATCATTGAGCTGGCGGCGTGTGGCATCCGGAGCTCCGACATCTCCCGCAGCCTCAAGGTGGGAGCCTCTGGGAGTGGGGGGATCTCCTTCTCCAAACCCATTTCCTGCTGAGCCTCTGCCCCATCCATCCCATCTGCAGGTGTCCAATGGCTGCGTCAGCAAGATCTTGGGTCACTACTACAGGACAGGGGCCGTGGGGCCCAAAGCTATGGGGGGCAGCAAGCCCCGCATGGCCACACCCAAGGTGGTGGCCAGGATTGCCCAGATGAAGCTGGAGCAGCCTTCCCTGTTTGCCTGGGAGATCCGCAGGCAGCTCCATGCTGAGGGCACCTGCACCAGTAACAGGATCCCCAGCGTGAGTCCTGGGAAGGATGGGAAGGCTGTGCAGGGAAGGGCGGGATGGTGGAGGGAGGAGTAGGCAGGGAGGGGAAGCAAATCACTCCCTCCCACTAAAGCAGAGCCCCACCAGCCACCCCCAGTGAACTTTGCCATGATCTTGGGCATGGAGACCCTGAGGTGGGGCTGCTCCATGTGCCACTGGTCAGCAGAGGCAATAAGATGTGATCTGCAGCATCAGAGCAGAGAGAATCAGAGAATCATGGGATAAACTGGGTTGGAAAAGCCCTTTAAGCTCATCCAGTCCAACCGTTCCCAGCACTGCCAAGGCCATCACTAACCCATGGCACTGAAGGCCTCGGCTACACGGTGTGTGAACACTTGCAGGGACGGTGACTCCAGCACTGCCCTGGGCAGCCTGTTCCAGTGCCTGAGCACCCTTTGGGGAAGGAATTGTTCCTCATCTCCATTTAAACCTGCCCTGGTGCAGCTTGAGGCCGTTTCCTCTTGTCCTATTGAGCTGCACTTCCTAATGCCAGACCCAGTCCTATAAATCCCACTGTCTCCAGCCTGAGATGCAGGCTGCCTCACATTGGATGCTGTAAGTGCACTGAAATGAATGGGTTGCCTGTATCAACAAAGAGCCGAGCAGATGGAGAACCCCTGGCACGTGCTCAGGTGTGGCTGTGGGTGAGCGCCTCTGGGATGAGCTTTGAGGCATCAGCCTCATCCCTCCAGGCTTGGTGCTGCCTGAGCCTGTCCCAGCTCCTGCAGGGAGCAGTGACGCCCACCGCGACAGGGGCTTCTCCCAGCACACCCTGCCCATGGCACAGCCCCGTCTCCCCTGCCCAGGTCTCCTCCATCAATCGGGTGCTCAGGAAGCTGCCCAGTGACCTGCGGCTGGCGGCTCAGCTGGGCTCTGCGAGGGACACGCTGCCATGGGGTGAGCACCACTGGGGTGCAGGGGATGGGGGGGGGGCACCCCACAGGACAGACCTGCTCCAGGTGGGCAGAGAGCTCCTGCCACCCCCAGCCTCACATGTGCTCCTCATCATGCTCCTGCACTGACCCTGTGCCCCAGCTCAAAGGGGTCCATGGACCCTCCTCAGGGCCAGGTCCCCGCCACCTTCTCCCTGTGGTCCCCACAGTGTCCCCTCTCGCTGCCCCCCCTGCCCCACATCCCCCGGGATGCTGCTTGCCCACTGAAGCTGCTGCCACCGGCTCCCTGGGGACCCAGCACCCGCCCCGGCAGCTCCCACCGAGCACCCAGCACAAGAACAGGACGGTCTTCTCCAGGCAGCAAGCAGAGGCCCTGGAGAGAGGTGGGACATGGCATGGGACACCAGGGGCTGTGGCATTCAGTGTGCCAGCCCCGGGGTGCACAGAGCGCCGGGATGGAGTGGGGCTATGCCTATGGGAGGGCATTGACATGTTCTGGATGGGCTCCTGCCCCTCTGAGTAGCGTGGCCATTGCTGTGGTGCTCCAAACCACTCTGAATTGCTGGTGATGGACCGGCTGGATCATGTGCCACAGCACTGGCAGCTGCTGCTCTGGACAGGCTCATCCCACCCCAATTCCCCTTGCAGAGTTTCAGAGGGGACAATACCCAGACACCGACACCCGGCAGAGACTGGCCGCGGCCACCCAGCTCCCAGACACAACCATCAAGGTGAGAGGAGACCCTCATAAAGCCATTCTGCAGCTGGACCATCTGGTCCTGGTGACCAACGCAGCCCCTGTGCCCAGTGCCTCTGAGGGGGATGATGCTGCATGTCCCATCCCAATGCGGCCACTGCTCCAGCCACATTCCCTGCTTCTGCTATCCCTCCATGGCAGACTCCATGACACAGCCCCCTCACGCATGCATCCAGGGCACACTCTGATCCAGGCAGACATCCCATTGCTGTTGGCAAACCTTCGCCATCCATGTGGTCACCCCACACCATGGTGGTGCACACACACACATGTGCATCCACACTTTTCCCATGCCCTGCGCTGAAGAATCTCCTGGAGCCTGGAATGTGCTTGTAGCATGCTGAAGTGGAAAAGATGAGGGATCGAGCCCCTTCCTCTGCTCACAGCCATGCCCATCCCATGCCCATTCCCATGCCATGCTCATGCCCATCCCATGCCCATTGCCACCCCACCCCATACCCTTCCCATGCCCATGACATGCTCATCCCCATGTCCATCACTATGTCCATCCCCATCCCCATCCCCACGCTCATTGGTGTGCAAAGAGCCCTTGTTCTGGGATGAAGAGCTGTGCCAAGGAGCTGGAGTGGGGCCAGGGCGTGGGTGCTGCTGGGTTGGTGTCTCAGGGGGTGTGCCACTGGGGGAATGCCGCAGCCTCGTCCTCCTCTGTCCTCCCCAGGTCTGGTTCTCCAACCGGCGAGCGAAGTGGAGGCGGGAAGCCAAGCAGGAGCTGGAGGCAGGAGCCACAGGTGACAGCCCAGAGCAATGGGGACAGGACTTGGGGATCTGATGCCCAAGGATGGGGCTGGGGTCCAGGGGCCACCCCACTGAGATTTGGCACTGGGCACCGGGATGACTGGGTTTGCGTCCCAGCTCCAGAGCCCTGTGGGAGCAGGGGAGAGGACACAACCAATCTCTGTGCCCCTGGTGAATGGCAGCTCCAGTCCCGTGGCCAGGATGGCCCCTGGCAGCTCCGCAGACCATCGCCTACGGCACGGGGTGATGCCTGCCTGCATCCATCCAGTGGGAATGTGCTACCCCTAGGCAGTAAAGCTTCATCCCTGGCTTTCCCCAGCCAAAACCAGGTCTGGGTCCTGCATGGTTCCTGAACCAGCACTGCCCTCCCTGCCTCTCCCCTGCAGGCTCCTGGTGCCACTGGATCCTGCTCCATGGGGTATCCATGGCTGCTTTCCACCCCGTATCCCCAACAGCCACTAGCTCTGCACAGGTAGGACATGGCCGGGGTCCCTTCCCTCCATCTGGTGATGGGGAGTCCCCACCAGCACCCAGCAGGCTCCGGGCACCCTCTGGAGCCCACACTCCCATTGCCCAGCTACACTGAGCTTTCTGGGTGCTGCCTATCCCAGGGAGCATTCCTGGAGCCAGGCCGGAGGGTGACACTTTGCTGGTTCCCTCTGGGATGGCCTGGTCCTAAAGCATCCCTGTGGATGCTCTGTGACATCCTGCTCTCTGTTCCTCACACAGCACCTCCCGGACACCCCCATGGGCTCATCACAGCCCCTCCAAGGCCATGGCCCCATCAGCCACCCTGGCCCCCCTGCCCCACTGCACCTCTGCACCTCCGGCACATGGGATGACACTTGCTGTGGTAAAAGGGCTGGGAATGGGGCTGGCACCCCCGGGCACAGGGTGGGAGCTGGTGTCAGGATGCAGGACCCCATAGGGTGCTGGGGGGTGTGGGAGGCGGGTCCACCCCTCCCTCTTGCAATGTGGGGTGGCTGCTCTGGGCTGGGGGTTCCACAGGGAGTGGAATGGGGCTGAGGGGATGCTGCCCAGCCCCACACCCTGCCTGAACCCCATTTTCATCCCGCAGGTGTGGCTCCGGGCATCAGCCCTGCTCCCGCTCACTGGCAGCCCACGGAAGGTCCCTCCTTTCCCCTATTGTCCCCCCAGGCTCCACTGCACCCCGGTGCCTGCCTCCTGCCTGGACCCCCGCTGAGCCCCCCTCTGCCACCACTGTGCCCCGGCTCACCGGAGCCCTGTGCCCAGCTCCATGCACTGGGGTGTCCCTGGCTCTGAGGGTCCCCAGCAGGATGGGGGCTGCAGGACAGTGAGTGCAGGGTGTCCCTGCATGGGTGTGCATGGGTGACAGCAGGGCCACCATCAGCTCATTGCCTGCCCCCTGCAAGCCAGGACTCAGACCTCCAGGAGCTCAGACCCCAGGTCCAGAGGGGCAAAGGGGTGGGTGCTGGGGGAAAGCGTCCTTCTGTGCTGGACAGGCTCAGGTTATGGGTCTGTGGTTTGGGTCAGTCTGTGGGAGCTGAGCACCTTGGGGACCCCCTCATCGTGCTGGAGCATGTCACCATCCCCAGTGCTTTGTCTCTGCCCCAGGACACTGCACAAGGGTGCACGGTGTCTCTGCCCCACTTCTTAGAATAGAATCACAGAACCAACCAGGTTGGAAAAGCCCTTTAACCTCATCCAGTCCAGCCATTCCCCAGCACTGCCAAGGCCACCACTAACCCATGGCACTGAGGCCTTGGCTACACGGTGTGTGAACATTTGCAGGGATGGTGACTCCAGCACTGCTCTGGGCAGCCTGTTCCAGTGCCTGAGCACCCTTTGGGGAAGGAATTGTTCCTCATCTCCATCTAAACCTGCCCTGGTGCAGCTTGAGGCCGTTTCCTTTTATCCCATCCCCTGTATCCTGGGAGAAGAGGCTGATCATTGCTGCATCCCCGTCAGCATCCCTCCATCCGCTGGTCCCCCCACCCTGACTTGAGAGCTTGCAGAGGGGCAGGTCTCAGCTGCATGGGGGATCCTTGATCTAAATAAATAGTTTTGGGTTTCTGTTTGTTTTGAAGTTGAGTTTCCTGGGGAGCCAGGGTAAAGGTGCTCGTCACTGGCACAGAACATTGATGCAGGCTGGAGAAATGGGTTTACTTCATAGAACCACAGAATCCCAGACTGGTTTGTACCTTAAAGCTCCTCCAGTTTCAACCCCCTGCCACAGACAGGGACACCTTCCACTAGAGCAGGTTGCTCCAAGCCCCTGTGTCCAACCTGGCCTTGAACACTGCCAGGGATGGGGCAGCCACAGCTTCTCTGGGCACCCTGTGCCAGCGCCTCAGCACCCTCACAGGGAAGAACTTCTGCCTAAGAGCTCATCTCAGTCTCCCCTCTGTCAGGTTAAAGCCATTCCCCTTGTCCTGTCCCTACAGGCCCTTGTCCAAAGCCCCTCTCCAGGTTTCCTGTAGCCCCTTTAGGCACTGGAGCTGCTCTAAGGTCTCTCCTTAAGGAGCCTTCTTTTCTCCAGGCTGAACCAGCCCAGCTCTCTCAGCCTGGCTCCAGAGCAGAGCTGCTCCAGCTCTCGCTACAGCTCCGTGGCCTCCTCTGGCCTCTCTCCAACAGCTCCACATCCCTCTTGTGCTGCTGCACCAGAGCTGGATGTACCTCTTTTCATTCCAGAAACATGGAGCGGCTTGGCCAGGTTTGGTGCATTATTGAGGGGCTGCAGGATTCAGGCTGCTGCAGTTACAGCACTCAGCCCCATGGCATCACTTGTCAGTGGAGCCAGGATTTCATTCCTACCCCTTCAAAAGCATTTATAATGGAGTTGTTGGACCCAGCAGGACAGACCTCAGAAGGGCCGTTGTCCAGTGTGGGACGCTGCAACTGATGCACCATTCACATGGAGCAGGACCTTGTTTGTGGAGCAGGTCTGAGGTGCCATGAGTTGACCCTTAGTGGCCAAGGGGACGTGTCCTTGAAGAGAGGGGCTTGGGAGCAGGCAGGAACCCACCAGTGACTGGGGCCATGGGGAACTGGCAGGGCTGGAAGGGGCACAATGGCATGTGTGGGGCTGCTGGCTCAGATGCCACAATGGTTGGTGCCAAAGGGACACCCCATGGGCTCAGAGCTGGCATTTCTGGGGCACTTCACCTCAGCCCGGCCAGGCCAGGCTGGAGGAACTGGTGCTAAACGGGGCAGTACATTACACACAGAGAGTGGCTTTTGTTCCCCCGCTGAGAGCAGGGTGAGGGGCTGCAGCCCCACAGCGCACCCTGCTGTGGGTGCAGGGGGCTGTATATGGTGGACATGGAGCTGAGTCCCCCTGGGATTGCTCTTGGTTTACCCCAAGGAGGGGTTGACCTCATCGCTCCCTACAACTGCCTGACAGGAGGATGGAGCCAGGAGGGGCTGGGCTCTGCTCCCAAGGAACAAGGGATGGGACAAGAGGAAACGGCCTCAAGCTGCACCAGGGCAGGTTTAGATGGAGATGAGGAACAATTCCTTCCCCAAAGGGTGCTCAGGCACTGGAACAGGCTGCCCAGGGCAGTGCTGGAGTCACCGTCCCTGCAAGTGTTCACACACCGTGCAGCTGAGGCCTCAAGTGCCATGGGTTAGTGGTGGCCTTGGCAGTGCTGGGAACAGTTGGACTGGATAAGCTTAAAGGGCTTTTCCAACCCAATTGATTCTATGGCAGCACAAAGCTGTCCCCACTGCAACAGGACCCTCCACGACCCAGCAGAGGTTGCCTGGCAATGGGAGGTGATGGGTGAAGGTCTTCCACCATCACCATGAAGCATCACCCACCTCGCAGGGATTAACCATCCCTCAGGAGCTGTGCCAGTGAGCGAAGGCACCGGCATCACCTTGTCCCCTGCTGCAAGGTGGCTTTTGAGGCTTGAGGCTGCTGTGATCATGGTGAGGCCTTCAGAACAGGTTGCCCAGAGAAGCTGTGGCTGCCCCATCCCTGGCAGTGTTCAAGGCCAGGTTGGACACAGGGGCTTGGAGCAACCTGCTCTAGTGGAAGGTGTCCCTGCCCATGGCAAGGGTTGATACTGGAGGAGCTTTAAAGTCCCTTCTAACCCAAACCATTCCATGATTCTTTTCCCTGGAGGCAGTCAGAAACAGGCCGGGCACAGGGTACAAAGTGGTGGTGTTTAATGATCAATGTACAACAGCAGCCACAGCCCTCCCCAGGAGAAAGAGAACTGGAGTTACCAAAGGAAGGATCCTTCCTGCTGCCTCCAGCCCGTCTCAGACCCCAGCCCCAGCTCTGGGCGAGGCTCAGGGACACTTGGGGACACGTCACCGCAGCAGGTGCGGGCAAGCTCTCACAGACAGCACATGCAGGTGGGGAGGGCGGCCAGCATGCAGTGCTGCTGGGGCCAGGGCAGGGCATCACCGCAATCTTGGCTGCCCCAAGAGTCCTTGAGCTTCAAGTCCTACCCCATAAACACAGAGACACGAGGCCATTCTGGGGAGAACAGAAAAACAACCCCCCCAAATAATAAACCCCAAGGGAAACCAAGGGAAAGAGCAGTTGGAAGAGATGTCCCCAGCTCCTCTGGTCCCTGCGCCACCGGCCCTGCTAGCGCTTGGAGAGCTCGTGCGAGAGCCAGTCCAGCCCATCGTAAAGCCCCGTGCCCTGCGTGGCACACGTGGCCTGCACGTACCACTGCAAAAGAGGGAATGGAGAGCTCTGGGCTCCGCAGGTCACCCAGAAGCAGCCCCACGGGTCCATCCCATAGGGATGGGGATGGCACCCCCGGCACTCACGGTCCTGCTGCGCAGCGCTTGCAACCCCAGCTTGTCGGTCAGCTCGCTCACGGCCATGGCGTTGGGCATGTCCTGCTTGTTGGCAAACACCAGCAAGACGGCATCCCGCAGCTCGTCCTCCTGCAGCTGCGGAGGGAGCAGGGACGCTGAGCTCTTAGTGAGCCTTTGGTGAGCCTCAGCACCCTGGCAAGTGAGACCCAGCCTGGACAGGGCCAAAGAGCCAGGGGGGTCTCCAGCTCTGGTGTCTTGGCTCCCTTCCTGCTCCCATCGTTGCCTGGAGGTCTTGGTGGCATCGAGATGCTTTTCCAGGAGCACCCACGGCATTTACAGAGGGGATGGTGGTGTTGGGGTGTGGGGCTGCAAGGGGTGGGGGGCACAATGACCACCATGGGGATAGCACAGGAGAGTGGACATGATTTCTCCTCCCTGCTCACAGGCTCTGTCACTCTGCTGTGTCCCAGCTTCCCATCCCAAGGATGCTCTGCCCCCTGAGGGAGCCACACCAAGGATTAAATGTCTCCCTGTCTCCACATGGGACACCCCGAGCTCTGTGTTGAGCCAGGTCTCATCTCACACCAACCTGGATGTTGCTGCAGGGCTGCGTGAGCAGGGGGAGGGTGAGGGACACCCATCCCCTGCCAGAGCGATCTCCCCCTATCACTCACCATCTTCTGCAGCTCCTCAGCAGACTCCTGCACTCGCTCACGGTCATTGCTGTCCACCACAAAGATGAGACCCTGTGGGAGAAGCTAGGCTGGAGCTGGCAGCTTGTATGAAGGAGATGGGGACATCCCAGGTGGGCAGAAAGCACCTCTTGACCGAGGGAAAGGGCAGCCCTGCTGCCCCCCAAACACCCCCCCCCCACCTGGGGAAGATGCTGGCCCCTCATTGGACCCCTCTGCCTCACTCCCCTCTGATGGGGCAATGGGCCACACACCCATGTGCCACCCCAGTGCTCCCAGTGGGGTCACCACACCGGGGACTGGGATGCATTCCCTGCTCACCCCTCATCCAGGCAGGATAAGGTCTCAGGGATCCTGGACCAGCCCTGCTGCAACCGAGGGAGCTTATTCCTGTCCACGCCATCCACGTACCTGTGTATTCTGGAAGTAGTGCCTCCAGAGGGGCCGGATTTTGTCCTGGCCACCAACGTCCCAAACGGTGAAGCAAATGTTCTTGTATTCCACTGTCTCCACGTTGAACCCTGAGGGGGGACACGGAGAGAAGGTGCTCACCTTCCTCTGAGAGGAGCCTGGATGCATCCTCTTTACTCCCTCCACGAGGGATTTACACATTTACACACATGGATGTGGTCCCCCCAGCCACCTCTCCAGGCTGAGCATCCCACCTCTCCCTGCCTCTCCTCTCACAAGGGATGCTCCAGCCCCTTCACCATCACCATGGCCCTGCACTGGACTCACTCCAGCATGTCCCCATCCCTCCTGCACTGGTGCCCAGCACCAGACCCAGCACCTTGGAGTGTCTCAGCAGAGCTGAGCAGAGGGGCAGGAGCTCCTCTCTCGACTCGCTCTCAGTGTTCCACTCAGCGCAGCCCAGGCTCTGGTTGCCCAAAGCCATAGGGACTCACACCTGGTGCTTTCTCAGGTTCCTTCCCACCACGACTGCCAGGACCTTCTCTCCAGAGCTGCTCCCCAGCCAGTACCAGGGCCTGGGGGTGTTCATCTCCAAGGGCAGGACTTGGATACACTCCATGAGGTTTCTCTGCCCATTTCTCCACTCTGCCCATGTCCCATTGACGGCAGCATGAACTTCTGGTGTGCCACCAGTCCTCTTAGCCCACGATCACCCACATCTTGCCATGGGTGCTATCCCCCCATCACCTAGGTTACTTATGAAGATGCAATATGACAGAAGTGCTCCCCTGTGAGGGTGCTGAGGTGCTGGCACAGGGTGTCCAGAGAAGCTGTGGCTGCCCCATCCCTGGCAGTGTTCAAGGCCAGGTTGGACACAGGGGCTTGGAGCAACCTGCTCTAGTGGAAGGTGTCCCTGCCCGTGGCAGGGGCTTGGAACTGGAGGAGCTTTAAAGTCCCTTCTTACTCAAACCATTCCATGATTCCTTGTGCAGGGGCACTGGCCAATGCGTTTCACCACAGGTGACCACCCTCGCTGACCCAGCAGCTCAGCCCATTCCCAATCCACCTCTAAGGGAGATGCAGCTGCCTGGTACCCAGTGCTCGATGGGGGCCCTCTCTGGTAGCCAGTGCTCAGTGGGTAACCTCTCCGGTACCCAGTGCTCGATGGGGAGCTCTGCCCGGTACCCGATGGTCGACGGGGGCCCTGCGTGGTGCCGGGCTACTCACCGATGGTGGGGATGGTGGTGACGATCTCACCCAGCTTCAGTTTATAGAGGATCGTGGTCTTGCCGGCGGCGTCCAGCCCCACTGCAAGGAGGAGGCGGTGTCAGCGGCGCCGGTACCGGTATGTGCCCCATCGCCATCACCATACCCATCCCCATCCCCCTCCCGGCCCTGCTCCGCTGCCCCCGCGCTCACCCATCAGGATCCGCATCTGCTTCTTGCCGAAGATGCGGGAGAAGATAGCGGAGACCGTGAGGCCCATGGCGGCGGCGGCGGCGGGAGGGACGGGGGGAGGGGGGGGGTGAACGGGACCGAACGGGACGGGACGGGACGGCCGCGCTGCCTCCCGCTGCCTCCGCTCTGCGGAGGCCCCGCCCCCCGCGCATCAGGCCCCGCCCTCCGCAGCGGCACCACCGCGGCTCCCTGCGCTGCCAGGCCACGCCCCTCACGGACAGGCCACGCCCCCCCTCCCCATTGTTCCCTCATCGCCCCGCCCCGCTGTCAAGCCCCGGTCTTTTGGCCACCCTCCGAACGCGGCTCGCTGCTCAGCCGGTGCTGCGCGGAGGCGCATGCGGGGTGCGTGCAGCGGCGTTCGGCGGAAGCCGTGTGGCGGCGTTCAGTGCATGCGCGGAGGGTGCGGGCTGGAGGTAAGCACCGAGGGGACCGGCGGGTTGCCGTGGAGACAGCCCCGTCACCCCGGCCTCCCCCACGGGCCTCCGCACTGCCCATGGGCCTTCCCTCCGGCCCCACGGGCCCTCCAACCGCCATGGGCCCTACAACCGCCATGGGCCCTCCAACCGCCATGGGCCTTCTAGTCCCCCCTCCCCGCCCTCTCCGCTACGGCCCTACCGTGTTTCGTGCCCTCCGCGGCCTCTCTGCTCCAGCCCTGCGGCCCCTCTCCTGTTGCACCGCAGCCCCTTCACCTCGGTGGCTACCGCAGTCCTGCCCCGCAGCTTGACCCCCCCCTTCCCCCGACAGCCTGTCCCACCAGCCCCTAACCCCCTCCCGTGAGGCTCCGGCACAGGGTGCCCACAGAAGCTGTGGCTGCCCCATCCCTGGCAGTGTTCAAGGCCAGGTTGGACACAGGGGCTTGGAGCAACCTGCTCTAGTGGAAGGAGGTGTCCCTGCCCGTGGCAGGGGTTGGAGCTGGAGGAGCTTTAAGATCCCTTCCAACCCAAACCAATCTGGGCTTCTGTGGCTTCTCCAGTGCTGACGCACACACACACACACACACACACACCCAGCCACCCCTCCGTGGCAGGTTCTCTGCAGTGGACACCCCCTGTCCCCCATGGCCTTTTGTTGTGGGGACTGGATGTACCCCCTGAGCGCTGATAGTGGTTGAATTACTTCCAGACAGGCGGTGGTGCTGCCCAGGGACAGGGCAAGGAACTGTTACTCTTGCAGAATACAATAAGAGCTGTTTATAGAGGTAACTCCCCCTGACCGACCTGTGGGGGGGTGGCTGCCCTGGCAGATGCTGCTGTATGAGGGGGGTATTAAAGTGTTGGGTCTTCCTGGGGAGCTTGAAGCACCTGAGGTGTAGCAGCAGCACATTTCCCCTCAGAACGTGGGTGCTTGGCAGGGTTTGGTGCATGGTGACGGAGGTATTCCAGTGTTGTTACCCCCCTGTGGGGGGTTCTTGGGTGTTCAGGGTGCTGGTCCTGCTTCACCACATGCTCCTGCTGATCATAGAATCCCAGAGCAGTTTGGGTAGAAGGGACCTTAAAGCTTCTCCAGCTCCAATCCCCTGCCACAGGCAGGGGCACCTTCCACTAGAGCAGGTTGCTCAAAGGCCCTGTGTCCAACCTGGCCTTGAACACTGCCAGGGATGGAGCAGCCACAGCTTCTCTGGGCACCCTGTGCCAGTGCCTCAGCACCCTCACAGGGAAGAAAGATGTGTCTTTGCTGCTTGTTCAGGCTTTGTGTTGTTCTACTCCTTCCAGCTTGGATGAATCATGGAGAGGTTTGGCATGAACTTTGGAGGTGGCCCAAGTAAGAAAGATCTTCTAGAGACTATTGAATCACAGAAGAAGCAGCTGCTTCAGTACCAGGTTCGGCTGAAGGATGTTGTCGGAGCCTACAAGAGTCTGCTCAAGGAGAAGGAGGCCTTGGAAGCCAGCTTGAAAGTGTTGTCTGTATCTCACAAGGCAGATGCTGGCTTGAGTGGTGCTCAGCCTATGTCTGTGGTCAGCTCCAGCTCTTCCTTTGCCGACTGTGCTGATGACAAGAGCTCTGTTCACAGTGAAGATAGCGTGGGGACAGCTGCCAGTGCAGACACTGCTGCCAGCCTGGCCAGTACCAAGGGTGAAGCAGGGCCTGAGGATGATAAGCTCGTGGCTGCTGCTTCTTCCTCTGTTAAATCAGAGGAGACGAGTGGTTCAGAGAGCGGCATGAGCACGAGCGGTGGGGACGTACCATCTGCTGCCAGTGAGGCTGATAAAAGAGTTCTGCTACTGAAGACCCAACTGGCCACCCTGACCAGTGCTCTGGCAACAGTCACACAGGAGAAGTCCCGCATGGAAGCATCCTACCAAGCAGAAAAGAGGAAGATGAAGCAGGACCTGGATGATGCTGCTAAGAAAGCAGAGGATGAGACTGAGAAGCTGGAGGCAGAGCTGAAGTGTGTCCAGGAGCAGCTGGCTGAGACCAAAGCCCGTCTGATCACCCAGCAGCACGACAGGGCCCAGGAGCAGAGTGACCACGCTATTATGCTGCGGGAGCTGCAAAAGCTGCTGCAGAGTGAGAGGGCTTCACGCCAGGATGCTGAGCTGAAGCTGGAGGAGACCAGGGAGATGCTGGCTCAGAGAGCCTGCGTGGCTGAGCGAGCAGAGGGCTACGAGCTGCAGATCAAGCAGCTGAGCCAGGAGGTGGAGGACCTGAAGAGGGAGCTGCAGGATGCTCAGGAGGAGAACAAGAAGCCAGACCCGCGGATACAGGGTCTGCAGGAGGAGATGGCTAGCCTCAAGAACCACTTCCAAGTGCAGCTGCTGCGGGAGATGAAAAAGGTAGTTCCTTGTATGGGTCCTGGAGCTGCTCACTCTCAGTGTGATTGGGGCCGGTTTGGGGCTTGAGGAGTTGAGATGCCCCCACCCAGTCCCTCAGAGCCCAAGAGGTTTGAATTAGGTGATAATCCTGGAGGAAAATCAAAACTTTTTGTGTTACAGCACATAAGGCATTAACCAGGGGGTGGTGAGCGTTGGACTTGGGAGCACCCTTTGAGGCGGTTACATGGTGTCTGTCCTCCAGGGTGTCGTGTGGTTCTGTACCAGTTACAATCCGGTGTGAGAGTGGGTTGGTAGGAGAGACCTTCCCTCTGCCCCAGTGTGGCAGTGAGTGTGGTCTCAGTGCAGTGCAAGGTACAATCAGGGGGGCTCATAAAAACTGACCCCCTTTAGAGAAACTTAGGGGGTTGTAGTGAAAGAAGGAAGGTAAATGCAGGAGAACACTCCCCCTGCATCCATCCACACAGGCTAGAGCCTAAGGGCTAGAATGGAAAGAGGGATGTGGTGGAAAAGAGGAACCTGTGTAACTCAGTGGGTTGTGGGGTGATGGGCTCGGGGGTTGGCACTGGAGCTTTGGGGCCAGTAACTGAATTTGCATCTGGAAACACTCTGGAACAGGATCTTCCTCGTCTCCTTGCACTCTGGGCCAAGTTTTCTTCTTCCTAATCTGAAGCATCAGGCTGGTTTCATGCAGTTTGGGTGAAGGGGACCTGACCTCTGGCTGTGGTTTGGCTCGCGATGGTGTTTGCCAAATGCTGCCATTATCGGAGCGCTCAATATCTGAGCAAAGTGTGAACTGTGTGCGTTTGCTGTAGCTCAGAAACGCCTGAATAACATGAATACCGGTGCAACAAAGCACAGGATGTAACTGAATTGCAGTGAGATGTGTGAGAGCTTCAGAGCACACACACATTTAAAACAATCCCTTTAGCCACTGTGAGGTGAGCTTGCTGCTTCCCCCCCCCCACCTACAGCAATGTGCAGAGCAGGGAACAAAAGCAAAGGTGCTTTGACTTCATTATACCCGCAAATAAACGTCCAGCTGGTGGGTTGTATGGAATTCTAGGGGAAAGCGCAGCCCCACGCTGGTTTGGAGGTCAGCAGAGCAGAATTAACCCCGGTGTAAAGCAGAGACCTTTGAGCATTGAGCAAAACTAACTGTGCTGTGTGTATGCCTCTGCTCTCAGGCTGCACAGGCAGAGGAGCAGCTCCGCCAGCACGCCCAGATGGAGGAGAGGCGAGTGGCTGACCTGGAAGGCCAGGTCTCGGAGGTGTCGGAACTCCTTGGCAGCTATGAGAAAGCCAAGCAGAAGGACCAGCTGATCATCCAGAAACTGAAGGACCGCATTGTACAGCTGGACCTGGAGAACAAAACCCTGGCCATCGCTGCCTCCAGCCGAGCCCCTGGGGATGCTCACGTGGAAGAAGCCAACCTGGATGTTAATGTTCTGAAGGATAAAATGGAAAAGCTGAAAAAGCTCTTGCAGGCAGCAGCTAAGAAGAGTGAAACCCCTCTGGACATCGAGAAGCTGTGTGAGCTGGAGCCTCCAAAGGGCACTGAGGCTGGGGATGGCGAGAAGGCCACTGCTGTGTACTACCAGCAGGAGCTGAAGCAGCTCAAGGAAGAGTTTGAGAGGTACAAGATGAGGGCACAGGTGGTTCTCAAGAACAAGTCAACCAAAGACATCAACTTGTCTAAGGACCTGGAGGAGGCTCAGGAGCAGCTGGCTGACCTGAAAGAGAAATACGTTGTGCTTCAGCTGGCCTCTGATGAAATGGAGAAGCAGCACCAGCAGGACATGGAAGCCAAGAAGCAAGAGTTGTCCCAGCTGCAGCAGATCCATAGGCAGGAGTTAGAGAGGTGCCAGCTGGACTACAGGGAGCGGGCACTGAAGCTGGAGGAGGAGATGCACAAACAGCGGGACCGAGCCCTGGCAGTGCTGGCAGAAAAGGACCAGGAGCTGGAGCAGCTGAGAGTTGTCCCACTGCCTTATGGGCGTCAAGGGTCCAAAACCTACTTTGTGTCAGATGGTGCTTGCAATGACTCCCCAGGCAGTGATTCCTCAGAGATTCTCCCCCAGGCTCTTCACCTCTCCAGCGCCAGTGAGCCCACCTTCATCTTGTACGCAGAGCAGCTGGCTCGCAAAGAAGTGGACATTGTTGCCCTGAGGAAGCAGAAGCACAAGCTGGAAATGCAAGTTCACCACCTCCAGAAGAGGATCTTGGTTGAGGAGGAAAAGCACCGGGAAGAGGTGTCTGCACTTCAAAGTGAGATGGAGAAGAACTTGAGGGATAAGAGCAGAGAAGGAGCCAACCTGGAGTACCTCAAGAACATTGTGTACCGGTTCCTGACGCTGCCGGACGCGCTGGGGCGGCAGCAGACTCTCACAGCCATCCTCAGCATCCTGCATTTCAGCCCGGAGGAAAAACAGACCATCACAAAGCAGTCAGCTTCCAGCAGCTGGTGGCTGGCTGGCAAGAGATGAGGCTGCAGCTTTTGTTCCAGACTGCTTTTGCACGGGGACATGTCCTTGATGGTTAAGTGAGACCACTTCACTCAGGGTGTAACCTCCTTCCCACCATGCGATGGAGCAGGGAGCTCTCAGCAAAGAACTGTGCTTCAGCCAGTGCTTGTAGCCCCGGTTTGTATTTGAGTCGTGGGATCACAGCGCTCTCTGGTGTGAGGATTTGCTCTGAGTTGGACCTTGATGAAATAATAAATAAAATTGAAGCTACTGACGCTTTTTCAACCACAGTCTAAAAAGAATCACCCTGCAGGTGGAGGGTGAGGAGCTCCATTAGAGCTTCAACACCAGACAGGCTTGTGACTCAAAGGATTTAAGGGAGGGGGAAGCACTTAGTGCTAAAATAACATAAGACAAAGAGCTGGAAGCCCACAGGAAGATGAGTCTTGATACCAGCATCATCCAAATGCAGACACTTGAGCAGTTTCTCGTAAGGTTTTATTTTTGACCTAGAGCCAGATTTATACCAGCGAATCTGTAGCAGCTCTTCATAGCACTGGAGACCATTTCTGGATCCTTTGCAGTCATCAGTGTGCTCAGGAAAGAGAAAATACCTGAAATATGTAAGTTTGAACCTTTGTAACTGCAGTGGTGCAAGTGGTGACTTCCCCACTAGTGTCCAACCAGAAGGTGCTCTGTAGCAGTTACTGCGGAGCAGGTATCTGAACCTTCTGGCCTGGCTCCCCATGGGACCCAGGGGATTACAGGAGGCAGAGGCAAGGCTGAACTAAACCCACTGAGCATTCAGTGGTCATTTCCTGAGTATCTGGGAGTTTCAGTGAAGTTGTGATGCTCTGCGATGTTGGTTTTAGAAGCAAGGCATTGCTCCTGCTGGGATAGAAGCAGCGAGGGGCAGAAGATAACAGTGTGTGCCCTGAGCTTGCAGTAAACCCCACGAGGAGGAAGGTGTGCCCTGTTGCTGCGTGGACCCTGAAGTTCTTGCCTCGCTTCCTTACAAATGGGTGAGTGTGGCAGGAAGGAAGCAGAAACCTCTGGAAACACCTCTGGCTTTTGTATTCCTGTGTTTTGGAGCTGTGCTTGCAGCTTTGAAGAGGTGTCATTGAATGTTCATGGCTTGTGTGAGAGGGTCGGGGGGAGCTGCAGCGTGCAACTATGAGCATGCTGGGGGCTGGAGGAACAGGCTGGATCCCTGGGGGTCTCCACAACAGGTCCCCTGGGTGCTGCAGCCACTAGAGGGGAGCCACCAGTTGCTCAGACCCTGGGGACAGGGGTACCTCAGAGGTACAGCATCCCTCAGCACTGCCAGGACTTGCTTCCCTGGAATGGGACCTGGCTCTGATACATGACACACCAGGACAGGTCCATGTGTCAGGGGACAGCACTGGAGCTCAGATGGGCTCTGCAGGTGGGAGAGGTTCTGTGCAGGCAGCAGGGCAGGTTTCTCTGAGCACAGTGGTTGTGCTGCAGTGAGCCGCTCTGAGGTGCGGGGCAGGGTGCCAGTGCTTTGTGCATGAGGGTAAGCAAGGTCAGGAGCAGCAGAACCAGCCCAGCAGCTGTTGCGTGTCCGGTGCTGCCCGTTGGCACGAAGCTATCCACAATGGCCAGGAGCATCTCAGGCAGGGCAGAGGAGCTGTGTTGGCTGCACTGCCTGGAGCAGTGCCCATCAGGAAGTGTTTGTGCTGGGATTTAAATGGTCTCTTCATCCTAGGGAGGATATTTTGCTTCCCGAGATGTTGGGTGCTCCCCTGGGAAGCACCTATTCCAGCTGTGCTTCCAGAGCTTTACCATCTTTGTAGGCAAAACCTTGCTGGAGTTGTGTTCCCATGCACCTGCTTTGGTTTATAATTAAAGGGTTGGCTCCTAAAGCACAATTCCCCAGCCCAGAGTACTGGGAATGCCTTTGGGAACACCAGCACTGAGTCTTGCATTAACAATCCCCAGGCCTCTCCGGAGTCCTGGAGCTGAATTGACGACCAGCGTGGTTTAGCAGCTCCTGGTGCTGACAGGCTGGAGCTGCTGGGCAGAATGAGTCCTCTCCCCTCTCAGGGCTGTTCCAGCAGTCTTTGTCCTGTCTGGTCCCCGGAGCCTGCTCCCCTAGAGCAGGTTGCTCCAAGCCCCTGTGTCCAACCTGGCCTTGAACACTGCCAGGGATGGGGCAGCCACAGCTTCCCGGCGCCACAGCCCCCTCACAGGGAAGAGCTTCTGCCTAAGAGCTCATCTCAGTCTCCCCTCTGGCAGGTTAAAGCCACTCCCCTTGTCCTGTCCCTACAGGCCCTTGTCCAAAGCCCTTCTCCAAGGTTTCTTGTCCCCCCCCCCCCCCCCCCCCTAGGCACTGAAACTGCTTTAGGGTCTCCTTGGAGCACAGCAGAGGGGGAGAATCCCCTCCCTGTGCTGCTGCTCACGCTCTGGGGGTGCAGCCCAGCACACATTTTCTGCTGACTTTCCCTCTCCCTCCGAAGGGGTTTGATGAGCTGTTTGTGCAAGTTTGGGCCTCCTGCCGCCAGCAGACGGTGGGGCCGTGTTGGGGCTGCATCCTGCAGCACCCTCCTGTTATCAATATTGTAGCCAATTTTGGTTTAAAGTATAAATCTTATTAAACTGAGTAAGCGATAGCAGATAAAACAGCGCTACGTGCGCCGGGCAACCCTCCGCTCCGCCCAAGACGCGCACACGCGATCCCTGGGAGGCGGTCCTTTATCTTCTCCGGTTCAAGGCTCCGGCCAATCCTGTCGCCCCTCCTCACTCGGATGTTGACAACGGTCTTCCCCATTGGTTCCCTTTGTTGCAGGGGTCTGATTACCGAGAAGTTTCGGGACATTTCGAGAAGCTGCCAGAGGCTTCCAGAAAAGTCCACTGCCAGCCTCCTCACCATCGCAGCCCCCTCCCCTCAAGCGTTGCAACAAGACACCACTTCGAGGCACCCAGCCCCCTTTCTCTCTCACTATCCCGCGCAACAATACAACTGACCTCCCCCCATTACCTACAGAGTACAACAGTTACAGAGTCAAAAGGAGTATTGTTTCACATAAGGACAGCCACAGAGAGCCTCCCTCCCCCCAGACTTCTTGATGAACAAACCCCACACATTACACTCCCATCACCCCATCCCTTCCGCCCACCCTGGTGTTGCAGAGCATCCCTCGCATAGCACCCTGGCATCATGGCACTGGCATGGCCTGTGGTCCCAGCAGTGCCTGGGGCTCACCTTGCCCAGGCTTCCTGTGCCCCGCGGGGCCTTTCCCCGTGCCTCAGTTTCCCCCACAGCAG